>NW_026782201.1:0-610178 GCF_031769215.1 Ylistrum balloti
CATCTGTACCAGGACTTTTTATTATTTTGCATATTTTCAAAAGTGTTTCCTGCCTCTTCCATAGTAACTATCCTCTCTAAACTTTCAGATACGTTGTTTTAGAATATTACATGTATTCAAGAATTCACTTAAATCATATCTTTGTAGCTATAATCATCATACAGTTTCTCATAAAATGACCTAACCTCTTTAACACTGACCTTCTGCTGTGACAAGGTACTCTTATCTTCGGTTTGTAGTTTTAGTATGATTTTGACATTTAAAATCCTTTCCCTCCTATCATCTTGACCTAGATCTATTATCTACCCTTAATCTGATCCAATCTTACAATACTACCCTTAATCTGATCAAATCTTACAATACTACGCTTAGTCTTACCCGATCTTACAATACTACCCTTAATCTGACCTAGATCTTACAATACTACCCTTAATCTGATCCAATCTTACAATACTACCCTTAATCTGATCCAATCTTACAATACTATCCTTAGTCTTATCCGATGTTGTTTGTACTTTTTCGGCTGTTCTATTTCTTCAGTGTTTCCCTGTTCCTGCTCTTCTATATATTGTATAATTTTCCAAGTGTTATTTTCAATCTTATTATGTGATTTCTTTCTGTATAATGAGTAAGATACAGTATTACCTGTGATTTCCATTAACAAAGTTTCCAGAAAAAGTTGATTCTCTATAACAAGCTCTGTTTCAGTATCTGAAGCGTTAGTTATAGCCTGTCTGAATACAATGTCGTAAGTTTGGTTTCAGAAATAGCAATAATATCATTATAAAGATGGGTTAAATTTCCAAAGTCCTCTTTCCCGTCAAAATTCATTAAATTTTAAGTTAAGACTTGGAAATGAGTGGTGCGACCTGTAATCTGACTCCAGATGTGTATTATTTACATTAAATAATAAGTTATCTGAGAAAAGAACAAAAATCCAACCTACCCTGTTTTAATGGGCTTTAACTCCCTATAAATATCTACTAATTCTTTACCTGCCTTGATCTCTAAAACTTCCTTTCTGGCTTTCTGATTATTTATCTTATAATCAAAATCTGGATTTACTACTAAATAGTAGTCTCTACAGAGAATATACTTATTATTCATTAAAATATCATAAAAAAACATGCTTTATCAGTGTTTGGACCTTATACTGCTAACAAAGTAATACTAACACTCTCTACTTCTCAGAATCTAGAGCCAAAAAATTCCCTTTTTACATTTATCTCAAAATTGGTATTAATCAAAGTTGCTAACCTTCTAGAGTTTGACTTGAAAGGGCTGAAAAAAACAATGGAAACCCTACTGATCTCTGATAGGACTTGTCTGTGGTGACAAGGACCTAGGAATCCCAAGAGGCAACTTAAAGAAAACATAATTAATCGGAATAAATGTCAAAATGTTGATAAGGATGGAATTATCTTTTTAAAATCTGCTTGCGTAACATTTTGTACAAGATTTGAGATTACATTATCTCGTATTGCAGGAACCTGATTTTTATTGTGACGTGTTCAGTGTTCTGGAAATCAGGTCAATTACAGAGATTGTGACGTGTTCAGTGTTCTGGAAATCAGGTCAATTACAGAGATTGTGACGTGTTCAGTGTTCTGGAAATCAGGTCAATTACAGAGTTTCAGACGTGAACGGAACCAAACATAAAATCAGATAATTTACGTTTCAAGCATGTTGCAATCTCCACATTCTGGAAAATATCTGAAAAGGACTTTTTTAAGATTATTATTCACAAAGACATATACATGTTCTCTCATTTACACCTGTGTCAGATAGGCCTGTCCAGGGTAATAAACATGGTCATGATAGACGTTGCGCCTGTGTAATAAAGCCTCGCGCGCGGAGTAATTCATGATTTTTTTCCCTCGCACTCATCGACTATGTCCTCGTCAACCGCTTCATCCACAAACACGCATAGTCGATTGGAGTCGTTGTTTGCAGGGTCGTATTTACAAAACTGTTCTATAAATATCAACATCACCAACCCTGGGACTCAGCCTTTCCGCCGTCGTCCACGTGTGATTGAAAGTGACAGTGACTAACTTTCCTCCTGTCGGTATGGCGCGAAATGTGTGACGTAAGTGACGTCATCTCACAAGCAAACCAAGAATTCCATTCATAAATGTGTAAGATTTGTAAGATTACTATTGACAGTGAAGTAGTATTAATAACTTGACCAACATGTTCAAAGATGTTAAATGTGTTTATGATATATTATACATTGAACAATAGTAAATATTAAAAAGAAAAGTGTTGTTTTATTGCATGTTTTAAGGCACTATATTTGAACGCGTGTGCATGTCTCTGGGTGACATATTTGACAGGGTATTTGACCCGGCCCGCTTGAAGAAAAAAACAGTTAAACACTGACGTTGGCTGTTTACATTCACAGTCCATATTATGTTTTCGACCGCAAACTTAGTTTGCTAAATTCGGGGATGGAGAATCTATTTCAGCAATTTTTTTATGTATATAAACCAAGGGGGAAAAAAATAGAATTCTGAAAAATGGCGGCGTCCAGTGCTGGCTACCGCGAGGTGAGTGCAAATATTTGATAATATGAGATTAGAAATGAGAGGAAAAACGCTTTTCTATATGGGTTTGTAGGATAGGGATATTCCACCCTCGGGATCCCAAAATGTGGTAAAAACCCTCGGCAAGCCTCGGGTTTTACCATATTTTGTGACCCCTCGGGTGGAATATCCCTATCCTACATACCCGTACAGAAAAGAGTCTTATAATATTTACATGTCAATCTCATTCTTCACATTCATCATTAACACTGCCACTAATCATTTCCCATTCATTCATTCTATTCATATATTGAAATGTGTTCATCAATACATTTATTTTGTTCTTATATTGTCCTTGACAGAGCCATGTATTTGTACTTATACATACATCGTAAGATTGAGGCCCGGACATGGCATGAGTCAAAGATTGTCTTCCTTTGTTAATTGTATCACAATGTCCAAAATATCAACACATTAACACAATGCATCATATACAGTAATGTTGTTGATCCGAACTTCCAGATTTGAATTACCTGTTGTAATTGTACATGAACTTGATATATGTATATATATAAATGTATATGAAGCTCATGGTTTTGTTTTCGTTGCGAGCACATATACGTTCAGTTTCTACAGTGCAAAACATACTGAGATTGACATGAAACATTTTTGATATTTTAATCACCATCTTCAGTCACGCGTATAGCGTGAAACAAGAGGTCATTTTACAAAGCAAGAATTGAGACATGGCTGGCAAATTAAGGTTTGGCTAATTACATAATTATACATACTAAGAAATCGTATCAAAACAGCGGTTTAAAACGAGGTTCCGAAAGGTCACGTGTGGAACTCGGCTCTCTCCGATTAAAACAGCGATGGGTTTTAGACAAAACAGCGAGTGTCAACTAGCGTTAGTTTGAAGGTGACAATCTTTGTCTATGTCTCTCAGAGAGTGTTATAATTTTGTGAAGACTCTAACTCTTAGTATTACAATGCATGTCCGAAATGAAACCGACACGGCGACAAAAATAACGAAATCTGACCATTAAGACCCGGGGGTTTTGATTGGTTATAGAAGGTTTGAAAATTTGCAAAGATGGTGAAGATCTAGGGGTAGTATCGAGTGCATTCCATAGTCGATGTGTGGAAGGAATAAAGGAAGAATTAGTTGGAGATCGTCTGTAATGCGGAGTCTGGTCTGTTCCTTACCGAATACGGAATAGTCCAACTATTGGAGAGAACAAAGAATTCAAAAGTCGGAAGCTAAACCACTTTTCATCTTATCCAATGATTGTAACTTCTTTCTTTCGCTTCTAACTGAAAGTGCTTGAATACCTGTTTCAACATAAAGATAATTGTTACTAAATCATTAGTGGGTAAATCTGTAAAGATACACACAGTCTGACGCTTTTTCAATAAATAAGTCATCATTAACATATTCTAACCTGGTAAAATGATAGTCCTATATGTATCACATATATTTCAAATTTCTGAAAGTCTATTATCTTTTTCATTACTATTTTCAATGTGATCACAAAACACTAGAAAAATATTTTTCTCTTCATGAACTAAACATGATAAATCTCAATGTGTTGATAATCACTGAAGTGGCTCGACATAAATCCTGAGTGATATTTGTAAAAAAGAGAATTATCTCTAAAAATAGTTGTGAATTTGCTTAAATATTCCTCTCTCGAATACTTTGCCTAAAGTAGATAGTAATGATATGGACCTATAATTTGCTAATGAATGCCTATCCTATATTTAAATGACCAATGACATCACTGTAGCAATTCTTCACATGTCAGGAAAGATTTCAGAAGAAAATGAAAAAGTGCATAGTAATTGAAGAGACTGAGTGAGCAGTGCATCGAAGCGTATCGTGGTTAATTCTGACATGACCAGATGTCATACCTAATCTTTTTATAGTGTTTTAGTGTTAACTAATCACTGGCCATGAGTAATATTAACAAGACTATCACCATTGAGGCATTCGTGTCAATTTCTGTGTTTATCATAGGAAATCCGTGTAGCTCTTTAAGATATAATCTATTGACTTAAGTGTATTATTCATACGGTCTGAATCAATGTTTTCAAATGACTTTGTTACCTTTTTTAATCCATCCTTCTAGCTGTACATGTTCTTATCAGTAAGCCATCGTTTCATTCGAACGTCCAATATAAGTCACGGTATACAGTACCCATGACCGTGTCCACACAGAATGTCACGATATACAGTACCCATGACCGTGTCCACACAGAATGTCACGGTATACAGTACCCATGACCGTGTCCACACAGAATGTCACGATATACAGTACCCCCGACCGTGTCTACACAGAATGGCACGGTACACATGACCTTGTCCACACAGAATGTCACGGTATACAGTACCGAGGACCGTGTCAACACATAATGTCACGGTATACAGTACCCATGACCGTGTCCACACAGAATGTCACGGTATACAGTACCCATGACCGTGTCCACACAGAATGTCACGGAATACAGTACCCATGACCGTGTCCACACAGAATGTCACGGAATACAGTACCCATGACCGTGTCCACACAGAATGTCACGGTACCCATGACCGTGTCCACACAGAATGTCACGGTATACAGTACCGATGACCGTGTCAACACATAATGTCACGGTATACAGTACCCATGACCTTGTCCACACATAATGTCACGGTATACAGTACCCATGACCGTGTCCACACAGAATGTCACGGTATACAGTACCCATGACCGTGTCCACACAGAATGTCACGGAATACAGTACCCATGACCGTGTCCACACAGAATGTCACGGAATACAGTACCCATGACCGTGTCCACACAGAATGTCACGGTACCCATGACCGTGTCCACACAGAATGTCACGGTATACAGTACCCATGACCGTGTCCACACAGAACGTCACGGTATACAGTACCCATGACCGTGTCTACACAGAATGTCACGGTACCCATGACCGTGTCCACACAGAATGTCACGGTATACAGTACCCATGACCGTGTCCACACAGAACGTCACGGTATACAGTACCCATGACCGTGTCAACACATAATGTCAAGATATACAGTACCCACGACCGTGTCCACACAGAATGTCACGGTATACAGTACCCATGACCGTGTCCACACAGAATGTCACGGTATACAGTACCCATGACCGTGTCCACACAGAATGTCACGGTATACAGTACCCATGACCGTGTCCACACAGAATGTCACGGTATACAGTACCCATGACCGTGTCCACACAGAACGTCACGGTATACAGTACCCATGACCGTGTCAACACATAATGTCAAGATATACAGTACCCACGACCGTGTCCACACAGAATGTCACGGTATACAGTACCCATGACCGTGTCCACACAGAATGTCACGGTATACAGTACCCATGACCGTGTCCACACAGAATGTCACGGTATACAGTACCCATGACCGTGTCCACACAGAATGTCACGGTATACAGTACCCATGACCGTGTCCACACAGAACGTCACGGTATACAGGACCCATGACTGTGTCCACACAGAATGTCACTGTATACAGTACCCATGACCGTGTCCACACACAATGTCACGGAATACAGTACCCATGACCGTGTCCACACAGAATGTCACGGAATACAGTACCCATGACCTTGACCACACAGAATGTCACGGAATACAGTACCCATGACCGTGTCCACACAGAATGTCACGGAATACAGTACCCATGACCGTGTCCTTACAGAATGTCACGGAATACAGTACCGATGACCGTGTCAACACAGAATGTCACGGTATACAGTACCCATGACCGTGTCCACACAGAATGTCACGGTATACAGTACCCATGACCGTGTCCACACAGAATGTCACGGTATACAGTACCCATGACCGTGTCCACACAGAACGTCACGGTATACAGTACCCATGACCGTGTCCACACAGAATGTCACGGTATACAGTACCCATGACCGTGTCCACACACAATGTCACGGAATACAGTACCCATGACCGTGTCCACACAGAATGTCACGGAATACAGTACCCATGACCTTGTCCACACAGAATGTCACGGAATACAGTACCCATGACCGTGTCCACACAGAATGTCACGGAATACAGTACCCATGACCGTGTCTACACAGAATGTCACGGTATACAGTACCCATGACCGTTTCCACACAGAATGTCACGGTGAAGCAGCTTTGTTTGTCCTGTTCCACCTTTGGTCAGCTTTTTCTTTATCCATTCTTATCCATTCATCAATTCTTGATGGAATTCATTTTCATAATTCGTGTTAAATTTCAAATGTCCTGATGATATTTGGCTGTTTTAACTTTGGTACCGCAATATAAAAAAAAACCAGGTTACGCCCCTTTAATAACTTACCACTCGTTCTATATTCAGTCCCGGATAACGGATATAAGTCCTCACCCGGTTACGGTAGGCGTAGGTGTTTCCGCCTGGTTACTGAATGAGATTTCGACAAACACTGTTAACTGGTGACTGCGATTTAAGAAAAAAAAACATATGACGCTCGATAGATTTTTAAAAGCTGAATATACAATTGGTATGTACCGCGTACACACCAGTCATTAACAGGAGATGTATAATAAATGATAAAATCCTTTAACGGATGTTTGAAATCATATCAGTGTAGTTCAAGGGAGACAATTAAGTCAAGTTTTATAAATACTTTTTTATCTTAAAAATCGTTTATTGAATTGTCGTTCTGTACTCCTTATGAACTATGATTGTCCTTATATTGACTCAATATTACGCTTTTAATATTTTTATTGTATTATAATTATATTAATAATATTATAATGATATATACAATAATATATATGATAATATTATATAAAAAGTCAATAACATATATAATAAAAATATAAAAGGTACTTTGACTTAACGGGCATGCGCAAACCCGTCCTCAGAATGGCAACACAGTAGGTCTGATGGAAGGTGTTATTTGCAACTTATTTAGGTAACTTATAATCCCGAGGAAGATTTATATTACCATGTTACCACTCTGTTCCTCCATCGCGTGGATTTCTTTGCATACAACTTTGATCCTGCCAAGGGGGGCGTTATTTCGCGATATATGACAATTCTTACTATATTAAGCACGAAACCGGACACTGGCTACGTAGCAATGACTTTAACACATAATGTTTTTCTTTTTGAATTAGAAAAACGGTGGTTTACTTAATTGTCCCTTTCATGACCCAATGGTTCGTGTGTTTTTGAGTACCGACAGGTCGATCGGACTAAATATTGTGTTTTTGAGTACCGACGGGACGATCGGACTAAATATCGTATGAAGATGCAACAAAGATGCTTTCTCAGATAGTCGGGCTTCAAAAGTAGATTAGAACCCTCCCTCATTTATCAGAACATTGTCTAAATAAAGCTGGTTGTCAGAGTTGTTAGGAGTCGACTTCTAAAATATTGCGTTAGGTTACGGGAACATCGGAACCGTCGACTCCGTCTATAGTTCATCTCAAGTGGTGTTCAATAAGGTACATGTCCAGCTAGAAGGAGATATTGCTTCAAAAGGGCAGTGGTTGTTTACGTGACAATACACTATAACAAAGGCCCATAATATTGACACTTTCTAACGTGTTCTGTGTTGTCGATTTTCAACAACTTTCATCATAGTTGTCATTCCTTACAATCATACTGGGAGAGATTGGATTTTTCAAAAGTAGATACCATTGTATCATGGAAACTGTGTTGTTATTTTTCATGTTTTCGATCGATTTTGACAGAATATGTTTACACCTGGACTTAGGGTTCTAAGTCCAAGCCTTTGTTATGTCATGTTTATTTATTTTCAACAGTAAAACTTCGATAAAATAATATTCAATCTTCGATAAGAAAATTGAAACAATGGTCATTGTTTATGTATAATGTATTGGGGACTTGACAACTGGTGTTACAATGTTTTTGGTAGAATAATCAACATATAAGACCTCCGGACTACGATGTATGTAAACCTACCTCGCGAACCATAGTAACGTGAATAAGGAAAGTTTTAGACAAGTAAGTGGGTGAGGACCAATCAGATTTTATTTCAGGTCGTTATATTAGGGAGAATATTAGATTAGTTTATGATATGATGTAACTGCTGATAAATTTAAAACATTTCATTCTGTCCCTTGGCAATTTATCGATAAAGTTTTTAGATATTTTAATTTTGGTTCTGATATACGAAAATTGATCAGAATTCTTCACACTTATATTAGTGCACTTGTACATCAGGGTGGGAATCGGTCCTACTTGCTTGATATAAGAAGAGGCTATTGTCAAGGCGATCCAATCGCCCTATATATATATCCCTTCTTTATGTTGAAAACTTGGCTATTAGACTAGAAAAAATAAGGATGTTAACGTAAGTAATATTCAAATTGTCATTTTTATAAGACAAGATGTCAACATAACGCGCTAAGATCAAATGCTCTCATTTATTCAATCTTTTATTCAATTTTATGGTGGGTTGGGTTTCAGAAATATATTTCCAACAGCAAAGATAACGAGACACAATTGAGTTTTGATGATGGATAGAGAAAATAGAAAAGGTTATTGGAATTAGCTGATATTTCAGTACAAGTATTGCTATGTATCTCCATTGTTTATTGGTCTTTTGATCCCGATGTAGTACAAGTTGTTTTTATTTACTTTTATTACATCTCTTTATCATACAACAAATATTATAATGTACCTCCATACCCACAATGTCTATTGTTCTCCTGGACAATGCGTCTCTCTTGGACAATGCGTCTCTCTTGGACAATTCATCTCTCTCTCTCTCTCTCTCTCTCTCTCTCTCTCTCTCTCTCTCTCTCTCTCTCTCTCTCTCTCTCTCTCTCTCTCTCTCCCTCTCTCTCTCTCTCTCTCTCTCTCTCTCTCTCTCTCTCTCTCTATCCGAGCATTAGGTGTGCATGTGTTGTGGTGATATTGATAATGACGATGAATGCAGGATGATGATGATGATGATGATGATGATGATGATGATGATGATGACGATGAATGCAGGATGATGATGATGATGATGATGATGATGATGATGATGATGATGATGATGATGATGATGATGAATGCAGGATGATGATGATGATGATGATGATGATGATGATGAATGCAGGATGATGATGATGATGATGATGATGATGATGATGATGATGATGATGATGATGATGATGATGAATGTATGATATATTTTGTTTCATTGTTAATGTTTTACCAGACAAATGTATTGAAAGATGTTATTCATTTGTGTCTTTTGTGTTGACTTTTATCTAACACGACATATACAGAACACAATACAATATATGATGTAGATGTAGCGATTTAAACCTTATAACAATATGTGACCTCAGATACACATCTACACTCCTAAATATCATCCGGGACTATAAGAAGGGATTTCCTTGTTAAAATGAATTTGTATGCATTTTCTGGGAATGCTTCGCCAACAAATGACATGTTTACAAATGGACGTAAAATGGTTTGTAAAATGAATCCAATTCAATGTCCCCCGAAGGAGTGGAATTATCTTTACAGCAATCAAAAGCAACAAAGATTCGTACGAGGAATTGTTCTCTTGACAATCAAATGAATTTCGTGTAGATTTAAGGAATTTTACTTATGTACACTGAGGAATTTTACACGTTAACACTGATACAAAGATAAAATAGCAGCAGAGAAAAAACCGACTTCCTGTTAACAATATAATATCCAGCGTTTAGTATCACGGAGGATTCTATTCAAGTCCTTTTGTTCTAATTGTCTGAAAGTCACGTGATTTCTTTAATGTTCTCGCGACTTTATTTGACCACGTGACCTTTGTTTTCCTGTCTAAGTGCTTACTGTAGTGTTCGAATACTGTACAATATTTCATGTGTTGATGATGCTTCCCATTTTATCTTTTCAGGTTACATTTTAACTATGATAAATTGTAAAACACACACAACAACTCCATAACAATGTTTTATTGTGAAGTAATAGTAGAATGTCTCCAGAATATAAAATCCATGATTTCTTCTTGGTAGCGTTTGATTAGTTTAATTAGAGGCGGGGTATTTTATTGTAAAGATATTCAAGGAAAACCTCATGATATTAATCATTGTTTATATCGAGTGACCTCAAGTATATGACTCACTTCTAGAATTTCTGTAAGGCCTTATTTTTCAGCCACAATAAGCTGCATCTCTATCGTACTCCTAGGGTTTCTAGTTTGTTGTATTGTACATTATAACATAGTTTAGACAATATAAACTTATTGTTTTAAGTACAACACTTTGTGTAAAGCTATTCACAAAAAGGTGTCATCGATGTAAACAAGTTCGTGTAAGGAATATTTGTCTTCGTCTCAATTTTCTCAGTTCCTTTAAATGTAAGCATAATTATAAACGGACTGTTTCCAAATGTTAAACATGCATAGTACCGTAATATGAAAACATAAACACAAGAAAATATCGCTAACTCAGACCTGTAGCCAAGCATGCATGCTAATCATTAGTAGTAGTGAAGCGAGACTAAGAACCAATATTTAGCGAGCTAAGGTGACAAAAATTGTGGTGATCAATTATTTTGGCAAATATTTTAGAAAACGTTCTTTTCCGTGCCAAACTTGAAGAATTCTAGTCTCTCTATATCTATTCGTGTAGTCTTCGAAGTGAAAGGAAGTGAACAAGTTCACAAGATATAAAACAAACCAAACATTTTAATTTGACATCCATCTCAAATGGATAATAAAGACAGGATAACATTGTATAGGGCTAAGTATGTTACGGAATAACACGACAACCATGCAATACAATATATCAAGGTGGCCATCCTAATGTATAAAATGTTCGGAAAATTTTCTTTAAAAAACAATCCCGTGAAAATGACATCACTTTAGTGTCAGTGGACATGCACGTGCATGTAACTATATCATATGGTGATTTTTTTAACTGATACGTGTAGCTGTATTTGTTCAGATTATAAAGGTACTATACGTGTAGTATTTTTATCAACTATTTTTTTTACTCTGATTACAAAAAAGGCCACCGTTTTATATTTACATATTTGGTATCATCTGTTCGCTTAAATGTACAGATGTTATTGTACGTCATCCATTAGTCATTTATCTGTCATCCTCTTGTGTGAAACAAGCTAAAGTATTTGGCGGAGAAAGCATGATCAAATTTCAGTAAATATTGATGTACATGTATAGCCTGAAATTTTCCATTTTCTTGATTTTTGTTGTGCAATTGATATATAACAGAAATAAAACGACTGTATTTCCGTTTTTCAACAAATAAATCGCGATATATTACCATTTTGTTACATGCAGACCAAACATTAATCCTCTGACCCTCTCACCACAATATTCTAGACCCCCTCATCATAATAATCTAGACCCTCTCACCACATTAATCTAGACCCTCTCACCACATTAATCTAGACCCTCTCACCACATTAATCTGGACCTTCTCACCACATTAATCTAGACCCTCTCACCACATTAATCTAGACCCTCTCACCACATTAATCTAGACCCTCTCACCACATTAATCTAGACCCTCTCACCACATTAATCTAGACCCTCTCACCACATTAATCTAGACCCTCTCACCACATTAATCTGGACCCTCTCACCACATTAATCTGGACCCTCTCACCACATTAATCTGGACCTTCTCACCACATTAATCTAGACCCTCTCACCACATTAATCTAGACCCTCTCACCACATTAATCTAGACCCTCTCACCACATTAATCTGGACCCTCTCACCACATTAATCTGGACCCTCTCACCACATTAATCTAGACCCTCTCACCACATTAATCTGGACCTTCTCACCACATTAATCTAGACCCTCTCACCACATTAATCTAGACCCTCTCACCACATTAATCTAGACCCTCTCACCACATTAATCTAGACCCTCTCACCACATTAATCTAGACCCTCTCACCACATTAATCTAGACCCTCTCACCACATTAATCTGGACCTTCTCACCACATTAATCTAGACCCTCTCACCACATTAATCTGGACCCTCTCACCACATTAATCTAGACCCTCTCACCACATTAATCTGGACCCTCTCACCACATTAATCTGGACCTTCTCACCACATTAATCTAGACCCTCTCACCACATTAATCTGGACCCTCTCACCACATTAATCTAGACCCTCTCACCACATTAATCTAGACCTTCTCACCACATTAATCTAGACCCTCTCTCCACATTAATGTAGACCCTCTCACCACATTAATCTATTCATAAATAATTCCCTCTCCCTTCAACAAGATTGCGATTCATAACGATGTGAAATGTGAAATAACTTTGAACCTGCCAGCTATTTAAATTGATATAAAAACGTTTGACCCTTAACCTTAAGTTCGTTCGAAAGTTTAGGTATCCACTCATGCTTTGCTGAGAAAATGACGATTGGGAGCATATAAATGGTTACATTGTAAATACTTTATAACAACACACATTAGAGCACACATCAATATCCAGACTACAATAATACATGTACGAGTACACTTAAATCTCCAGTCTACCCTAACACATGTACGAGTACACTTCAATCTCCAGTCTACCCTAACACATGTACGAGTACACTTCAATCTCCAGCCTACCCTAATACATGTACGAGTACATTTCAATCTCCAGCCTACCCTAATACATGTACGAGTACACTTCAATCTCCAGTCTACAGTAACACATTACAATACACTTCAATCTCCAGTCTACCCTCACACATGTACGGGTACACTTAAATCTCCAGTCTACCCTAATACATGTACGAGTACACTTCAATCTCCAGTCTACCCTAACACATGTACGAGTACACTTCAATCTCCAGTCTACAATAACACATTAGAGTACACTTCAATCTCCAGTCTACCCTAACACATGTACGAGTACACTTCAATCTCCAGTCTACAATAACACATTAGAGTACACTTCAATCTCCAGTCTACAATAACACATTACAATACACTTCAATCTCCAGTCCACAATAACACATGTACGAGTACACTTCAATCTCCAGTCCACAATAACACATGTACGAGTACACTTCAATCTCCAGTCCACAATAACACATGTACGAGTACACTTCAATCTCCAGTCTATAGTAACACATGTACGAGTACACTTCAATCTCCAGTCTACAGTAACACATGTACGAGTACACTTCAATCTCCAGTCCACAATAACACATGTACGAGTACACTTCAATCTCCAGTCTACAATAACACATGTACGAGTACACTTCAATCTCCAGTCTACAGTAACACATGTACGAGTACACTTCAATCTCCAGTCCACAATAACACATTAGAGTACACTTCAATCTCCAGTCTACAATAACACATTACAATACACTTCAATCTCCAGTCTATAGTAACACATTACAATACACTTCAATCTCCAGTCTATAGTAACACATTACAATACACTTCAATCTCCAGTCTACAATAACACATTAGAGTACACTTCAATCTCCAGTCTATAGTAACACATGTACGAGTACACTTCAATCTCCAGTCTACCCTAATACATGTACGAGTACACTTAAATCTCCAGTCTACAATAACACATGTACGAGTACACTTCAATCTCCAGTCTACAATAACACATGTACGAGTACACTTCAATCTCCAGTCTACAATAACACATGTACGAGTACACTTCAATCTCCAGTCTACAATAACACATGTACGAGTACACTTCAATATCCAGTTTATAATAACACATTAGAGTACACTTCAATCTCCAGTCTACAATAACACATTAGAGAACACTTCAATCTCCAGTCTACCCTAACACATGTACGGGTACAGTTAAATCTCCAGTCTACCCTAATACATGTACGAGTACACTTCATTCTCCAGTCTACAGTAACACATGTACGAGTACACTTCAATCTCCAGTCTACCCTAACACAAGTACGAGTACACTTCAATCTCCAGTCTACCCTAATACATGTACGAGTACACTTCAATCTCCAGTCTACCCTTACACATGTACGGGTACACTTCAATCTCCATTCTACCTTTATCTCCCGAATATAAATATCTATATAAGTGTTGGATTTTTCCAAAGGCGTTTACGAAGATATTAAGTTCATACCGGACAGAACAATTCTCCATAAAAACAGATAGAAAAGAAATGTTTGTTAATGTATGAATTTTTGGTAATTTTTTCTTGTATCTATAAAGCGCTTCTTTGTGAGAATGGCTGTCCATCTCAATTTTCTCTAGTAACGTTAGTTTAAACAATATTTCTCATTTGGTTGAAATCTACAGAGGATTTTGGAAATTTCCAGCAGGTCACGTTGTGGTACTTCCTGCTAGTGTGACGGTCTAAGGGAGATAAATATGATAAAACAGATCAACATTACTTAGAGGGCGTGGTCACAGAAACTACCCAGATCGTACAGATAACGAAGTATAACATCAAACGGCGAGAAGCAAGCATTTATGTTACAAAAAACAATGTTAACTGTACACAATGTAATACATAAATAGATGTAAATGGTTTAGGCCAATATTGATTCCAATGCTTTCGATGTGACTCGGGACCTCTGACTTCACAGAGAGATCTCTCTTGGCCAGCGGTATAGCTCGGCTAGTATTTACCAGGGTTACATGGAGATATAAAATATCCCGGAAAATATCAATGGGAATCATTTGTGTAGCTTGGACCTGAGCAGTTATCATTCTTCGGTGTAGTTTTGTAAACGTACACATGGACCTGGGTGGATATCAAACTTTGGTGTAGTTTTGTAAACGTACACAGGGACCTGGGTGGATATCAAACTTTGGTGTAGTTTTATAATCGTACACAGGGACCTGGGTGGATATCAAACTTTGGTGTAGTTTTATAATCGTACACAGGGACCTGGGTGGATATCAAACTTTGGTGTAGTTTTGTAAACGTACACAGGGACCTGGGTGGATATCAAACTTTGGTGTAGTTTTGTAATCATACACAGGGACCTGGGTGGATATCAAACTTTTGTGTAGTTTTATAATCGTACACAGGGACCTGAGTGGTTATCAAAATTTTAGGTGTATTCCGATAATCGAGCACAGGGACCCGAAAGGCTTTTGTATGTTTGCTGTAGTTTTGTAGTCGTACATAGGGACTTGAGATATTATAAATTGATGATGTATTTTGGTAGTCGAAATTGGTGTCTGAGAGATTATTAAGTCTTAGGTGTATTTTGATGGTCATACACAGGGACCTGAAAGGTTATTAAATCGTTGGTGTATTGAGTCTTATGCGGAGATGTTTCGACTTTTTAGAGACTTAAATCACCATTTTAGAGATCAGATTTATTCAAATTTCATTTATCTATTTTCATTTTAATCAGACTGACCTTTGATTCATGACTAGGTGTTGATTGAGTTGTTCAACGAAAAACACCAATTTGCGTTTCTCAAGCCAAAATGGTAGACTTCATAAGATAGTGCACGAGAATGTTAATATGAACTGTGATATTTAACAGAATAACATTAGGAATAAAAATTAGCCCACAAGTAAGTCAGTGAATGATCGCTCTTAACATTACATTTAGGTGGAATAGGTACATGTCATGTAAAGGCGTATTTATAGAGATTCTGTGTCTGATTTCGCTGCAAGGCGAGTATCCATTTGGCAATTGAACGATGTTTGATGAAGTCTGGCGACAGGTTAGGACATTATGAGTATATTGTGAATTATATACCGAACTAAAGAAAAAAATATTTATCTTACGAATGCATTTTGGACGGTAAAGTGACCATCACAAGTTTCCCGAAATTGAGTCGGCTCGCTAGGCCGACAGAGTTACATACCTTAGAGCAGACGACCTGGGGAAGCCATTCTTGTTTTCTGATGGGATGTGTTGTATGCACACGTTATCATATATGATGTGAAAAGATAAATGGAAGGACTGTTGATTAACGAGGAGAATTATTTCTTTTATAATTATTAATTTACATCTGTATGTGTATATTTCAAGGGAAACCATTTGTCGTACACTTAATGTATATATGCAATAATGGTGATACAACAGATGAAAATCGTTTTACTGTGATGTCACTTTAAAACTAAAAATTATAGATCTGATCGATCGGTAAACCTTTGTAACCTCGTTCCCATGGTTTCCTAGATACCCTCAAAGTATTCTCATACAGACAGGGTCGGACTGACTGTCCTCTAAAACACTCATTCGATGTGGTTTGAAACTATCACGTAATGTCGAGATAGCATTTAAATGGGTATATCCACGAACTTCATTTTTAAGTCCGCGACATTCTAAGTCTGTAGTATATCAATTCAATAGTTGTAAATCAAAGAATCTATTTTAAGTCCGTAATATTCAAAGTCTGTAGTATATCAGTTCAATAGTTGGATATCGAAGAAAATTGAACACTTTTCAACCTTTTCTTCAAATACACGCAGGCATTACAGGAGCATGCCAGCGTTAAACGATGTTATAAAATATTGTTCCATGATAATGCTGACGTCAACAATTAGGCCAAGTGATTCATGGTTGATATGAATGACATATGACCTTGTTTGAATGTTACACGTGTAGCGACAATCCCATGCAGTCCTTAGCGTCTATAACGTTTTGAAATGTAGACGAAGTCAATCCTCAAAATGTATCGTGTTGTATCTATAATAGAAGTTAAAACCTAGGAACTAACATATGGGACTGCGGGGGAATGAAATAAAGTAATTATTCCCTCTGTGTCTAGATCATACTCGCCTTTTGTTTGTTTAGATGTTGATGTTGGTATGTATGAAGGAAACAAATTATAAACCAGTTAAACAGTATATTCACATATTACCTCCACTTGTAAGTATTTGCTATGCTAGATGGTTCCCTCATCATCCCTTGTGTCCTAGTATTAGTTTCTTTATGTCCATATACATTGGACGTTAAATATTCTTTTAACTCTTCTAACGTTGTGAAACTCTTTGTCATGTAAACAGCTTGGACTCTGTTCGTACTGTCCGTGGACAAACGTGTATTACAACCTACCGCTCGATCACATACCAAAACACATGACCTGAGAGCGAAACATCCTTGTAATTTCTAGTTATATTGACGTTCGGTTCCCTTTTTCTCTCTCAGCAATTTCAATAGCAGCATTGTTTTAAACGAAATGAAAAGCTTGACGCCATAGAAGTCTGATAAAATGAGAAAATGCAATTTG
Source organism: Ylistrum balloti (assembly GCF_031769215.1). Taxonomy (NCBI): domain Eukaryota; kingdom Metazoa; phylum Mollusca; class Bivalvia; order Pectinida; family Pectinidae; genus Ylistrum; species Ylistrum balloti. The sequence goes on from NW_026782201.1 coordinate 17,759, forward strand.
CAAATTTATTGTTGATTTAGCTACCAGTGAAGGAAATCGGGACAATTGTTGCTCATGTATGCAAAGGAGCAAGTAATCATAGGGGAGCTGACGTATCGACTAAGGAATAAGTATTGTCGTTATAGGAAACAGAACGAGACACGGGACAGGGTTCACATACAGGAGCGTCATTTCTAAATAAAAAAGGGTTGATACTGAAAATAAAGGATAAGGCGTGTTGATCGAGGGACACGATACACGTTATTCTGTCGGGGGAGGGGATGTAGGTGCATATGGAAAATACAATATATAGGACATACAACACATGATATAAAGGGACCGGACGTAGAATTAGGGGCGCGCTTCTATAAGGGTTTAGATCTAGGAAACGATAGCTTGACAACAGTTTTCAAGTCGCAGGATCGGGGGTTGTAGGAAGGGAGGGGTAGAGAAAGTGTAAAGAGTAGAAACGGAATTGTGTAAGAATATTACCACATAAGGGGTCGATAATGAAGATGATAAAAACTACAACAGAGCCCGGCTTGTCATGTAAATACTAGGATTATCTAGTCTGTAATTGTCATTTCACCTACACGGTTATAGTATACACGAAAAAATCCTATTTACTTGCAGATTCAGCGACAAATAAAAAGTGTCTTGCTTTCTCATAACTGAAGTGATCCCTAGTTGTAGTAAAATACAGAGGCCCTGTTTCTTATTTCTCTTTGAGTTTAACAGTAGTCATTAATCGTGACAAAGCGCCATCATACCCTGTAGAGATAACAGCTCATCATTTACATACTGATCTGACAGATAATGCTCTCTGTTTACTACACTTTCTGATTAATTTGGATATCACATTGTCTTTCAGGATATAAAATTCTTCATAACCCTTACATCTACAATGAGTTGAGCGATAAAAAGCCGATGAAGTCTGGAGATACCGGTGTTGGTGCACGTGCACGCAATCCATCTCCTCGTTTGTCATTTACACGGATGAGTGCGCCATCTGCCGGGGACTCGTTTTGACAGACGAAATGGGTGCCTACATGGTTTAACCCGTGGATACCTGATAAATGTAATGGACGCAATTGAGATAAAAGATGGGTAATATGTGTGTTCCAAGTTATTTCATTTATCAAATATGTTTGTATGTTCTTTTCTAGAAATTTCCGAGAACATTTGGTACGATAAAGGTGTTCATCAATACAGCAGGTATAGTGAGATATATGGAACAGTGACGCAATATTGTATCACTGATTGTCACAGCGAAAAAAGGGCATGTTGATGAGGTAGTATAGTTCAGTTGTACCAGTCACATAATGTTCTCAAAATAATTAGGTAATGGATGATCAAGATTTCATAGAATTGGCACTGTAAAGTTCTGTAACAAATCCCTAATATTACAGTGACAAAGCCCTCCTTTTCTGTTACAATACACGTAGCAATATATAAAAAAATGTCGTCACAATGAAAAGCCCAATGTGAAAAATCACGTCGTCAAAGTTACAAAGGCTGTCGCCGCAGTTACAAAGCCAGTCGCCGCAGTTACAAAACCTGTCCGCACATTTACAAAACCTGTCCGCACATTTACAAAGCCTGTCGTCACATTTACAAAGCCTGTCGCCGCAGTTACAAAACCAGTCGGCACATTTACAAAGTTTGTCGTCACATTTACAAAGTCAGTCGTCACATTTACAAAGCCAGTCGTCACATTTACAAAGCCTGTCGTCACATTTACAAAGTTTGTCGTCACATTTACAATGTTTATCGTCAAATTTACAAAGCCTGTCGTCAAATTTACAAAGTTTGTCGTCACATTTACGAAGTTTGTCGTCACAATTTCAATGCATGTCGCCACAGTTACAAAGCCTGTCGTCACAGTTACAAAGTTTGTCGTCACAGTTACAAAGCCTGTCGTCACAATTTCAATGCATGTCGCCACAGTTACAAAGCCTGTCGTCACAGTTACAAAGTTTGTCGTCACAGTTACAAAGTTTGTCGTCACAGTTGCAAAGCCTGTCGTCACAGTTACAAAGTATATCGTCACAGTTACAAAGTATGTCGTCACATTTACAAAGTTTGTCGTCACAGTTACAAAGCCTGTCGTCACAGTTACAAAGTTTGTCGTCACAGTTACAAAGCCTGTCGTCACAGTTACAAAGTTTGTCGTCACAGTTACAAAGTATGTCGTCACATTTACAAAGTTTGTCGTCACAGTTACAAAGCCTGTCGTCACATTTGCAAAGCACATCGTCGCAGTTTCAGAGACCTTCTAGGAGCATCAAACCCATCTTCACAGTGACAAAAGCGGTCGGGTAGCGATACTACAGTAAGAAATAATATTTTCACTATAATTAAGGCATGTCCTCACTCTGAAATATTACAGCCTTAATGTCGACGAGATGAATTTAGACCTTTTGCAGTTTCTCGAGTACAAATGTATTGAACAGAGATGATAGGGCTAAGATATAAACTGATACCGCAAACAAACAACCTCGTGATAAAACACATATTGTGTGAGTTCGAGACATCGATGATCTCGGAGACATAGATAAAACATTTTACGTGACTGTTTGTGCATTTTACTGTTATCAAACCGTTATAGATGGGAACAAACAAGTGTGGGTCATTCAGTACAGACACGTTTTCTTAACTGAATGGTGTCCTAAAGGAATGTGTCGGCTCTCGATTAGATATCGGACAATGGTAAACGCTCCGTCATATTGGATTGCTGGCACTCGTATATCTGAATGTGTTCAATATTTGTAAACTAACTGCTCCTAAAACATTTCAATACAAACATTGTGTACATCTCCTGGTGGAATAAATTGACTGTAGAAACTGGTCCGATACCACAGCTACGCTCAACTGAATTAGGCAATCACTCCCAGAGTTCATTGCGGACACCCATCATACAACACTGTAAACACCGTACGCATTTTCAAAATAAAGATAAACAAACTTTTGTTACATTACGTGATATTTAATCAGACTGGTATTTTTGCCTTCTTTCATTTATGTCGGATTATTTTTGCGGAAACATTTGTGAACCAACATTCAGCATCCGCTCTGTGTAAGCAGTGTTACAATACCAATTCTGCACGACAGATAAGAATATGAAGAAACGAAAAACTTTCTGTTTTAATATCTTTGCCAGATAGATAATACAGAGATTTACCAATAAATCTTCACGTTTTATGAGTACGCTTACCTTAGAAACCATTTACAATGAATATTACGATATAGATCACATCTGTTCACAGGGAACGATTTTTCTTCAAAGCTCAAGATCAATTTTACGAAATTGAAATAACCGTTTCCTACAATTGTTTCTATTTCTGTCACTTTCGCAGGGAATCTTGTCATCTCTTCAATAACATGATATATGCAAAGCGGGATATAGACATTTAATCAATTGTTGATGGGATATTGACACTGAACGAATCATGGAGATATATATACCCTGAAATATGCATGGCAGACTAGATTAATCATGGTCGGATTTAGACTGCGAAATAATTACTGATGGGATATAGACTGGGAAATAATTACTGGTAGGATATAGGCACTGAAATAATTACTGGTAGGATATAGACACTGAAATAATTACTGGTAGGATATAGACTCTGAAATAATTACTGGTGGGATATAGACACTGAAATAATCATTGGTAAGATATAGACACTGAAATAATTACTGGTGGGATATAGAGACTGAAATAATTACTGGTGGGATATAGACACTGAAATAATCACTCGTAAGATATAGACTGCGAAAAATCACTGACAGGATATAGACTCTGAAATAATTACTGGTGGGATATAGACTGCGAAATAATTACTGCAGGGATATAAACACTGAAATAATTACTGGTGGGATATAGACACTGAAATAATTACTGGTGGGATATAGACACTGAAATAATTACTGGTGGGATATAGACACTGAAATAATCACTGGTAGATAAAAGACTGCGAAAAATCACTAACAGGATATAGACTCTGAAATAATCACTACACTACTGGGATATAGGCTGTAAAATAATCACTGACATGATACAGGCTGTGAAACGGTTGATGGGATATAAACACTGAAATAATCACTGGTGGAAGATAGACAGTGAAATAACCACTGCCGGGACATAGACTGTGAAATTGTCAATGATGAGATATAGGCAGTGAAATAATTCTAGTGGGATAGAGACTGAATTAATCATTGGTGGGATATAGACTCTAAAAAAGAATTACTGGTAGAACATAGACTCTGAAATCGTCACTGGTGGGATATGGACACTGAAATAATCATTGGTAAGATATAGACTGATAAATAATTACTGGTAGGTTATAGACTGCGAAATAATTACTGGTAGGATATAGACACTGAAATAATTACTGGTAAGATATAGACACTGAAATAATTACTGGTGGGATATAGACACTGAAATAATTACTGGTGGGATATAGACACTGAAATAATTACTGGTAGGATATAGACACTGAAATAATTACTGGTGGGATATAGACACTGAAATAATTACTGGTAGGATATAGACTCTGAAATCATCACTGGTGGGATATAGACACTGAAATAATTACTGGTAGGATATAGACTCTGAAATCATCACTGGTGGGATATGGATACTGAAATAATCACAAGTCTCTGAAATAATCATTAGTGGTATACAGACTCTCAAATAACCATGGCGGGATACAGACTCTCAAATAACCATGGCGGGATATAGACTCTCAAATAACCATGGCGGGATATAGACTCTCAAATAACCATGGTGGGATATAGACTCTCAAATAACCATGGTGAGTGATAGACTCTCAAATAACCATGGCGGGGTACAGACTATCAAATAACCCTGGCGGGATATAGACTCTCAAATAACCATGGCGGGATATAGACTCTCAAATAACCATGGCGGGATATAGACTCTCAAATAACCATGGCGGGGTACAGACTATCAAATAACCCTGGCGGGATATAGACTCTCAAATAACCATGGCGGGATATAGACTCTCAAATAACCATGGCGGGATATAGACTCTCAAATAACCATGGCGGGATATAGACTCTCAAATAACCATGGCGGGGTACAAACTCTCAAATAACCATGGCGGGATATAGACTCTCAAATAACCATGGCGGGATATAGACTCTCAAATAACCATGGCGGGGTACAGACTATCAAATAACCATGGCGGGATATAGACTCTCAAATAACAATGGCGGGGTACAGACTATCAAATAACCATGGCGGGATATAGACTCTCAAATAACCATGGCGGGATATAGACTCTCAAATAACCATGGCGGGATATAGACTCTCAAATAACCATGGTGGGATATAGACTCTCAAATAACCATGGCGGGATATAGACTCTCAAATAACCATGGCGGGATATAGACTCTCAAATAACCATGGCGGGATATAGACTCTCAAATAACCATGGCGGGATATAGACTCTCAAATAACCATGGTGAGTATAGACTCTCAAATAAGCATGGCGGGATATAGACTCTCAAATAACCATGGCGGGATATAGACTCTCAAATAACCATGGCGTGGATATAGACTCTCAAATAACCATGGCGGAATATAGACTCTCAAATAACCATGGCGGGATATAGACTCTCAAATAACCATGGCGGGATATAGACTATCAAATAACCATGGCGGGATATAGACTCTCAAATAACCATGGTGGGATATAGACTCTCAAATAACCATGGCGGGATATAGACTCTCAAATAACCATGGTGAGTTATAGACTCTCAAATAACCATGGCGGGATATAGACTCTCAAATAACCATGGCGGGATATAGACTCTCAAATAACCATGGCGTGGATATAGACTCTCAAATAACCATGGCGGAATATAGACTCTCAAATAACCATGGCGGGATATAGACTCTCAAATAACCCTGGCGGGATATAGACTCTCAAATAACCATGGCGGGATATAGACTCTCAAATAACCATGGTGGGATATAGACTCTCAAATAACCATGGCGGGATATAGACTCTCAAATAACCATGGTGGGATATAGACTCTCAATAACCATGGCGGGATATAGACTCTCAAATAACCATGGCGGGATATAGACTCTCAAATAACCATGGCGGGATATAGACTCTCAAATAACCATGGTGGGATATAGACTCTCAAATAACGATGGCGGGATATAGACTCTCAAATAACCATGGCGGGGTATAGACTCTCAAATAACCATGGCGGGGTATAGACTCTCAAATAACAATAGCGGAATATAGACTCTCAAATAACAATGGCGGAATATAAACTCTCAAATAACCATGGCGGGGTACAGACTATCAAATAACCATGGTGGGATATAGACTCTCAAATAACCATGGTGGGATATAGACTCTCAAATAACCATGGCGGGATATAGACTCTCAAATAACCATGGTGAGTTATAGACTCTCAAATAACCATGGCGGGATATAGACTCTCAAATAACCATGGCGGGATATAGACTCTCAAATAACCATGGTGGGATATAGACTCTCAAATAACCATGGCGGAATATAGACTCTCAAATAACCATGGCGGAATATAGACTCTCAAATAACCATGGCGGGATATAGACTCTCAAATAACCATGGCGGGATATAGACTATCAAATAATTTGAAACACGCCAAATTATTTGTAGGAGTTCTCTTTCGTAGTTCTGCGATGCCTGATAAAAGCTGCGCCGTGTCTGGCATTGATCCAGGAGATATACAAGTGAGCGGTGGGTTTCGATCTCAGTCACAAACTCGCCGTAAACACCGCAACGTGATAAAATGTGAATTACGACTAATCTTGGATATCTACTTGTCCCCACCCCCGGGCGAGGAGTGTGTGCCGCCCTTCCATGAATTACATATCTATGATGCAAGCTGTCCCTATGCACGCGCTAACGCGAGTTAACTCTGAACGTTCAGGATATAGACATAACCGGCGGTGGTCCCTGAAAAAGTGCCGGAAGTACCAAATCAACCCTGAGGAGGTACAGGGTCAGGCCGATGAAATGTTAGTGGCTGGGATCAGTTCTGTCAAGGTAGGTCACAGCGCCAATCACCATTTACACCTGTAGAATCTCTGTATAACGACTGTTTGACCACATGATTTACGCTGACCAAAGCGTATAAAGGTTAATGACTAGCGCGCGCCACAGGTTGCTGTGACTGTTGTACGTATCATTGTGTACAGTTTGTATTGTACGTCTTTTTGACCTAAAATGTAGCACTATCCAGTGTTGGAATCCTTCCCTAAAATATTGGCGAACGTCTAAGTGGTTTAAAGAAGTAACAGCTTGAAATAACTATTTGTCACGCTGGCAAAGTCGGTGGTTGCATACTTATAGACAAGAGGCAATACCTTAAAAAGCAGAACCCGGGTGATTTTTGGAAGAAAAGCCCGAATTGAAAAATTCAGTTTTTTATTGGCATTTTAAAAAGGTAGTGTTCTCTTTATTGTACACGGGCGAAACGTTTTGTTGGTTCTACACAAACTTAAAATATGTTCCCTAAAAGTTTAACCTTATCACCAAGATGATGTCAAGAAAACAAAAATGGCTTCTATAGCTATAACTGGGCAATGGTTATAATGTGTTGCCTAAAACTGACTTATACGGCTTTTAAAAACAAGCTTATTGAAATCTACTTGCTTATGTCTATTTCAAGACGTTACTGTTCAATAATATTTTAGCTACATCGTAAATAAACGATTTTTTTCGAAATCTATGCAGGACAGTGAGTGGTTTATCCAGCAGATATATCATTGTAGTATCCGTACATAGATGGTGTCAATTCAACACAAAACAAAGAGTGCACACTTTTCTATTGCCGTCATTTTCTCTCTCTGTTTCTGTTGAGATGACGGGATGATATTCATCTTCCATAATTTGTCCTCGTTGTTATGGCCCCAAGAACGTTGTTTCGGTGTTCGAGTACACCTCTTGTACATGTACAACAGAAAACATAAATATACGGTATACTGTGTTTATGTGACCACCACGCCACAGTTTCACAAGAAAAAAAACTTGTATTCTATAGAAACAATGTATAGTGTGTATATGTGACACCGTGACACACATGTACAATAAAACGCTTGTATTCTATAGAAACAATGTATAGTGTGTATATCTGAATATCGTGACACACATGTACAATAAAACGCTTGTATTCTATAGAAACAATATATATTGTGTATATGTGACACCGTGACACACATGTACAATAAAACGCTTGTATTCTATAGAAACAATATATATTGTGTATATGTGACATCGTGACACACATGTACAATAAAACGCTTGTATTCTATAGAAACAATATATATTGTATATATGTGACACCGTGACACACATGTACAATAAAACGCTTGTATTCTATAGAAACGATATATATTGTGTATATGTGACACCGTGACACACATGTACAATAAAACGCTTGTATTCTATAGAAGCAATGTATAGTGTGTATATCTGAATATCGTGACACACATGTACAATAAAACGCTTGTATTCTATAGAAACAATATATATTGTGTATATGTGACACCGTGACACACATGTACAATAAAACGCTTGTATTCTATAGAAACAATGTATAGTGTGTATATCGGAATACCGTGACACACATGTACAATAAAACGCTTGTATTCTATAGAAACAATATATATTGTGTATATGTGACACCGTGACACACATGTACAATAAAACGCTTGTATTCTATAGAAACAATATATATTGTGTATATGTGACACCGTGACACACATGTACAATAAAACGCTTGTATTCTATAGAAACAATGTATAGTGTGTATATCTGAATATCGTGACACACATGTACAATAAAACGCTTGTATTCTATAGAAACAATATATATTGTGTATATGTGACACCGTGACACACATGTACAATAAAACGCTTGTATTCTATAGAAACAATATATATTGTGTATATGTGACACCGTGACACACATGTACAATAAAACGCTTGTATTCTATAGAAACAATGTATAGTGTGTATATCTGAATATCGTGACACACATGTACAATAAAACGCTTGTATTCTATAGAAACAATATATATTGTGTATATGTGACACCGTGACACACATGTACAATAAAACGCTTATATTCTATAGAAACAATGTATAGTGTGTATATCGGAATACCGTGACACACATGTACAATAAAACGCTTGTATTCTATAGAAACAATATATATTGTGTATATGTGACACCGTGACACACATGTACAATAAAACGCTTGTATTCTATAGAAACAATATATATTGTGTATATGTGACACCGTGACACACATGTACAATAAAACGCTTGTATTCTATGGAAACAATGTATAGTGTGTATATCTGAATATCGTGACACACATGTACAATAAAACGCTTGTATTCTATAGAAACAATATATATTGTGTATATGTGACACCGTGACACACATGTACAATAAAACGCTTGTATTCTATAGAAACAATATATATTGTGTATATCTGAATATCGTGACACACATGTACAATAAAACGATTGTATTCTATAGAAACAATATATATTGTGTATATGTGACACCGTGACACACATGTACAATAAAACGCTTGTATTCTATAGAAACAATATATATTGTGTATATGTGACACCGTGACACACATGTACAACAAAACGCTTGTATTCTATAGAAACAATATATATTGTGTATATATGACACACATGTACAATAAAACGCTTGTATTCTATAGAAACAATATATATTGTGTATATGTGACACCGTGACACACATGTACAATAAAACGCTTGTATTCTATAGAAACAATGTATAGTGTGTATATCTGAATATCGTGACACACATGTACAATAAAACGCTTGTATTCTATAGAAACAATATATATTGTGTATATGTGACACCGTGACACACATGTACAATAAAACGCTTGTATTCTAAAGAAACAATGTATAGTGTGTATATGTGACACCGTGACACACATGTACAATAAAACGCTTGTATTCTATAGAAACAATATATATTGTGTATATGTGACACCGTGACACACATGTACAATAAAACGCTTGTATTCTATAGAAACGATATATATTGTGTATATGTGACACCGTGACACACATGTACAATAAAACGCTTGTATTCTATAGAAACAATATATATTGTGTGTATGTGACACCGTGACACACATGTACAATAAAACGCTTGTATTCTATAGAAACAATGTATAGTGTGTATATCTGAATATCGTGACACACATGTACAATAAAACGCTTGTATTCTATAGAAACAATATATATTGTGTATATGTGACACCGTGACACACATGTACAATAAAACGCTTGTATTCTATAGAAACAATATATATTGTGTATATGTGACACCGTGACACACATGTACAATAAAACGCTTGTATTCTATAGAAACAATATATATTGTGTATATCGGAATACCGTGACACACATGTACAATAAAACGCTTGTATTCTATAGAAACAATATATATTGTGTATATCGGAATACCGTGACACACATGTACAATAAAACGCTTGTATTCTATAGAAACAATGTATATGTGACACCGTGACACACATGTACAATAAAACGCTTGTATTCTATAGAAACAACGTATAGTGTGTATATCTGAATATCGTGACACACATGTACAATAAAACGCTTGTATTCTATAGAAACAATATATATTGTGTAAATGTGACACCGTGACGCACATGTACAATAAAACGCGTGTATTCTATAGAAACAATGTATTTATGACACCGTGACACACATGTACAAAAAACGCTTGTATTCTATGGAAACAATATATATGTGACACCGTGACACACATGTACAATAAAACGCTTGTATTCTATAGAAACAAAGTATAGTGTGTATATCTGAATACCGTGACACACATGTACAATAAAACGCTTGTATTCTATAGAAACAATATATATTGTGTATATGTGACACCGTGACACACATGTACAATAAAACGCTTGTATTCTATAGAAACAATATATATTGTGTATATGTGACACCGTGACACACATGTACAATAAAACGCTTGTATTCTATAGAAACAATATATATTGTGTATATGTGACACCGTGACACACATGTACAATAAAACGCCTGTATTCTATAGAAACAATATATATTGTGTATATGTGACACCGTGACACATGTACAATAAAACGCTTGTATTCTATAGAAAGAACAGTGAACACCACTTTGTACTATTTATGTAAAGTGACTGCATAAGGATGAAGGACCAGAATCAGAGTAATTTTCCTATCAGATACAGTTATATTTATATAGCTGTATACACAACATATGTCTTATAACTATGTAGCTTTAGATTACATAGCAATACCCTCTTTGATTCAAACTTTTGGTCTGTAGCCAAATTCAATTATAAGTGCTATGGCTTAGTCAGTTCTCTTGTTAATGCTGATGGAACAGTGAGAGTTTAGAAAACATGTTTACACAATATGAGAATCTTCAAAGAAACTTCTTCATAGGCGTTTCATTGTTCAAATATTGTCTGAACTGGCAATAAAACCGCTCATTCGTCCTCGCTACTGTAAAATTATGTGAAGAAAAACGTCTGAAATGGTGACCTTAAATAGGTAAAGACCTATCAATGGTCTGACAGACCTATCATTGGTCTGACAGGTCTGACAGATCTATCATTGGTCTGATAGGTCTGTCACTGGTCTGACAGATCTATCACTGGTCTGACAGACCTATCATTGGTCTGACAGGTCTGACAGATCTATCATTGGTCTGACAGATCTATCACTGGTCTGACAGATCTATCATTGGTCTGACTGATCTATCACCGGTCTGACAGATCTATCACTGGTCTGACAGGTCTGACAGATATATCATTGGTCTGACAGATCTATCATTGGTCTGACAGTTCTATCATTGGTTTGACAGGTCTGACAGATATATCATTGGTCTGACAGATATATCTTTGGTCTGACAGATCTATCTCTGGTCTGAAAAATCTATAATCGGTCTGACAGATCTATCACTGGTCTGACAGGTCTGACAGATATATCATTGGTCTGACAGGTCTATCATTGGTCTGACATATCTATCATTGGTCTGACAGTTCTATCATTGGTCTGACAGGTCTGACAGATATATCAATGGTCTGACAGACCTATCATTGGTCTGACAGGTCTGACAGATCTATCATTGGTCTGACAGTTCTATCATTGGTCTGACAGGTCTGACAGATATATCAATGGTCTGACAGACCTATCATTGGTCTGACAGGTCTGACAGATCTATCATTGGTCTGACAGATCTATCACTGGTCTGACAGATCTATCACCGGTCTGACAGATCTATCACTGGTCTGACAGGTCTGACAGATCTATCATTGGTCTGACAGATATATCACCGGTCTGACAGATCTATCACTGGTCTGACAGATCTATCATTGGTCTGACAGGTCTGACAGATATATCATTGGTCTGACAGATATATCATTGGTCTGACAGATCTATCATTGGTCTGACAGTTCTAGCATTGGTCTGACAGGTCTGACAGATATATCATTGGTCTGACAGACCTATCATTGGTCTGACAGATATATCTTTGGTCTGACAGATCTATCATTGGTCAGACATATCTATCACTGGTCTGACAGTCTGACAGACCTATCATTGGCCTGACAGATCTATCATTGGTCTGACAGGTCTGACAGATCTATCATTGGCCTGACAGATCTATCATTGGTCTGACAGGTCTGACAGATCTATCATTGGTCTGACAGATCTATCACTGGTCTTACAGATCTATCATTGGTCTGACAGGTCTATCATTGGTCTGACAGATCTATCATTGGTCTGACAGATCTATCATTGGTCTGACATATCTATCACAGGTCTGACAGGTCTGACAGATCTATCATTGGTATGACAGATCTATTATTGGTATGACAGATCTATCATTGGTCTGACAGGTCTGACAGACCTATCACTGGTCTTACATATCTATCACTGGTCTTACAGATCTATCATTGGTCTGACAGGTCTATCAATGGTCTGACAGATCTACCATTGGTCTGACATATCTATCACAGGTCTGACAGGTCTTACAGATCTATCATTGGTATGACAGATCTATCATTGGTATGACAGATCTATCATTGGTATGACAGATCTATCATTGGTCTGACAGGTCTATCACTGGTCTTACATATCTATCCATGGTCAGACAGGTCTGACAGATCTACCATTGGTCTGACATATCTATCATTGGTCTGACAGGTCTATCACTGGTCTTACATATCTATCAATGGTCAGACAGGTCTGACAGATCTTTCATTGGTATGACAGATCTATCATTCGTCTGACATATCTATCATTGGTCAGACAGATCTATCATTGGTCAGACAGATCTATCACTGGTCTGACAGGTCTATCATTGGTCTGACAGATCTATCACTGGTCTGACAGATCTTTCATTGGTCTAACAGATCTATCATTGGTCAGACAGATCTATCACTGGTCTGACAGGTCTTTCATTAGTCTGACAGACCTATCACTGGTCTTACATATCTATCATAGGTCAGACAGATCTATCATTGGTCTGACATTGATATAACTGGTCTGACAGGTCTATCATTTTTCTGACAGATCTATCCTTAGTCTGACAGGTCTGACAGATATATCATTGGTATGACAGATCTATCCTTAGTCTGACAGGTGTGACAGATATATCATTAGCCTGACAGACCTATCATTGGTCTGACAGATCTATCATTGGTCTGACAGATCTATCCTTGGTCTGACAGGTCTATCACTGGTCTGACAGGTCTATCATTTTTCTGACAGATCTATCCTTGGTCTGACAGGTCTATCATTTTTCTGACAGGTCTATCACTGGTCTGACAGATCTATCATTTTTCTGACAGGTCTATCATTGGTCTGACATGTCTATCATTGGTCTGACAGATCTATCCTTGGTCTGACAGGTCTATCAATGGTCAAACATATCTATCATAGGCCAGACAGATCTATCAACGTCAAGGCACATATCAGTTGTCACAGTCCAGACAGAGCTTTCATTGCACAGAAAAATCGGTAAATGTCTAGACAGATCTTTCAATATCCAGACATATCTGTCAAGGTTCAGGCAGATCTATAATTGCCCAGACAAAGCTTTCAACGTCGAGAAAGATACTGTCTAGACAGACCTGTCAGTGTCCAGAGAGATTTATCAATATCCAGACAGATGACAGAGCTTGTTGTATAAAATCATTTGAAGCTATTGATGTACAGTTCTACAGTTCTAACTTGGCCCAGGCATAATCCTGCTGCCCGTCCCCTCTCCTTTAGGTGTACTGTGTGATAGCTAATTAAATCAACGTCAACTCAAAATATGATTTTTCGACATCAGTTAAAGATAGTACAACATACTGCATACGCATAGGATATATCGTCATAAATTTGTGCTTTCTACGTCATCGTCACAGATTGTGTTTACGTCATAGATGGAAGTACACTGTTAACGTCATCCATTTGTGTCTACAATGTAAACTACGCAGTAGATTATATTATAGAATATATTTTCACATTATCGTGTGTACCACGTTTTAAGAAACGTCATCACTACGGTATTGACACGTGGTACATCGTCACTAAACTATGGTTTCTACGTCAAAGATGCGCGTATTTAAGTGTTGGGTTTATCATCATTGATTTATGATAACTACGTACATATAAAAAGGACAGTTACCCCACCAGATAACCTGTAGCAATTACGAAACAAGTGTTATTAACTAAATATATATTCCTTACTCTTGTTGGCATCAATGGACATGTGTATCAGGATATCAATTTTCCAGAGAAAATCCGCCTGATTGACATAATTATAGACAGTCGGAATGTCACATATAACAGGAATGGTGACCTCTTGTTTCACACGGAGATTTATATAGGGAAAATAGAACTTGAAGCCATCACTGGTTAGACAGATGAAACCTCGATTTGAATATTGAATTGCAAGAACGGTTTGGTAATGTTTCCCTAAAGCGACTAAACCTAAACAGTCCTACCATGTACATACAATAGTAGTGCCGTGTCCTAATTTAAATGTTATGGCGTAGATTCTACCCTTTAAGATAATATTCCACTTAACTAGCAAATCTACACATTCATTTACCAAAACTTGGCTTCGTCAGGTTGAATGTTCTCACCCTAGTCCGTCCTGTCACGAAAATTATCCTCGTAAATTGATGCCTTCAACAGAGGGATCATTGATATGTCCTGTGACATTTGAGTATAATGCTGTTTCATAAAGTCATGATGTTACGTCATCAGTTGAAGTCATTGCCTTTACCGTAAAACATGACAGTTCCGACACATCTTCACGGTCACTCACTTCTGGATTCTGACATATTTTTCCTATTTTAACATGTAAATAGACATGACAAGTAACTGTGAAATTCGACCGTTATTCGGAATCGTCAGATTTCAATCTATAGAATCTTATCATTTCATAATCAGTACAGTTCTCTCTTCGCAGAGGAACGGAAACACGTTTTAATGAGAAGGTTATTAGGAACGTCAGTATCATGACAACCTCATGGGGAACGTCAGTACTATGACAATCTCATGGAGAACGTTAGTATCATGACAAACTCATGGGGAACGTCAGTATAATGACGACATCATGGGGAACGTTAGTTTCATGACAACCTCATGGGGAACGTCAGTATCATGACAACCTCATGGGGAATGTCTGTACCATGACAACCTCATGGGGAACGTCAGTATCATGACAACCTCATGGGGAACGTCAGTACCATGACAACCTCATGGGGAACGTCAGTATCATGACAACCTCATGGGGAACGTCAGTATCATGACAACCTCATGGGGAACGTCAGTATCATGACAACCTCATGGGGAACGTCAGTATCATGACAACCTCATGGGGAACGTCAGTATCATGACAACCTCATGGGGAACGTCAGTACCATGACAACCTCATGGGGAACGTCAATATCATGACAACCTCATGGGGAATGTCAGTATAACGACAACCTCATGGGGAACGTCAGTATCATGACAACCTCATGGGGAACGTCAGTATCATGACAACCTCATGGGGAACGTCAGTATCATGACAACCTCATGGGGAACGTCAGTATCATGACAACCTCATGGGGAACGTCAGTACCATGACAACCTCATGGGGAACGTCAGTATCATGACAACCTCTTTGGGAACGTCAGTATCATGACAACCTCATGGGGAACGTCAGTATCATGACAACCTCATGGGGAACGTCAGTATCATGACCTCATGGGGAACGTCAGTATCATGACAACCTCTTTGGGAACGTCAGTATCATGACAACCTCATGGGGAACGTCAGTATCATGACAACCTCATGGGGAACGTCAGTATCATGACAACCTCATGGGGAACGTCAGTATTATGACAACGTTAATGAGAAATGTCCTATCATCACCATTTATCTTGATCGTGTTTTCGGAAGAATCCGTGATTTTATTTCACTTTCTGAGATTGTCGCATTAAACCCTTTGTAAACTTTCGGATTTGTATTTGTCATTAGCAGACAGACATACTCGTCTTGGGTAATCGACAACAATCTGTCTTCAAACTCAGTAAGGCCGGGAAAGTCCCTTCTCTCCAGAGTATGAGATCGGTCTGATTGATAGTTGGTAGTTCGTAAATGATTTTGTAGAGTGGCAGTGGTTATCAGAGCACGTTTTATGTTCATACTCCAGTAATCTGGTTGATGATGGCTGACCAAATGTATCCGGTAGATAGTGACTGACCAAATGTATCCGGTAGATAGTGACTGACCAAATGTATCCGGTAGATAATATCTGACCAAATGTATCCGGTAGGTAATAACTGACAAGATGTATCTGGATGTAGAGACTGATCAAATGAATTTGGTAGATAATGACTGACCAAATGTATCCGGTAGTGATGACTGACCAAATGTATCCGGTAGTGATGACTGACCAAATGTATCCGGTAGATAATGACTGACCAAATGTATCCGGTAGTGATGACTGACCAAATGTATCCGGTAGTGATGACTGACCAAATGTATCCGGTAGATAATGACTGACCAAATGTATCCGGTAGTGATGACTGACCAAATGTATCCGGTAGATAATGACTGACCAAATGTATCCGGTAGATAATGACTGACCAAATGTATCCGGTAGTGATGACTGACCAAATGTATCCGGTTATGATGACTGACCAAATGTATCCGGTAGTGATGACTGACCAAATGTATCCGGTAGTGATGACTGACCAAATGTATCCGGTAGTGATGACTGACCAAATGTATCCGGTTACTGACCAAATGTGATGACTGACCAAATGTATCCGGTAGTGATGACTGACCAAATGTATCCGGTAGTGATGACTGACCAAATGTATCCGGTAGATAATGACTGACCAAATGTATCCGGTAGGTAATGACTGACCAAATGTATCCGGTAGTGATGACTGACCAAATGTATCTGGTAGATAATGACTGACCAAATGTATCCGGTAGATAATGACTGACCAAATGTATCCGGTAGTGATGACTGACCAAATGTATCTGGTAGATAATGACTGACCAAATGTATCCGGTAGGTAATGACTGACCAAATGTATCCGGTAGATAATGACTGACCAAATGTATCCGGTAGGTAATGACTGACCAAATGTATCCGGTAGAGAATGACTGACCAAATGTATCCGGTAGTGATGACTGACCAAATGTATCTGGTAGGTAATGACTGACCAAATGTATCCGGTTATGATGACTGACCAAATGTATCCGGTAGTGATGACTGACCAAATGTATCCGGTAGTGATGACTGACCAAATGTATCCGGTAGATAATGACTGACCAAATGTATCCGGTAGTGATGACTGACCAAATGTATTTGGTAGTGATGACTGACCAAATGTATCTGGTAGATAATGACTGACCAAATGTATCCGGTAGGTAATGACTGACCAAATGTATCCGGTAGATAATGACTGACCAAATGTATCCGGTAGTGATGACTGACCAAATGTATCCGGTAGATAGTGACTGACCAAATGTATCCGGTAGATAATGACTGACCAAATGTATCGGTTAGTGATGACTGACCAAATGTATCCGGTAGTGATGACTGACCAAATGTATCCGGACTGACCAAAGTATAATGACTGACCAAATGTATCCGGTAGTGATGACTGACCAAATGTATCTGGTAGATAATGACTGACCAAATGTATCCGGTAGGTAATGACTGACCAAATGTATCCGGTAGTGATGACTGACCAAATGTATCCGGTAGTGATGACCGACCAAATGTATCCGGTAGTGATGACTGACCAAATGTATCCGGTAGATAATGACTGACCAAATGTATCCGGTAGATAATGACTGACCAAATGTATCCGGTAGTGATGACTGACCAAATGTATCCGGTAGTGATGACTGACCAAATGTATCCGGTAGATAATGACTGACCAAATGTATCCGGTAGATAATGACTGACCAAATGTATCCGGTAGGTAATGACTGACCAAATGTATCCGGTAGTGATGACTGACCAAATGTATCCGGTAGTAATGACCAAATGGACCAAATGTATCCGGTAGGTAATGACTGACCAAATGTATCCGGTAGGTAATGACTGACCAAATGTATCCGGTAGTGATGACTGACCAAATGTATCCGGTAGATAGTGACTGACCAAATGTATCCGGTAGATAATGACTGACCAAATGTATCCGGTAGGTAATGACTGACCAAATGTATCCGGTAGGTAATGACTGACCAAATGTATCTGGTAGGTAATGACTGACCAAATGTACCCGGTAGATAATGACTGACCAAATGTATCCGGTAGGTAATGACTGACCAAATGTATCCGGTAGGTAATGACTGACCAAATGTATCCGGTAGATAATGACTGACCAAATGTATCCGGTAGTGATGACTGACCAAATGTATCCGGTAGTGATGACTGACCAAATGTATCCGGTAGATAATGACTGACCAAATGTATCCGGTAGGTAATGACTGACCAAATGTATCCGGTAGTGATGACTGACCAAATGTATCTGGTAGGTAATGACTGACCAAATGTACCCGGTAGATAGTGACTGACCAAATGTATCCGGTAGTGATGACTGACCAAATGTACCCGGTAGATAATGACTGACTAGATGTATCCGGTAGTGATGACTGACCAAATGTATCAAGTAGATAATGACTGACCAAATGCCTGATTGGATGTTTTAAGCTAAAGATTATAATTTTGTGCGTAGTTTTAAACACCTAACACGATGGTCATGCAATATGTGTTTCCAGCACTAGACAGATATCGCGCGAGACATTTGGCGTTCGTATGCTTCCTTTGTGGGGTTATATTCCAAAATGTCTAACAATTGGTTACTCTCATATCACCATTCGCCGTCATTAGATTTGGAAAAGAAAACGCTGACGTCACGTCGGATATTATTCAGGCCTCGAGTAGACATTTTTCACAAAGCATTGTCTATGAGATTTTGGCTTGTGAGTAGTAAGGTGATTACCCACTATATTGTGTTTAAAATGTCGATCCCAGAACGGCCTCTAGTTAATAAAGAGGGCCGGTCACTATCTAACCTTATTACACACGGCTGTAGACTAGACTTGTTTCCCGACAAAAGCCGGTATAGAATCACATACACTGTGCCACTACTGAGCTTGGTATAAGTTGTGATAAACACATTTGTGTGAGGGTTATTGGTCGTGTTACACTATATTTACATTTTCTAGTAAATCGTAATGTTGTAAGTCAGTCTCAACTGTATTGTCATGTACTTCTCGTAGGAGGAGTCAGTCTGGCGAGAACGATACAGATATATAGATATTGTAAACGAAAAGTCATTCAACCATAAATATAGTTACGAGATAGTTTATAAAATCAGGTCGAAACTATTATCTTAAATCATGACTAACATCAGTATAACTTGATGAATCTTAGGAATTGGTGTCACAGTCTGAACATAAGACGTCATAGAGGGTGGTGCTCTATAAATCTATACAGCTCGGAACTGGGTAAGATTTTTTCTAATTTATCAGATAGTTGTACGCTGAAAAGTTAGTCAGATCGTGTATATCCATTTAGTTAAACTTATTTTTGTGAAAAAAGTAAACAGAAATTTCCCCTAATTTTTAAGTGATCGATTCATGATTTCCTTTCGTCATCCTGGCCTTCTCGTGAATGTTAAGGCATTTTGATCTCTATGCTTGATGTTGTTGACGTGACGTTAGTAAATTGTTGACATGGTGTCATTGAATTGTTGTGACGTCATAGAGTTGTCATGCAGAAATCACTCTTTCTCTTATCCACTCTCTACAAGAGTTGTCGTTCCTTAGCAGCCACAATACACCCCTGTAAACGCCTCACGGACGACAAACATTTCACATCCCATTCATGGTCAAATTTGACGTTGAGTAAAACTATGACGGCATCCCTGACAACACCAACGAAGGACACAGCTGAAGACTGTTTTGTATGCTATCTATCAGCTTAACAAACACCATTTGCACTTTTTTTGAGATGTTTTGTGCCAGTATCATAGCCATTCACCATTAGTTATCATTGATATCAATATATATGATCGTGTATCTCCAGAACACGTTGGTGCATGAAAAAGTGAACAATTCATAATGTTTATGGCTATATAAACTTACATGGTCATTTTCCAGATGAACAAACATCAGTTTTCAAAATAATAATAAATAAAACACAAAACACGTGAGATTTCCTTGTCTCGCCCTAGGGTTGAGACAAGCTACCCGTGCTCTTTGCACGTTCTGAACACAATTTCAATGACGTCACTGACTTTTGACCCGGAAATGGGACTACTTTTATGTGGTCATACACACGCAATAGTTACTACTTCTGAAATATTGTTAACCACAAAACTGAAAATCCTGTTTTATCACCAAGACTGAAACTTTATTTAAAATATCAACTGTATTTTTTTACGTTTAATTGGCAGGTACACTAGTACTTTATTTTACCTGTGGAGAATAGCCTCGCTCAACTTATTAATATTCACAAGATAATGACGTCAAAATATTTGTGACGTCATCAAAACCATCCATTCGCCATCCACGTGTTTTTATTTAAATACAATACACTTTGTCTCGGACAACAGGGTAAGGGATAAAAAAAAACATTCACTCCCTTTAGGGTCAGATAATGTCCTAGGTAAGAGAAATATCCGTTATAGACCAATATCTGCAGTATGTCCGCAGTAGTCCGAAGTCTCGTGTGTGGATATATCCGTTATAGTCCGAAGTCTCGTGTGTGGATATATCCGTTATTGTCCGAAGTCTGGTGTGTGGATATTTCCGTTATAGTCCGAAGTCTCGTGTGTGGATATATCCGTTATAGTCCGAAGTCTCGTGTGTAGATATATCTGTTATAGTCCGAAGTCTCATGTGTAGATATATCTGTTATAGTCCGAAGTCTCATGTGTAGATATATCTGTTATAGTCCGAAGTCTCATGTGTAGATATATCTGTTATAGTCCGAAGTCTCGTGTGTGGATATATCCGTTATAGTCCGAAGTCTCGTGTGTAGATATATCTGTTATAGTCCGAAGTCTCATGTGTAGATATATCTGTTATAGTCCGAAGTCTCGTGTGTAGATATATCAGTTATAGTGATGTTTTCTGTATTTGAGTATCCGTAATGAAGCGATGTCTCCTGTACCGTAGTGTCCGTAATGAAGCGATGTCTCCTGTACCGTAGTGTCCGTAATAAAGCGATGTCTCCTGTACCGTAGTGTCCGTAATAAAGCGATAACTTCTGTATTGGAGTATCCGTAATACAGCGATGACTTCTGTACCGTAGTGTCCGTAATAAAGCAATGTCTACTGTACCGTAGTGTCCGTAATAGACAATGTCTCCAGTAATTGAATGTCTACAGCGGATGGACGTTTTGTTTATGGTTTAGTATGCGTATCGTTGTCAGTATCAGAAATTGTCTTTAACATTAAGAATCAGCCGTTGAACCTGGATGCTACTTTGAAATTTCTGCATAGTCGACTGATGTAGAAGTTCAACCAAAAACACAATTGGTGATAAAGCGATGCAGACATAAGATCATGGATATGGAAGTAATGTAATGATTGGAACAAATGTGTCTGATTTTGTAAATAGCGGAGATGAATTGTTCGTTACGGTCCTAACTAGGGAAATCTGTCCACCAATTGGAGCGCTCCTTACTGGAGATACTAAGTGACGGTCTGATAGATTTTATGTTAAATTTGATAGCAGCTGTAACGTGTGTAGAATAGGTGATTTGTCTGCCTTGGATACAGACACAGATGTACAATATGTCATTACAAACCCTATTACTACCACTTAAATACATTAATTAGAACTAGACCCTGGTATGTTCCGTATCCGAACGTTTCCTATTTGGTGCCATTTGAACGGCTTTGCTTCCCGTCACTGAGAAACGGTTTCATTCGAGTGATGTCGTACCCTTTGTTGAGTCCCATTGTCATCTGTGATTATGTATTGTTGTTGTTAGCTCATGAGGTCCAAAGTTTCGTTGTAAACCACATTTCTAAAAATCACTTCTAGTTTTGATAGAGTGAGCAGATTTTGACTTAGGTTGGTCAGAAGCATCCCTCGGGGAAGGTTAATATCTTTAGATTAAATTATGAGTCTGGGGTCCCGTTATTTGAGATGCGAAATCTGATAGGAGGTTAAGCTTTTTTTATTATTTTATTGAATGAGTAGAGGAAAGAGGTGGGGTTAATATCTATGTGAGCGATACAGACCTAATGGGCTTCCTGGTATATCGACCTGACCAACGTGTACTGAAATTATGGTTAGTAGAAATATGTAAGGTATTTTTACAACACTTGGCACAAATGGTAACGGATGGGACATTGACGTAATAACTGAGAGAAGATATCTACAATATCATCATACAGCTGCAGAATGCACTTCATTTCACATATTGAAGTGGCACAGAAAATGTTCGATGAACACATACACACACCCTCACGCACACAGACGCTATTGTATTTACTAGCGTTTGTATCAACCGTACATAAAATCGTATTTAGAGACCTAAACGCTGTTTTTAACCGTCAAAACACGAAATGATTTGTACTAATGTTGAGGAAATGAAACACGACTCGGCCCCTGTGGAGTATTTAGCGCTGGTAACATACATTTTACAACATGTGTGTTGTGAAGACCAACTCATCCGACTGGCATCCCCGAGGTCACACAACTTATCAAACAAACAACATAAAATCTTTAAATTCAAGTAATTGTATTGAAGAATGATAGAGTGACTTAACGCAAACAAGTGAACGCGATCTGTCAAGTATTAAGAAATAAACCGATTATACAACATAGTGTATGGAGGCCTGGTAGTGTCATCCATCATACCGGGCTTGTTTTATAGGGCCTGGTACGAGCCAGTGTGCTAGATATGGCATGGTATATTGAATTCCAAATGGGGGCAAATCCACAAAGAATAAAAGTGATTAATACTCGCAGTATAGGATGTGAATGACATGGTCGGTGTAGAACTCCCGACAGATATATGAAACGAAACTTTGCAACTGAAGCTGACACAGGGGAAGTTTAAAACAGATAAAATTAATCTCCGTAAAATTTGAAATGGAGTAGGTTACAGATATAGAGCGTTAGATTTTTGAATAAATTTTCAGACGTATTGAACAAGGCTTTTTCATTGATCCGGTAGGAATCGAACCCTTAACACCTCGCTTTTGAGACTTGCTCTCTACTGAATGTTAACAGGGTTACACATTTATACGATGAAAGCTAGATAAACAATCAGGGTAGGTGGTGAATAGACGTTGGAAATAGCTAATTGGATGTGGTAAAATGACTCAAATATAAATGTGGAAGATAGGAGTATTTCATATAGTACGTATGTATATAGAGGCCATATAAAAGCTAAGCGACAAGACATCGTAAAAAATCCGGCTCATACAATAAAAGTTGGCAAAAAGGATTACACATTACGTGCAATCAATTCTCTCCTGAAGTTTCTGGGAAGAATATTGGTGACTTGTTCTTAACTCTGAAACTCCTCGGAGAAACAGCGATCCTTTCAGAAATGTGCAAATTTTGATCTAAGTCCCTGACGGGATTATGTTTGTTGCAGTGCTTACAAGGATTATCTAAAAATAGTAACTTTGGTCTTGACATTTATCCTACGTCTTGACGTTCTTAGATATTACGGTTCTTTTATCACTGACAATGATTTTCTAAAAATAGAAACGGTGACCTTAACCTTTACCGTACAACCTTAAAACGCGAACTCGTTCAGGATTGAAATCGTACACACGCATTACAACATCCCGATATCCCCACGATAACACATTCCAATTCCAGTTTATGTAATTATATTTCACAGGTAAAAGAGTACCAAACTATTAGTCACACAAGTGAAACATATTTTACTGAAAGCACTGTTAATGTTCTACTGTATAAAATCACTGCCATTGACTATGTTAGAGAGAAGAAGAAGAAGAATAAGAAGAAGAAGAAGAAGAAGAAGAAGAAGAAGAAGAAGAAGAAGAAGAAGAAGAAGAAGAAATAGGTACATAAGAAATATACTATCTTTGTTTAATGTGACGTCATAATGATGATGACGTTTGTATTATGTCGTTGACAACGACGCAAATTCTGTCAACGTCAAGAATATTTGATAGCAACCGTGGGACGTCGCCATTTTAGTTTTGCTGACATGGCAATCGTCCTAGTAAATGAAGGTTTGAGACGTTATAATCATGGCTCAGTATGTAACGGCACCTATGAGAAGGCGCACATCATTATTGGCGGATGATAGGTTATATGGAAGATGTAGTTCATCTACACTCCAGGTTAAAATCAAGCTCGAAGGTGAGGATTTGGCAGAAGAAGATAGTACTGAGTGTGTGAATCTAAACGTTGGCGGTGTATTGTTTCGTACACGTCAACGAACATTAGAAAATATACCGGATACGATATTGTCAAAACTGCATAAATCAGATTCAAATTATAACGCAGAAAAAGACGAATACTTCTTTGATAGGAATTCTGCAATTTTCCCATGGATACTTGATTGCTATCGACATAAAGAACTGCACATGCCTCGGTCATTTTGTGCCACTACTGTACAAGAGGAACTTCTCTATTGGGGACTTCAAACAAACCACTTCAGTGACTGCTGTAAGAAGGCACATTTGGATAGTCTTGATGAAATTGCAACAAACGAAATTCTCCTTCAAGAGTTTAATGGCATTCCTAAGGATGTGTATGCTGTTGAAAGTTGCGAAAGTAGCGAATCTTCCTACAGAACAGCTATATGGAATTTTCTGGACAAACCAGAGTCATCTTTAGGGGCGCAGGTAAGAACTTGCTATTTTTCTTTACATTAGATTAGGAAGCAAATACCTTGGCATATTGTAAAGTTGAACAGTATGTCATAATACTGTGCTGCCTTTACTGTTGGTGTTGTTGTAACCGGCATATCTAAGCAGACGTAAGAAATCGTAAATAAGAAGGCATAATTAGATTAATTTTGGAGATACTATAAAGTGTTACACTGATGGGTCTTGATGATTTTCGTAAATTAGGATACAATACTGAACGGCTAGATACACGCGTATTTTCTATGCCACTGTAGCACTGATCACACTTATTTCCGGTGAATACCAAGTTTATCAGCTTGTAGAACCGTCCTTAATAGTGTTCTACCTATATTCCCGGTATTGTAGTATGAGGACAAAGAATTTGTTTAATTCAAATATATTTTATTGGGGGCATATCAAAGCGATTGTCCACAAGTTCTTTCACCCCACAACACTACAATATACACTAATTAAAGATAGCAAGTGATGTCAACATTCTAACCTGGTATTAGTACTCATAATAAAACTGATACAAGAACCATCAGAAAGACGAGAAAGAAGTGGAGAAGGGTTCTGTTGCAGCACTGAAACTTTATCACTAACTGTATTCCATGGACTGCGCTAAATGAACTTTTAAAGTTTAACCATCCTGCTATCGATGGCTTGACAATATCTAAAGAATGTATAAGAAATTGCCAAATCTAAGTGTTACCAAAAACCATATCTAGACAATACCAGCCCCAAAATGAACGGCACAAACTGTCGGAGAATTCGTATTATCAAACCGTGTTTCAGTGGCTCAACAACAGACAATTGTCCGTCTTAATGTAAATTGTATATGCAGGAACAAGAGCAAACTCTGCTTTTCTCATACGTGTTTCCGATAGGTGTCCTATCAGAATTGTTACAGTGGCTGTACTCTGTGTTGTATTCGGACACATCCTCTACTCATGAATTGATTTTGGTATTGTGACGAAAGTGCTTGTTTTTATAAATATATCATGAAACAATAACATTATACCCTCCACTGATAAAACAAACACCAGACTATCACAGGGTGGAGTTCTTTTGAAACTATCCAGACTTAAACTTTTCAGGTCTGGTCATACCTCTATCTGACGCTCACTGCCCTGTCCATATTGACATTCTTCATAGAAACGCTGCCAGAAGGGAGAGTGAATGTTAGCCAGGACAACGCTACATACACGGAGACAGACACAGATATTACTAACCACAAGATCCGACTTCTCGTCACGACCGAACCTCATACTGCTCTTATGATCTTCGATGTTTTCTGTATGATCTTTTTCTCCGTTGAATTCATTGTCCGTCTGATCGTCTGTCCGCGACGGACGCGACTGATGATGAGGGCGACGACAATATTTGACCTTTTATACTTGATCCCGGTCTGGCTGACCACTATCATCTATTGGGCTGACCGCAAATTTTGGCATCACTCTAGTCGGGTCCTTGGATTATTGATCCTACAGGCTTTGAAGGTGATTAGAGTATTTCGCATTTTCCGGGTGATGCAATACTTCCGGGGCCTGAGGATACTGTGGCTGGCGTTGAAAGCTAGCGTCAGAGAGCTGCTTCTTCTTGCTGCGTTCATCTTGTTAGCGATAACAATTTTTGCTTGTTTCATATATTGTGCGGAGTTATCAAACGAAAACAGTTTTGACAACGCTGTAATAGGACTTTGGTGGGCACTCATCACTATGACAACGGTAGGATATGGCGACTACTTTCCGGAAACCTGGCCAGGTTACATTGTTGGTAGTATCTGCGCTCTGACAGGTATAATTCTGATAGGGATGCCAGTGCCCATTATTGCCAGTAACTTCCATGCATACTACGGACTGAGAATACCAATGGAACAGAGCAAGGAAGAACTGAAAGAGAAACGTATTCCAGTACGGAAACGAAAGGTGTCCCCGCTCAGACGAACGTAGGTACAGTGTAAGCATAAGACATACAATGGACACGACCGTTTACAACAATTATATCAACCCTGGGAGTACTCCATTAATTTGATGCGATTTGCAATCATGTTGCTTGTTGAACTTGATGAGAAAATTTCATGACGTTGAAAGATTAGCAAAAGTGATTACCGATTTAACACCTTATCTGGCATATTTATGTATGTGTCACCTATAGATCAGAAACATAGATCTGACATATTGATGTATGTATTAGCTATAGATCTGACATATTGATGTATGTATTAGCTATAGATCTGACATATTGATGTATATATTAGCTATAAATCTGACATATTGATGTATATATTAGCTATAGATCAGACATATTGATGTATATATTAGCTATAAATCTGACATATTGATGTATGTATTAGCTATAGATCTGACATATTGGTGTATATATTAGCTATAGATCAGACATATTGGTGTATATATTAGCTATAGATCAGACATATTGATGTATATATTAGCTATAGATCTGACATATTGATGTATATATTAGCTATAGATCTGACATATTGGTGTATATATTAGCTATAGATCAGACATATTGGTGTATATATTAGCTATAGATCTGACATATTGGTGTATGTATTAGCTATAGATCAGACATATTGATGTATATATTAGCTATAGATCTGACATATTGGTGTATGTATTAGCTATAGATCAGACATATTGATGTATATATTAGCTATAGATCTGACATATTGGTGTATATATTAGCTATAGATCTGACATATTGGTGTATATATTAGCTATAGATCTGACATATTGGTGTATATATTAGCTATAGATCAGACATATTGGTGTATATATTAGCTATAGATCAGACATATTGATGTATATATTAGCTATAGATCAGACATTGATGTATATATTAGCTATAGATCAGACATATTGATGTATATATATATTAGCATATTGATGTATATATTAGATCTGACATATTGATGTATATATTAGCTATAGATCTGACATACTGATGTATATATTGGACATATTGATGTATATATATATATCAGACATATTGATGTATATATAAGCTATATATCAGACATATTGATGTATATATTAGCTATATATCAGACATATTGATGTATATATTAGCTATATATCAGACATATTGATGTATATATTAGCTATATATCTGACATATTGATGTATATATTGCTATAGATCAGACATACTGATGAAAAATTAGCTATAGATCTGACATATTGATGTATATATTAGCTATAGATCAGACATATTGATGTATATATTGCTATAGATCAGACATATTGATGTAATGTATTAGCGAAAGAGCACTGGTATTTAGATAAAGAGATAGATACAGGTTAGATAGATGAAGATGTAATTTATGTATGATGTCACATTTTTCTCGCCATGAAATAAACATCGAAATGATTTTTTCTCAATAAAAAATAGTTTGATGTCGTGTTTTGTCGTGTCAGGAACAACTACTTGTAAATGTTTTAATTACCTTCAAGTGAATTGTGTTAAGATGATATAACCAGGTTGTGCATGGTATATTGACAGCGAACAATGACTGGAATGTCCATATGGATATTCTCTGAGAACGATTCTTACGCGGAATTGGTGTCTGATGCCGATGCCCGTATGTAAAAACATATTCTAATAAACAACGATTCAGTATGAAGCCTCTTTTTCAGTATGGCTTTCAACGCAAAAAAACATATATATACATATAATGATTTTTTTGGTTGCTCATAACACTAGTAACTTTTACATTGTATCCTCGCACACTGGTACTTTACACACTGTATCCCCACACCGGTACATTACACACTGTATCCCCACACCGATACATTGCACATTGTATCCCAATACACTGGTACATTACACACTGTATCCCCATACACCGGTACATTACACACTGTATCCCCAAACACTGGTACATTACACACTGTATCCCCATACACCGGTACATTACACACTGTATCCCCACACCGATACATTGCACATTGTATCCCCACACACTGGTACATTACACACTGTGTCCCAATACACTGGTACATTACACACTGTATCCCCATACACCGGTACATTACACACTGTATCCCCAAACACTGGTACATTACACACTGTATCCCCATACACCGGTACATTACACACTGTATCCCCACACCGATACATTGCACATTGTATCCCCACACACTGGTACATTACACACTGTGTCCCAATACACTGGTACATTACACACTGTATCCCCATACACCGGTACATTACACACTGTATCCCCAAACACTGGTACATTACACACTGTATCCCCACACACTGGTACTTTACACATTGTATCCCCACATACCGGTACATTACACACTGTATCCGCACACACTGGTACATTACACACTGTATCCCCACACACGGGTACATTACACACTGTATCCCCATACACCGGTGCATTACACACTGTATTCCCACACTCCGGTACATTACACACTGTATCCCCATACATCGGTACATTACACACTGTATCCCCACACACCGGTACATTACACACTGTATCCCCACATACCGGTACATTACACACTGTATAACCACACACCAGTACATTACACACTGTATAACCACACACCAGTACATTACACACTGTATAACCACACACCAGTACATTACACACTGTATAACCACACACCAGTACATTACACACTGTATAACCACACACCGGTACATTACACACTGTATAACCACACACCAGTACATTACACACTGTATAACCACACACCAGTACATTACACACTGTATAACCACACACCGGTACATTACACACAGTATCCCCACACACCGGTACATTACACACTGTATCCCCACACACCAGTACATTACACACTGTATCACCACACACTGGTAAATTACACACTGTATCCCCACACACCAGTACATTACACACAGTATCCCCACACACCAGTACATTACACACAGTATCCCCACACACCAGTACATTACACACTGTATCACCTCATTTCTCGTATCAGTTAATCATCTACTTAAGTGTATCCTTTTGAGCTGTATCCACTCATATCCTACGTCGATACACTTTATCTTCGTTGCGTGCCCGAGCTTCACTGGTCTCCATACGTTTGATTTTGTTTGTTGTTTGTTTGTTTATTTTTTTACGTCCAGTTCTAGAGTTTCCTAGATTTTACCGGGCTTCCTTACATGAAGAGGGTGTTAGCATATTTTGCTGACACCATAAAAATGTGAACAAGTCTGATAAAGAGTTTTAGAAAAAAAAATCTCCTTCAAGCAGATTAATAGTTTAAGTTTCTAAAAATCGTTGACGTTCTGGTCGAAAAGCAACTGTTTGAATTCCAGTGTCATGATGCCTAAATCAATAGATTGTTAACACGTTATAAGTTTCCTTCAGCTGCCTGTTTGAAAACATTGCGATTTTTCCCTACGTTTTACGGTGTTTAATGGTTTATCGGCTTTAGAGATCTGATGCTGTCGCGAGTGTCACACCTTCGGAGGCGCGCCGGGCGCTGATCTTCAACAGATACTGGCAATACTTAACAGGACAGGCTCCATAGTCTGGGGACTGTCAAACACCACCTACAAATGCTTTGGTAAGGGAACTATCATTTATTGAAGTTGCAATACGGGAGCCATCATT
This sequence comes from Ylistrum balloti, assembly GCF_031769215.1. NCBI lineage: Eukaryota > Metazoa > Mollusca > Bivalvia > Pectinida > Pectinidae > Ylistrum > Ylistrum balloti. The sequence goes on from NW_026782201.1 coordinate 48,841, forward strand.
GTAGCCAGGTTATTAATTAAAGAGCATAGTTAGCACAGACCTTTGTCGTAAATGAGAGTGAGGAAGCAGATTTTGCTTTCATAGTCAATTTGATCAATGTTACATGATGATGCTAATGTATGGTAAAACTGTTAGAAACTCCTGACAATCAACAGCTGGGATCATTGTCGTTTAATTATTACTAATTCACTTTATTTCATTATATCCATGCTATGATATTCTATCTTACTGGAGGATTGATGTTTGACAGGTTTACAATTTGACATGACCTTACTAAGACGTAAACATGGAAACCCTAGGTAGTAATGATTGTAAAATTTATTATTTACTCTGAACAAATTTGACTGTCACTGGCTCGTGAACAGTTCAGAATTATAATGATGCTTGCTATGTTTCGTGTTTATCATTCATAAACTAATGTGTACTCTCACCTAACGGAGCCACTCCGGTTTCTTACTTAATCTCTTATCGTATACACTGGGAAATTTGTCCGAATTTAATCTTCAGTTAAGGATGTACTCCACAGAGACATCAAAAAAATATTAAACGTTTTTCTGATAATTTTTTAATGATTTGATCTGAGAAAGAAGATTAAAAGCAACAAATCAATACATTGTTGTACTACTTTTTTATGTACAGGTGTCAGGAAATAATTGTACAGGTGTCAGGAAATAATTGTACAGGTGTCAGGAAATAATTAATTTTGTTTTTATTTTTGTCAGGTGTCAGGAAATAATTGAAAAACAAATATATCCTGATTAATTTTGTATTTTGAAAAACAAATATATCCTGGTAACCTTTTTTCAAATAAGTGTCTTTCATTACAGGATAAAGGTATGATACTTCATATTGGATACTTGATATTAAGCGAAAATAATGTGAAAAATGCTAAGTTTTTATTTGCTTTAACGAGCTTTAAACTGCAAAACAATCAAAACAATAAAATGTTCCAAAATGACCTAAATCCTTCATTTGACTACATTCAATTATTGAACTATTGAATAGAGAAATGTTTCGATGATACTTTTTATAGTTATAAGGGAAGGAGACATCGTGATTTACTTTTTGCAATTTTCACCCAAAAAGACAGTTTTTTCCAAGGTCAAGAAACAAGCTAACTTATTTATTTTCGGGTTCTAGAAATCCAGGAAAGTGATTCACTAAGTCAGAATTCACATATTTGAAATGTTTGATCTGTGATGATAGTTCATGCCAAATTGAGTTGAAATCTACCAAAGATTGTCAGAGTTATACCTTACAGATTACCTTAGCAACCGAAAAACGTTGAAATTGACGCTACTAACCCCCATCACCCATCAACTACGCCGTCAAATCAGTTATTAAATCGCCTATTTTAAATTTATGAATACAAATCTAGATAGCAAACACTACAACAGTCCAAGATATCATGTTGGAATTCGTTTTATATTGAATTATGTCTTACTCTCGGTAAAAATATCATCCTTAAATCTGATGATTTATCAGAGTTTACTCGTCAGAGTTAGAATTGTGGGTTTTGTGTCTGGTTCGAGGGTTTGTAAGAGTTTACTCACGGGTAGGTCATAGTTTCCCTTGGGTTTTGTGTCTGGTTCGAGGGTTTGTAAGAGTTTACTCACGGGTAGGTCATAGTTTCCCTTGGGTTTTGTGTCTGGTTCGAGGGTTTGTAAGAGTTTACTCACGGGTAGGTCATAGTTTCCCTTGGGTTTTGTGTCTGGTTCGAGGGTTTGTAAGAGTTTACTCACGGGTAGGTCATAGTTTCCCTTGGGTTTTGTGTCTGGTTCGAGGGTTTGTAAGAGTTTACTCACGGGTAGGTCATAGTTTCCCTTGGGTTTTGTGTCTGGTTCGAGGGTTTGTAAGAGTTTACTCACGGGTAGGTCATAGTTTCCCTTGGGTTTTGTGTCTGGTTCGAGGGTTTGTAAGAGTTTACTCACGGGTAGGTCATAGTTTCCCTTGGGTTTTGTGTCTGGTTCGAGGGTTTGTAAGAGTTTACTCACGGGTAGGTCATAGTTTCCCTTGGGTTTTGTGTCTGGTTCGAGGGTTTGTAAGAGTTTACTCACGGGTAGGTCATAGTTTCCCTTGGGTTTTGTGTCTGGTTCGAGGGTTTGTAAGAGTTTACTCACGGGTAGGTCATAGTTTCCCTTGGGTTTTGTGTCTGGTTCGAGGGTTTGTAAGAGTTTACTCACGGGTAGGTCATAGTTTCCCTTGGGTTTTGTGTCTGGTTCGAGGGTTTGTAAGAGTTTACTCACGGGTAGGTCATAGTTTCCCTTGGGTTTTGTGTCTGGTTCGAGGGTTTGTAAGAGTTTACTCACGGGTAGGTCATAGTTTCCCTTGGGTTTTGTGTCTGGTTCGAGGGTTTGTAAGAGTTTACTCACGGGTAGGTCATAGTTTCCCTTGGGTTTTGTGTCTGGTTCGAGGGTTTGTAAGAGTTTACTCACGGGTAGGTCATAGTTTCCCTTGGGTTTTGTGTCTGGTTCGAGGGTTTGTAAGAGTTTACTCACGGGTAGGTCAGAGTTTCCCTTGGGTTTTGTGTCTGGTTCGAGGGTTTGTAAGAGTTTACTCACGGGTAGGTCATAGTTTCCCTCACGGGTAGGTCATAGTTTCCCTTGGGTTTTGTGTCTGGTTCGAGGGTTTGTAAGAGTTTACTCACGGGTAGGTCAGAGTTTCCCTTGGGTTTTGTGTCTGGTTCGAGGGTTTGTAAGAGTTTACTCACGGGTAGGTCATAGTTTCCCTTGGGTTTTGTGTCTGGTTCGAGGGTTTGTAAGAGTTTACTCACGGGTAGGTCATAGTTTCCCTTGGGTTTTGTGTCTGGTTCGAGGGTTTGTAAGAGTTTACTCACGGGTAGGTCATAGTTTCCCTTGGGTTTTGTGTCTGGTTCGAGGGTTTGTAAGAGTTTACTCACGGGTAGGTCATAGTTTCCCTTGGGTTTTGTGTCTGGTTCGAGGGTTTGTAAGAGTTTACTCACGGGTAGGTCATAGTTTCCCTTGGGTTTTGTGTCTGGTTCGAGGGTTTGTAAGAGTTTACTCACGGGTAGGTCATAGTTTCCCTTGGGTTTTGTGTCTGGTTCGAGGGTTTGTAAGAGTTTACTCACGGGTAGGTCATAGTTTCCCTTGGGTTTTGTGTCTGGTTCGAGGGTTTGTAAGAGTTTACTCACGGGTAGGTCATAGTTTCCCTTGGGTTTTGTGTCTGGTTCGAGGGTTTGTAAGAGTTTACTCACGGGTAGGTCATAGTTTCCCTTGGGTTTTGTGTCTGGTTCGAGGGTTTGTAAGAGTTTACTCACGGGTAGGTCATAGTTTCCCTTGGGTTTTGTGTCTGGTTCGAGGGTTTGTAAGAGTTTACTCACGGGTAGGTCATAGTTTCCCTTGGGTTTTGTGTCTGGTTCGAGGGTTTGTAAGAGTTTACTCACGGGTAGGTCATAGTTTCCCTTGGGTTTTGTGTCTGGTTCGAGGGTTTGTAAGAGTTTACTCACGGGTAGGTCATAGTTTCCCTTGGGTTTTGTGTCTGGTTCGAGGGTTTGTAAGAGTTTACTCACGGGTAGGTCATAGTTTCCCTTGGGTTTTGTGTCTGGTTCGAGGGTTTGTAAGAGTTTACTCACGGGTAGGTCATAGTTTCCCTTGGGTTTTGTGTCTGACGGGTAGGTCATAGTTTCCCTTGGGTTTTGTGTCTGGTTCGAGGGTTTGTAAGAGTTTACTCACGGGTAGGTCATAGTTTCCCTTGGGTTTTGTAAGAGTTTACTCACGGGTAGGTCATAGTTTCCCTTGGGTTTTGTCAGAGTTTACTCACGGGTAGGTCATAGTTTCCCTTGGGTTTTGTGTCTGGTTCGAGGGTTTGTAAGAGTTTACTCACGGGTAGGTCATAGTTTCCCTTGGGTTTTGTCAGTTTCCCTTTGGTTTTGTAAGAGTTTACTCACGGGTAGGTCATAGTTTCCCTTGGGTTTTGTAAGAGTTTACTCACGGGTAGGTCAGAGTTTCCCTTGGGTTTTGTCAGGGTTTACTCACGGGTAGGTCAGAGTTTCCCTTGGGTTTTGTAAGAGTTTACTCACGGGTAGGTCAGAGTTTCCCTTGGGTTTTGTCAGGGTTTACTTGAGCTTGGGGATGGCCAGAATGTTCTTTTGAGTTTTCTCAGAGTTTACGTAAGGGGGATGGGCGTGTCAGAGTTTTTTTGGTTTTGTTTGAGTTTACTCAGGTGGCACGGAGATTGGCCAGAATTTACTCTCGAGTTTCGTCAGTGTCTAATCTGGTGTTTCTCATAATTAACTCGGGATGTTTGGTCAGAGTTTACACTTGTGTTTTGTCAGAGTTTACTCAAGGGGGTTGGAGTCGTCAGAATGTTTTGAGTTTTGTTTGAGTTTACTAAATGCGGAGTGGGGGGGGGGGGGGTCAGAGTTTTTTTTTTTTTTAGTTTTGTTTAAGTTTACTCTGGGATTTTGTCAGAGTTTCTAAATCTGACTTAGTTTTGTAATGGCTTACTTCGATATCTCGATGAGTGTGAAACTCTGACCTAGTTTTGTCAGAGCTTACTTCCATATCCCGATGCGTGTCCAAATCTAACCCAATTTGCAAGTTTTACTTCGGTTTTCCTGTTTGTCACCAATTGAAATATGCATAGACCTGGTGGCACGGCATTCTATGTTAACTGTAAGGAATGGGCGCCCATGCTTCTGTTGTATTAATGAGTTCTCCTAGCCTATAAAGGACTATCCTCGGAGAGCATGCTTGGCTTTGAGTTTACATAGATCAAATGTGTTTACGAAGCACATCCACATATGTCATCAAGTTAGAACCTGGCTAGCATTACCGACTAGGCTGACTGCCTTTAGCTGTGTTCACACATATAGGGTATCTACATACATTTAACATTTCAAACAGGTTATAAGTCTTCTACATGAATTGTACAACATTAGATGTTTCAAACGAATGTTAAGGCGTCATAGTCTCAGCAAAGCTCCACGTTGTTTAATCGTGAAAGGTGTGGTGGCTCCATTGAGGATGAATAATAAGTAAACCCTCTGCGATGAAAAATGAGATTTTCTAGTATTGTCAACCTTGATTAAGCTTGGATTGTGTTCTGCTATGAATAAAAAAATAAAAAATAAAAATGCTCTCTCTCTCTTTCCCCCTCTTTCTCCTAACCCTACCCCCCCCCCCCCCTCTCTCTCTCTCTCTCTCTCTCTCTCTCTCTCTCTCTCTCTCTCTCTCTCTCTCTTGAATTACAAGTGCTTTTTTATCAACGCTGAGCGTGTGTCCCTTTAATGGTTGGTTATGTAACGGACTGAGATCGATCAACAAGACAAAATTATATACAGCACGTCCTAACACAGTTCACATTCATGCCAATTTTCTGCTTTTTCTCCGTTTTTGGTTTTGTATCCCTGTGGAAGATGGTACAGTATATCGACAGAACTTGGAGCGTCTGAAGCAGGCCCAATCCTTGGACTCCTCTCAAAACTCACAACTTCCGAAAGGGCTAAGCTACCGTGAGTTATGAATACGTTAGTCAGCATGTGTGTTGCATAAGAACGATAAAAACTTGGGCAGCTGTCAAATTTAAACTATCATTACGATAGAAACCTGATAGGATCAATCATTATGTGGGAACTCGTGTGTAGGGTCAACACACCGTAAACTACATCGGATCAACGGTTCGACAGTATCAACACTTCACTCCTAAAACCTCCACACAACAGTCCAACAGTGTCAACACTTCACTCCCACACCACAGTCCGACAGAATCAACACTTCACTCCTAAAACCTCCACACAACAGTCCGACAGTATCAACACTTCACTACCACACAACAGTCCGACAGTATCAACACTTCACTCCTAAAACCTCCACACAACAGTCCGACAGTATCAACACTTCACTACCACACAACAGTCCGACAGTATCAACACTTCACTCCTAAAACCTCCACACAACAGTCCGACAGTATCAACACTTCACTACCACACAACAGTCCGACAGTATCAACACTTCACTCCTAAAACCTCCACACAACAGTCCGACAGTATCGACACTTCACTACCACACAACAGTCCGACAGTATCGACACTTCACTCCTAAAACCTCCACACAACAGTCCGACAGTATCGACACTTCACTCCCACACAACAGTCCGACAGTATCGACACTTCACTACCACACAACAGTCCGACAGTATCGACACTTCACTCCTAAAACCTCCACACAACAGTCCGACAGTATCAACACTTCACTCCTAAAACACAACAGTCCGACAGTGTCAACACTTCACTAAAACCTCCACACAACAGTCCGACAGTATCGACACTTCACTACCACACAACAGTCCGACAGTATCGACACTTCACTCCTAAAACCCACAGTCCGACAGTATCGACACTTCACTCCTAAAACCTCCACACAACAGTCCGACAGTATCAACACTTCACTACCACACAACAGTCCGACAGTATCAACACTTCACTCCTAAAACCTCCACACAACAGTCCGACAGTATCAACACTTCACTCCTAAAACCTCCACACAACAGTCCGACAGTATCAACACTTCACTCCTAAAACCTCCACACAACAGTCCGACAGTATCGACACTTCACTCCTAAAACCTCCACACAACAGTCCGACAGTATCAACACTTCACTACCACACAACAGTCCGACAGTATCGACACTTCACTCCTAAAACCTCCACACAACAGTCCGACAGTATCGACACTTCACTCCTAAAACCTCCACACAACAGTCCGACAGTGTCAACACTTCACTACCACACAACAGTCCGACAGTGTCAACACTTCACTCCTAAAACCTCCACACAACAGTCCGACAGTATCGACACTTCACTCCTAAAACCTCCACACAACAGTCCGACAGTATCAACACTTCACTCCTAAAACCTCCACACAACAGTCCGACAGTATCAACACTTCACTCCTAAAACCTCCACACAACAGTCCGACAGTATCGACACTTCACTACCACACAACAGTCCGACAGTATCGACACTTCACTCCTAAAACCTACCACACAACAGAACGACAGTGACAACACTTCACTCCTAAAACCTCCACACAACAGTCCGACAGTATCAACACTTCACTCCTAAAACCTCCACACAACAGTCCGACAGTGTCAACACTTCACTCCTAAAACCTACACACAACAGTCCGACAGTATCGACACTTCACTCCTAAAACCTCCACACAACAGTCCGACAGTATCGACACTTCACTACCACACAACAGTCCGACAGTATCGTCCGACAGTATCGACACTTCACACCTAAAACCTCCACACAACAGTCCGACAGTATCAACACTTCACTCCTAAAACCTCCACACAACAGTCCGACAGTATCAACACTTCACTCCTAAAACCTCCACACAACAGTCCGACAGTATCGACACTTCACTCCTAAAACCTCCACACAACAGTCCGACAGTATCGACACTTCACTCCTAAAACCTCCACACAACAGTCCGACAGTATCAACACTTCACTCCTAAAACCTCCACACAACAGTCCGACAGTATCGACACTTCACTCCTAAAACCTCCACACAACAGTCCGACAGTATCAACACTTCACTCCTAAAACCTCCACACAACAGTCCGACAGTATCAACACTTCACTCCTAAAACCTCCACACAACAGTCCGACAGTATCGACACTTCACTCCTAAAACCTCCACACAACAGTCCGACAGTATCAACACTTCACTACCACACAACAGTCCGACAGTATCGACACTTCACTCCTAAAACCTCCACACAACAGTCCGACAGTATCAACACTTCACTCCTAAAACCTCCACACAACAGTCCGACAGTATCGACACTTCACTCCTAAAACCTCCACTCCACAGTCCGACAGTATCGACACTTCACTCCTAAAACCTCCACACAACAGTCCGACAGTATCAACACTTCACTCCTAAAACCTCCACACAACAGTCCGACAGTATCGACACTTCACTCCTAAAACCTCCACACAACAGTCCAACAGTATCAACACTTCACTCCTAAAACCTCCATACAACAGTCCGACAGTATCAACACTTCACTCCTAAAACCTCCACACAACAGTCCGACAGTATCAACACTTCACTCCTAAAACCTCCACACAACAGTCCGACAGTATCAACACTTCACTCCTAAAACCTCCACACAACAGTCCGACAGTATCGACACTTCACTCCTAAAACCTCCACACAACAGTCCGACAGTATCAACACTTCACTCCTAAAACCTCCACACAACAGTCCGACAGTATCAACACTTCACTCCTAAAACCTCCACACAACAGTAATACCAACACTCCACACAACAGTCCGACAGTATCGACACTTCACTCCTAAAACCGCCACACAACAGTCCGACAGTAGCGACACTTCACTCGACACTTCACTCCTAAAACCTCCACACAACAGTCCGACAGTATCGACACTTAACTCCTAAAACCTCCACACCACAGTCCGACAGTATCGACACTTCACTCCTAAAACCTCCACACAACAGTCCGACAGTATCAACACTTCACTCCTAAAACCTCCACACAACAGTCCGACAGTATCGACACTTCACTCCCACACAACAGTCCGACAGTATCGACACTTCACTCCCACACAACAGTCCGACAGTATCGACACTTCACTCCTATAACCCCCCACACAACAGTCCGACAGTATCAACACTTCACTCCTAAAACCTCCACACAACAGTCCGACAGTATCGACACTTCACTCCTAAAACTTCCACACAACAGTCCGACAGTATCGACACTTCACTCCTAAAACCCCCACACAACAGTCCGACAGTATCAACACTTCACTCCTAAAACCTCCACACAACAGTCCGACAGTATCGACACTTCACTCCCACACAACAGTCCGACAGTATCGACACTTCACTCCCACACAACAGTCCGACAGTATCGACACTTCACTCCTAAAACCCCCACACAACAGTCCGACAGTATCAACACTTCACTCCTAAAACCTCCACACAACAGTCCGACAGTATCGACACTTCACTCCTAAAACCTCCACACAACAGTCCGACAGTATCGACACTTCACTCCTAAAACCTCCACACAACAGTCCGACAGTATCAACACTTCACTCCTAAAACCTCCACACAACAGTCCGACAGTATCGACACTTCACTCCTAAAACCTCCACACAACAGTCCGACAGTATCGACACTTCACTCCTAAAACCTCCACACAACAGTCCGACAGTATCGACACTTCACTACCACACAACAGTCCGACAGTATCGACACTTCACTCCTAAAACCTCCACACAACAGTCCGACAGTATCGACACTTCACTCCTAAAACCTCCACACAACAGTCCGACAGTATCGACACTTCACTCCTAAAACCTCCACACAACAGTCCGACAGTATCGACACTTCACTCCTAAAACCTCCACACAACAGTCCGACAGTATCAACACTTCACTCCTAAAACCTCCACACAACAGTCCGACAGTATCAACACTTCACTCCTAAAACCTCCACACAACAGTCCGACAGTGTCAACACTTCACTCCTAAAACCTCCACACAACAGTCCGACAGTATCAACACTTCACTCCTAAAACCTCCACACAACAGTCCGACAGTATCGACACTTCACTCCTAAAACCTCCACACAACAGTCCGACAGTGTCAACACTTCACTCCTAAAACCTCCACACAACAGTCCGACAGTATCGACACTTCACTACCACTCCACAGTCCGACAGAATCAACACGTACGTACATTTAAGTAATCTCTGGTAAATGTAATTGTTGGTTTCTCTGTATTGAATGATCTACAAGTTGTCTCTAACATTTAATTAACGAATCCGTTGTTTTCAATTACAATATCTGTAGCTATTCTCGGTATTATTACAATCCTTTTCCTGTAGAGTTTTTTAAAGATATTTTTGTTGTTCTTATAGGACGTGTTTTCTCTTGTCACCCGATGGAAGACTCGAGCAACAAAACAGAAATCGTAAAATAACAAAGTACCAAGCCGGAAAAAATCGGAAACCCGTGTGAGCGAAATAACTAGAACAAACACCACACTGAAGTATAAACGTATAAAGTGTTAAAAGTAATACTTTTTTTGTCCTTACACTGAACACGATTATCATATTTTCGTCGTTATGTTCGTCCTTCTGTTATCTTACTATGCTGGTATCCTTCTGTTCATATTGACAGTTCCATTATTTGTTTGCTCAGTCATTTTGCGTGCAACAAAGCGCTTCCACGAAATATCATACGTCAAACGATTTTACTTCGACAAACCCAAATTTCCTTCATATTTTACAACATATGCTGCTATATGCGAACGGTCCTACACAACTTTAATACACATCTTTTCCAAATATACAGGGCCCCTTCAATCGTTGCCGTTAAATCGACGAGAACAAAACCCGACGAAGTTTGTAGTACACAATACATCAACTGGTTCATTTACTGGCGCTACTGTTTTCTCGGCGCCGTGTTACACACTCATTCTTTGGGAATAGAACTTACTTTTTCATGTTCTGCTCACGTTCTATCTACGATCATGTTCAGCTAGATTAGACATGATTGTTGAATTAAGCCACTTCGGTTTGAAGCTTACACGTCAGAGTTTGTTTTGATTAGCCATTGTGACCAGCCTGCGTGCAATTATGTGTAATTTTGTCTGTGAGTAAAGACGATGTCCCCTGTTCGTCATACGTCTTGTGATGGCGACGGTGACCTTCCCTTCATCTCAAGGTTATTGATTAAAAACAATAAAAACAGAACCTGAAAGCTACGGGAACGATTGCTAGGGCTAAACACTCGCCTTATCTCTGATAAAAGTCGAAACTCTCGTCAAGCAGAGAGGAATGCGATCCAAACTTGACGTTTATGTAAAATGACATCATTTTATCGATTAAGACCAAAAACTTAGTCAAGCTGGTGTTTCGCTTACCCCTAAAACGTAAATTACATGTCTAGGGCATCGGTTCGCCTCGGAGTCAGTCAATGAATAAACCAAAATGGTCCGAAAATGAAATAGAACTACTTAAGGTTCAGTTAGTTGTCGCTCAAGAGCAAAACGGTCATGGAAGTTTTGTTTGTACCATTCACTACTTGTAACTCTGCAGGCATATGAGGAATACTGTTTTAGCAGAGAACAATTCTAAAGCCGATTTACCGAGACAACTTCAGTCCTTGTTTAACGAGCAAATATCTTGACATTAATCAGATTATTCTGCATATTTTTTTTTCTTTTCTTCACTTAGTTTAAATATCTCAATTTTGCTATCGTCTGCAGATAAAAGTAATATTCTGATCAGTTTGATTTGGAAAGCTAAATTCTATCTAGATTATGTTGATTTCTCTTTCTTAATTAAAAACAACCTACCAGTAACTAAGTTTCATGTCACACTCAGTCTTAAGATAAAAATCTTCCATCCGTTTTATATACCCATTGATGTCTCTGATGTCCAGAAATGTCCGGAAAACTCTTCCCTAAGTTATGAACTAATTCCAATAGAAGGAATGGTAGAATCATGCGTTTTTGTCATGGTATGCAGGTCATTAAACACGGATATTTGTGTAATAACTCGTAGCTTGAAGTCAGATAAAACCTAATAAAACTTGGTCAAATGGTGTGTCTTATCAAAGCCTATAATTTTACACATTAGGTTATTCCAGAACCGTTACTATGGAAACACAGTGAAGGCTACTGATTGGTCACGGAATCGAGCTATTGTTAGGTTATACTGAAATTTGATATATAAGATATCTCAAGATGGAAGTTACAATGGTGCTATGTTCCAAAACATACAATGAAAGAAAAAATATCATCATTGCAATCAGGTCACTATACATACGAATGCTGTTTTATCGTGAAATAGTCCTTAACACATCAGTCCTTAAATCAATTTTAATATAACTTGGTATAAGGGTGTTACTTATTAAAGCCTGTAATTCCACACATCAGGAGTTTCCAGGACCTTAACTGTGGAAACATAACGGAGGCCCCTGATTTGTTGATATTAAATCCTTGTATAAGGGCTTTGAAGAATGGTTATTACAAAGGTAGTACTTTCCAAAACATCCGATGTCGTCTGGTTGCTATGGTCACTAAAGAAAAACAATGATCACAGGGAATTTGTCTTGACTTTTTAACTTTGGAACAAGTTTCAGTAAAACCATACATACAATTATAGATGTTATGGACCTCAGTTCCACGTGTTATTGGATATCACATAATAATTGTCAATAACCCGTGATACCCATGGTGTAAGACTCTATTGCCGCCTATCCAAGTTGCTGTGGGATTTGAAAATAAAATTAACAAGCTTTACTCATAAGATCTATTTTTTCAGCAATATGAACAACAGTAAAATATCATTCCCTCTTAATGTTCAGACATTATACAAAAATATACATTGTTTACCCATATACATACAGCATACCACAACCTACAGCAGTTACCTCCCCTTATTCTGTGTAAATGTCAACCAAAATCATTGAGCCCATTTGTTTCGAAACATATGACACGAATATAAAAACGATATATTATAAAAATATTTGTTGAACATCTGTAATTTATGGATAAAAGACAGTCAAATACAGAAACCCAATCAGGTCCACGTCACACAGGAGACAGTGATGGCTGTGTCCAGTTTTGGCCCAGTACTACCTGTAGAATCACACCCAAACTGACCGGTCTTCCATGCCGTCGATATATCTTGCAGTGATGTTCCTTCAGTGTAGTACTGTCCCGTAGTTGCAGACAAGGTATTCAAGGGAAGCGAATTATCCACATTCGACACAACATTTGCGTAACCGAGAGAAAACTGAGGGTTACTCGCAGTTGTGACGCAGTTGCCCACGTAGACTCGGAAATTGTAGGTTATATCCCCTAGCGGTTTGGTGCTGCTCGGTGACTGGTACACGAACTTGAACACAACGGAACTGGTGGACGCAGTAGCAGGCAAGTCAGTGGAGCAAGTCGTCACCACTGTGAACGGTGTCGTCGATGTATCATAACACGTGGACTTCTCTGGGGCGGTCAGATCTGTCGACGTAGTAGATTGGACCCAGATTCTAGTATTAGAACTTGAATCATATTTCACACTGGCAACCACTGTTTGTGACGCACCGGAAGTGACATCTGTCATATCTGTTAACTTCATCCATTGATCTGTATTCATAGTGACTATAGTGCTTTGACCGGGGTCAAAGTTCATATTGATACCTGTCCGATTGAGGTACTTATATGTATCATATTTACCACTATTGAAGCTGTCCGGCTTGTGAAACTTGACGACATTATTTGAGTCCAGATAAAAATGGGTCAAACCGAATATCATTATTGATCCGATCAACATCACAGCGAGACCAATGCCGATTGGGACCTGCAGCAACTTTCCTTTCTGTTCGGTTTTCTTCTTTTTATACTTAGCATAGCACGATTTAGCGATTACAAGACTTACTTTGGTGATAACCTCCACAAGTGTTGCTATGGCCTTGATCATCTGTAAGATACTGATCGCCTCCTCCCGACATCCCGCTATATACACATTGAGTATAATCTGAGGCACGTCCTCCAACCATATCGACACGAAGATCTCCCCTTCTAAAAGCCATTCAGGGAGGAGATTCTCGTATCTGAGATCCACTAGACTGAGGATGATATCCAGGACGTAGATAATACTTCCGATAACACAGAAGAGCAGAAGCGATATCTTCACAACGGAAGAAAATGGGCCGAAAACGAGGCCTTGCTCGAGACCGCTTACCTCATAGTACACTAACCAATCACAGACAATGTCAAATGTCTCGGACAGTAAACTGACTATAAATATCGCAAGCTTGCATTTATTTACACCCATTGTAATTTTGTTAGTATTTTTTTCCACGTACAATCAATCTTCGTGTAAATATTGTTGCTGAGAAAGTGTGTTTCGAATGAAATGTTTCCACGTTCGATGTAATATAGAATGACACCTACATGTATCATCAATCAACACAGTGATGTTCCGAACGTACCACTACTACAGAGACCTTTGACAGACCGGGTCGATCTAGTTTTCATGTTGTAGTACAATCGTCACGCCCTGTAGTTCGATAAATATCATTTTTCTGTAAGAAAAAAGAAAGCGACATTGTATTACTACACAGAGTTAGTAGCAATCCTCGTGTTCTGCTCCACCAATAAACAAATGAATAGGGAAATGGAAAGTTTAGATCGTATCATGTCAGTAGGAGACGTAAACTTCATATACATGCAAATTTTCTCACTAGAAATGACTTCGTATTAAACAAAGAATGTTTGGTATCTATATTCGTTACAGGTAAGTGTGTTGAAATATTGTCAGGATCTTCGCAGACTTACTAATCTTAAGTAGTCATCGTTGTTAGATCTAATGCATTTTTGTAGCAAAACTCTGACAATGACTTGGAAAGTTCAATGTTTTCGAAGTGTTAATCTTATTTTTCACTTTACTCATTAAAGAAAAGTCACGGTACCACAAAAGTACATTGTCCTTTTAATGTACCTATGTACCCTCCCCGACTTGTATCGACGTACACAGATTTGTATTAAAGTAACAGATATGGTCTACATTGAGTTCATTGTTTCGGTGTTGTTCACGGTCGACTTGGCAATTACATCAATAACTTCAGAAAAGGATTTAAATGGAGCTAGAATGACTTTTTAATAAATGTGGTATATTACTTTCTATTGTATTCATTGTCTACGGAGCAGACCATGACGAAGATTAAGATAATAAATCATACCAGGTAACAATTATCATATTATACCTGGTAACATGGGGATTCCGTGTGTTTATATTCTACAACATGGTTCAACATAAAGTCTTCATTTTCATTGAGAAACTCCAACTGCTTTTTCATATGGTAAAAAGAGTTTTTCTAAATTACCTAGTCTTACCTTGCTGTAGATTCTTCAGATTTATTTATTCTCGTCAATAATATATGTTGACACTTTGGAGCTTATATGCAGTCGTTGTTGAAAGTCAGTGAATAAAATCTGTATCTCGCCTATATCCTGTTGTTAGTACATCCCAGTATTAAGACATCCTTTCCCCCTCAATACCACCATCTCCAACGCATTACCCGAGACTGTTTTCATCGTCAATGACAACAACTGCATACCTGAGGTGTAAAAAGGGTAGGTCGACTGACATAACGTAAACTTACATGTATTGTCGGCTTAAAAACGTTATATCCGAAACAGTTTCTATAGAATGTTATACAAATTTCACGCAAATGTCACGAAAATGTAAAGCACGTGTTATTAATTAGTGTTCATAGAGGAAATAGCTCCATATGTTTTCTCTGTGGAAATATATTTTGATAAATTTACCTGGGAAGGTAGCGTAACAAAGCTAACCCTAACGTCATATGTATACAATTATGGCGGGCAGGGAACGCATTACAATCAATTTAGCTGCAACTGTGACGTCACGATTCAATTCATGCGACGCAGTAGACTGCGAATTCAAAGCTGAGAGTGTTCAATTTTGAATTCAAAAGAAATTATGCTTCGCTAAGTAATACGTGTCCTTTAAGATCCCGACACAACATAATAACGAGTTCACACTTTGTAATATATAATGGTATTCATAGTAGTCTGGTGCAGTGGGACAGATTTTTTTATTCACTTCTCCTAACTATATCTATTACCAACATATATCATCTCCTAATGTTAAAAATATTTTCCTCAAAATAAACTATATAATTTATATACCTTACAGTTAAACAATATCATTCGTTTTTGTATTATCACAAACTGTCAAAAATCATCTACAAAAACTAAAGAAAGTTACAATGGAGGACACAGAAATCGTGTAGAATTACTGCCATGTAGTGGGATTATACTCAGAGTCAAACAGAAACCAGTGACCAAACTGTGGAGTTGTGGTGTATTACCTCTGGAACTACGTTTATAAAGGTATGGATGCCCGAGGTGAACAACTAGCAGGATTAAGATATACAAATAAGTCAACAGAAAATGTTTCTTAACCGATTTGTATTTAAACAACATTACTTGTTATCATCATTAGCTCTATGTATCTGTTTATATTATATCACGATATGTGTTGGTCAGTCTACCCGATATTATATCACGATATGTATTGGTCAGTCTACCCGCGTATTTCATATGTGAAGAAATAGTCATTCACCTGTTGTTGGTGAGATAAGTTGATCTCAGTTCTCGGAAAAGATGTTTAAGGTGCAAACATTCGACAAGCCTCGTGTTTAATCATCTTTCCTTTCAGGTTGAGACCAACCTATTTCACCTCCAAGTGGGTGAAAGATTGTATTGATACTGTATGACAACACTCAGTGACCCCTCACACATAACCGAAGAAATTGACATAACAGGAATCATCAGTGGTTAACAAATCATCTCGCTTTAAAAAATCGAACGTCTAAAGGAAATGGTTAGATCAGTGTACTTAAACCAATGAAAAATACTAGCAATGTTTTACAATCCACAATCTCTTATTGGTTATGAGACAGAAATTGTGCGATATCTTAATAAGAGTTGGGGAAAAACAGTCTATCATAATGTTGATATAGGGTATACGAAAACCCTACCCTCGGCATGCCTCGTTGTGACCGAAAATTCTGCAACCTCTTTCCCTTACCAACATATGATGAAGTCTATCATTTTATATGACTTCATGTTTTATCAATCTGACCGTAAGTCCATGATCAAGGAACTTAAAACTACATTCAGGCTCGTTATTGCTGTAAATGTGAGGTCATCATCATATCAGAAACGTTGTAAGGTAAATACGAGCAAAATAATACATGTTTAAAGGTGAAAGACATTATGTCCGAAGTCACCGTAGACTTCAATTTTTCTTTTTTCGCTAAGCGACACCTTGCTGTTTGTGCAATGTTGCAGCTGTAAGGAAGAGGGAAACACTTTATCATTGTTTACCTTTATACACCAATACACTTCAAATCTGATGCTTGAAATCCTCAATCAAGTGGTCCACCTCAAAGGAATCCTCATCATCATCATATTTTATTTCATATCCTGCATTGAAAGTTACCTCGACTTGTACCACTTCCTGAACTGCTCATTGGCACGGTATCCTGTGGTCCACAAACTTTGTCTTGTGCTCCTGGGTTCTTACAATTAAAAATCTGGTATAATGTTTTGTCAATATCAGTATTACTGACGTACATTTAAATGTGTACAATTTAGACAATGCACATGTATACGGTTTGATTTGATTTTGATGTATGTACATGCCGTCAGTGTCCGTCATAAAATATATGATTTTACAGATGTAAACAAAGATGTGCTATTGTCCATTTTTATACTTTAATGCATCTAGCGAACAGATAATCGTTTTGAATATATATTATTATTGAAGTTTGTTCAATAGAAAAGTATTGTATCAGGTAAAGATGGCTGACAGATATTCGTGTTTTAATTGGTTTTTTCACATTAAAGATTCTTACACAGATGTCCTGGATGTTCTTGGTAAGTTTACTTTCTTCTTATCACCAACACTAGATTAAGCACTCGAAGAATCTCTAGGTTTTGGCTGCTTTCTGGCAGGTTGTTGCACTGCCGACATGCTGAGGGAAATCTCCATGTCATACTGAAAACATATATCATATGCAACTAGTATTACTTACACATGCAGAAACATACAATGGCAAATTGTAGAAAGTATATTATTCATAAATAGCATGAGAGGGGATAGTTAGGGCCCGCATCACTTGCTAGATGTGAAGTTGTTATTGCGGTTTAAAAATATATCGTTACCTACAAATCCATTAGTTCATTTGAAACTAGTATAGATTTACACAACTGGACATTATCAGACAATAGACATGAACTAAAAACGTATAAACTCGCACAGTAATGGTAACATTCAGAAAAACTGCATTGTACATATATGTATCATGTATAAATTATTTGTTGTTCAATGTGTATTTGTACCCTGCCATCAACACAAAGAGTACGTAGTTTTAATATAGGAGTTTATCATTCAGAGAATCATTCATCTGACTGCTCTCTATAATATACTTTCTTCAGCTTATTTGACATCCTGTGAGCGAATTCTATCCCAAGAACGCCTTTACACAATTCCATACACCAGATTAACAAATGCCTGGATTTTGAGGATATCTGGGACATGTTAACTCGGGCAGAATTGTTTTCACGTTAAAAAAAAAAGCTGTGAGCTTGAGAACCATGATGTTCTCCTAGAATTGAATGTTTTTTTTCTGTTTCGTTCGATGTGTTGGATGGATTAACTGTCCGCACCACAAAATCAATCCGCGATGAACTGATGATGTTAACAATACCTTGGCATTGATAATAGATCTCTTGAGTCTTTTTAGCTGACCATGGATAATTTCGAGGAAAAATTCCATTCAGTTGTTTTAGTGATTGTAAGACTGACAGGCTTGTTGTACAGGATATTCTAGACCTGAGCTACTCCAATATTTCTGTTATTTTTCCAGGACAGTGCCGTCTGGACTGGCACCTGAGATTATCAGTCCAGACGAATGGATCGTCATGTTTCCACCTTTCATATTTTGGTATTCCTAAAATATAATGGACTCCTTTTTTGTCATTCCTACAAATTTAGCACGGTTGCCATGAAAAGTTGCATTAACAATCTGACGTACCAGTGGTGACACAGCTGAATTGGTATTCTTTCATTACAAATTGACCAAAGCAGAAGGCAGGCAGTCGATTCCTTCTGTGTTCCCTTCCATTCTTTAAACTCGCATTGCTTTTTTAGTCATGATCCCGATATTTGCGGGACAGTCACATGGACCTCTTTCTCAAGAAACTCATCCTGCCACTTCTTCGGCTCCTCTGGAAACATATCTTTAGTTAGATTTGTCGCCTCTGGTTCATAAGCCTGTCTCGGCTTTCTGATATGATTTATTTTTGTTACTGCCCGTTTAAGGGTACTATCTAGTTTCAATTCTAATGTCTACTGTTATTCTGGCTTTCTCTCGTTTTTGATACCATTTGATAGATTCCTCCTCAGACGATATACCAGTGCATGGTTCCCATGTGCAAACAGGCAACACTATCACAAAATTCATATGGCGAGCTCTAGCGTAGCACTGTGTGTTTTAGTACCATTTATTACATTGATCGAAAACCTTTCCCCTGTCAAATTTCGTCCGAATACTCATCCAGCTCAACTGGCTCCATGAGGCAGCCCGATCCAAAATTAGCAAAACATCATTTTTCCATATTCTTGCATCTCTCTGGGCCCTTTAGTGTTAATCCTGTGTCTCCACGAGATTTCTTCTAGTCTTGGATAGAGGTTCAATCGCTTAGAAACTTGCCTGCTCGGTAACTACATTTTCCTCAAATGCATCTCCATGTTCATCAATGGAATCTTTCTTACACTTTCAGAACTTCTTGCTACAACTTTGATGTCCATAGATATTGCTATTACAGTTCCTGATGTCGTGTTCCAAATGTTTACATGCTTGGGCATTGCTGTGTTGACTGGACCTTATTCTGATTGCAAAATTAACGGCCATCACAATTCGTATCCGTATAGACCTTGTTAGGTTGCACTTCCCCTTATAAGCTCGATTATCTTACACAAGCATTGGCAAGCATGGTTGGCGCAGTGTGACTTTTCAACAAAAGCTCCCAACACCGGAACTTTCTCTCTGATGTTGGCAAAATCAGAGGAGTCACCATCATATGGCGAGTTTCATAGTCATTTGCCCTCAAAGATATTATCGGACTCCATACTTTGACTAGCCTCCTTTCTAAATCAATCGTGAAGTCTGACCTCACATCCTATTGATTCAGACTTTTTGCAGACAACACAATGTTTATTCCTAATACCGATTAGAGGTTATTTCTGGAAAACTGAAATAACTATCCATACTTTAACTAGACTCCTTCCGATTTTTAGATCAATGGTGAAGTCTCACCTTACATCCTAGTGTTTCAGACCTTTTGCAGACAATACAATGTTTATTCCTAATACCGATTTGAGGTTATTTCTGGATAAAATGAAGTAAGTATCCATAATTTGACTAGACTCCGTCCGGTTTTTAAATCAATCGTGAAGTCTCACCTTACATCCTATTGGTTCAGAGAGATTGTTTCTGGATAACTGCATCGAGAACTATCGCTCTCCACCTAGAGGGACCTATGGAACCTATATCAAGTTCACCTGAGCTTCCTCTTCGTGGTTGTCGTCATTCAAGGGAATACTATATATATACTATCAACATCACTCTGGACAAATAGTCAAGAATTCTAATAATAATTGAAAACCAAAACTTAATTGACATTTCATTATCAAAATCGTGTAACCTTTCAATCGTATGTAAAAAAAATGTGTGTGGGGTGGGGTGGGGGTTTGTTTGGGGGAGGTAGGAGGAAGTTTGTTAATTCCTCTCATTTAGGCAAATGTCAAGTTGATAACAAAGCTAATTTCACACACATATACATAGAGATCGGTGCCTGAAAGGAAAGAATTTTTAAAGGGTGTGATGATACATATACCAGTGAGTGCGGGATGTAAACATCGAGAATGACAGTATACTGGAAACCTGTTCTTTGCCTAGCATATTGAATGGATCTATGATATTGATTTGTATTTCATCTTGCTGGTACATAAAAAAACTTCCCCCAGTGTTTAACTGCCAAATTTGGTGTTGATACCATCAGCGGAGTACTGACGATTGTCATTTTGAAAATGCATTTGTATCATGTTCGTGATATTAAAATGGTGCAGCCTTTCTACATTACAACACAATTTTGCTCCCGTAGTAAACACCATGAGAGAATATCGTTAGTAGTCTTAAGATGTTAGGGTGAATTTTTGCGAGCTATGTTATTTTTGACTACGTTGCAACGACAATTTATATATTTATTTCTTTTTTTTCGCTTATTGGCCTATAAATGCCATTTCTAGGTAAACAAAATAGACGTTTTCATGTGTATTTAGTAAAATCAAGTTATGCTTATTACATCCGGCGTTGGTGAGACTCCATTTACACTAGTGTTTTCCATATGTGTTTGGCATTATTGCTAAGTTTACCAAGAAATTGCGTGACTAAAAACTGCTGTGTAGTGTAGATTCACGTGATATCGACAGGAAGATACATGGCAGCATTTTAAGGAAGTTAGAATTGATATCTCGGGGGACTGCTGATTGTTGTGCAGGTAAACACGACCACCATGGACAGGCAAAGTTTCAGAAACATTCCTTTATAATTTCCTATGGGAATCCATTATTGGATAATTAGGACAAAATCGTCAGGAAAGTTTCCTTAAGCTCAGGAACGATTTTCCGGAAAAAAACTGTATATATAATGGTTTCCTTCA
This sequence comes from Ylistrum balloti, assembly GCF_031769215.1. Taxonomy (NCBI): domain Eukaryota; kingdom Metazoa; phylum Mollusca; class Bivalvia; order Pectinida; family Pectinidae; genus Ylistrum; species Ylistrum balloti. Next base: position 70,173 of record NW_026782201.1, read on the forward strand.
ATGGAGAAAGAGTTCGTGATACCACATGCAGAAACCTTGAATACACTGAAAAAAGCCCAACGCTGCCCACTCCAATCATCATTTGAATCCTCCATCCTCAAACGTTTCAACGTTTACTAAGACATCCTCTAGAGGTGTGCCGGTCGATCAGGTATAACCAGGGACTGGTCCTCTCTCGCTGCTTGTTTACACAGTTGTCCTGTAGCACTTCCAGTAGTGATATCTACTTCTCTTGTCACCTCTAGAACTGTGTATAATGACAAGTCTTCCTTTCCTCTCTCTTCTTCCAAATTCAGGTGAAAGCAGCAACCTCTGTTTGCCTGCGTGCCGCCCCTTCCAGGATCTGCTCCTCCTCTGGTCCCTAGTAGTCGAGCAGCTTGTCAGTATGCGTGGCCAGGGACTTCTCTACAACTAATACTTGTATGCTACCACCATGTTCTTTCATTTCTTACACCAACTGCCAGGACGTTTGTTCATATAGCTCATTCGTCTCCTCCATCCTGTCTTCTCTTGACACCGTCAGTGCGGCATGTCTGGGGGATGGGGAGGGGGGCTACCAATAGGATAAAGGGGAATTACCACTAGTGTAGGATGGATCAGTTTCATGAATTACATTTCCTTTGTGACAAAGCATATGTTTTTAAAGAGTTATGTAGCTTAGTGATCACATGTTTATCCGATGCCATCTGCCAATCCCTAAGGAGTTGTTGTAGGGTAGTCGGATCCCTTTCTGATTGCAGGAATGTATATCATGCTAACTTCTTTTGAATTCCTTAAAAGTAATAGTTATTTAATGAAGATTTAAGATTGGTTTCGAGGTCATATTTTTAGTGCAGCGAACATTCTTTTTGATAAATTCGCTTCTTTCTTGTCATTTGTCTGATGAGGGTGACAGTGTAGTCATCGAAACGCCACGCATAATTTCTTGCTGGTTGGGATGTTAGAACATCTATTTTGCAGCAATTGTATTTGTCTGGTTGACTTTTTCTGTTGATATATGTAACTACCTGTGCAAATTTTAACTTTGGAAAAAAGGAGTTAAAAGAGCAGAACTAGGTGAACTACATCCATACTTCAGTTTCTGTTGACAAGCCCGGCATTTACATAAAGTTATTAGTCTGTATATCGGTTTCAATAGTTATGGTGATAGTACTTAATTTGCATGGAAAGGTGCTGTCCAGTTGAGGTTTATTCAAACAACTTGCTTGGCAAGCAAGGGACATTCATTACTATATTCTTCTCGGTGAAGAAGTTCGAGGAACGCTGTCAGTGTGGCTGTTTAAATTTGGTCCGTACACCTTTAGCTACTTGTACGTTAACGAAATATTTATTAAAGACATCTTACAGATTTTTCACGGTATTAAAAATTTCTCATGAAGACTTTTAATACTTCTTAACTTGACCCGTTTGACCTTGAGTACCGCACCTTCGATACTCTCTTTCTAGGTCGAATACTTTGTACGGTGGTGCTAACTTATATAACACAAAACTATCCCTGACAAGCCAATATTGTGGATTACAAAGTTTCCAATTGTAATGGCAGAGGACAAAGGGGTGAAATTGACTAAGCATTTCAAAACTTTACTTTCTGACAGTCGCAGAAACTAATTATATTTACTGTTTCAAAGTCTTAATACAATTTTTTTTAAATCCATGTAGTTTTGGTAAACAAGGTTATAGAACAGATGTAGTAGTTTTTCAAAACATTGGTTACAGATGAACCGTTTGAAAAGAAAGTTCCTGAATCACGGAACGCCACAGGAAACAAGCCGAGGAATAAATATCATAAACTAAAAAAAAAATGGGCATTTCATTTGGAGACATAACCTACAACACGCAATATTGTTGTGTGATTATACAAAAAATCTGACTCGTAAAAATATGATGTTCTTATCAAACTTAAAGAAACATATTCTTAATATATCTTAGCTTTTTCCTAAATTGCCATAAATGATTCTACTGTTGAAGATTTCTCGATAATGGAACCAGGCCACCAGTTACGGAATGAGATTGGTAATGGGCTTCCAATACGGGTTGGCGTGTAAAGTCGGGACATATAAATATTCTCAGCTAAAAACCCCGTGTTCCTTCTAATTACCACTAGTATGTGTATACTGGTAGATGGCACTACGGTAGTCCTGGGCCCCGGACGGCTAGGGAAATCAAGCCAAACACAGTCTAACCAGGCATCCGCCGCAACACCGTGTTTGGTCGGAAATAAACAACCGTGCTTCCGTGTCTGCAATGTTATCTACTATCACTACAAACTTCAACTTCATTGTAGGCCTACAAATATGGCATGTATACATATTATCAGCATGTATATAGACTCTGCTGCATGCTCTGCGCAAGCAATTTGGTGTAGTAATAAACTGACTTGGTATTTGGGACTAGAACAGGTCGCGATGGATGACGTAACAACGCATAGATCACACACCAATCTTATCTTACATCTCAAAGAAGCCACATTTTGGAATAACAAATTATTGCTTTGAAGGGTATTGATTGAAGAGTAAATAAAGAAACACTTGTAAGGTTTACATACGTCACCAGTACAAAAGTCTGTAATTGTGTATGTTATTCGTTGAGGGACGCGGTGTGTAGAATCTTTGTCGTCAGTTATTTTAAATCGTATCCATACCATTAAGCAAGCAAAGTGGTATCATATTCATTGTTCCTTTTATGAAGCTCCACTTATTCGCATTTAAAAGGCATTGATAAATTAATCATCAAAAGTAATCAGCATTAATACCAACCACTTAGCAATATCAATAGGTAAGAATTCTACTTTTTTTACAGAAATAAATTGGATGACGTCAACTTTTCTGGTTTAATAAACGTAGATTGACGCCAATGATAATAGTACGTCATAATGGCGTGACGGCGTAACGTCAGCAATATGTTCAATAAAGATAAGAAAAATAGATCAAGCGTTAAATGTGTAACAGTATGAGATAAAAAATAACATCTGGTTTAATTCATATCTGCATATAAAGTCTTATTTATCTGCTGCACAGATTGTAACAGTGAAAATAAAATGAATGAAAAAAAATTAGATAATAAGTTCCTCTCTCCGTTCGAGGAGACGATCTATTTTCCAGTTTTTTTCATTCAGTTTCTTTTCACTGTTTCTCGTTCGAAGAGACGACACTTTACCATTTTTTTTAACTAAATAGGATTACCAAGTAAATTTTGAAAATAAATGAATTTTGTTTCCGTCGTTAAATCAACATTATTGACTACTTTTGTGTCTATTTTATCAAGATTTTTATTTTTCGTTAGTGTTTGATGACTGAGAGAGCTTATGTAAACATCAGGAACACCGAACCGTTTCATAAGTAGATGTACTTTGTCTTATCTGGATTAACATTAAAGGCTTTAACGTAACATTGATCACCATCCATGTCATCTCAATATCACACCATGGCATTGCCATGTGACTGATAAATTATAATATTACGTTTTATTATTAAAATTCCCTTTTAGCAAAGTTTTATAACTCATTACATTTTGTGACTTCACGTGTTCTACTGGGGCTGTAATTAGCTGATGTTTTCCATTGTGACGTCTCAATTCCATGACGTCATCTATATTCTGACATCTTCAAAGACGGAGATAAAAAGGGAGAATATCGCCACTTTAGATTTTGTATCAGTGTGTTGGCAAAAACACTTCGTTTGTGTGATAAACAGACTTCGGCATTCGTTACAATCCTATATGAGATGTACGAAATTAGTTACGGATTTTCTTTTTTATTATTACTTAAATTTTTCCTCGTCTAAGGCTTGGTAAAATTTAAAAATTTGAATTAATTTTTTAAATAAACCTCATATGAATAGAATCTCTTATAGGGCCAAATTGTTACTCAAAATTCCTCTGCAACAAACGAAATTATCAAACTTTCAGTTTTAATTTTGAAATCTCGGGTAGTCCCATACCATGACTAACAATTTTCACTTAATGAAGACTTACAAAACCGCTTCATTTCTCTGAATAGGTGCCACACTAGGCATCAGCGTGATCCAACTTTCTGTTGGCTTTATTAAATATATTACCTGTATGTTATATTTATATAACAAAAAACAGCTACATGATGTGTTTTCTTCATTCACATGAACTGAGCATATGAAGCGCTAATTCAATTTGATTTTTGATTCGGAAAGTTCGGAGGTGGTTTGATTATCAGCAACATAGAAATCTAGTTATGTAAATAAAATTCAGAACCTATCTATACTTGTAAACAAAAATTATTGAATTGAAATCGACATCGAACGTATCAGATATCATACTTTTATCTCTACAAGCATAAAATGATATTTAAAATGATCTTTCGTCAGTATATTCTAGATACAGTTGTTTCGATTGATAAGAAACGACATGTACCAGTACGAAATAACGAGGCCGTAGACACCCTGGTTTCTACCAGTAATCATTTACAATGGTAAATTGTCATTCTGTGAAAACAATGTGATATACAATATTAAACTGCTTTCAGTTGTAATCACCCCGAGGCCAATGTGAATGTCGTACCGATCTATCTTAAATCAATCTCTCCATTCTTGCAAACCCATTTTTAGGAGTTTGATCAAGCTTTCCAAAACGTGACGTGTAACAAAACCTTAGTTGTGTTTGCATTTCAAGCTCAATGCAATCATTACTATTAATAGAAGAATTGTATTACGTTAAGGTAAAGGTCACTGTTATTTCGTGATTTCACTATAATGACTTCATTTCCAATGAGAACTGATCAAACTTTACAGAAGATATAACAAGACAAGTTCAAACCGGTTTTGATTTTAGATAATTGTTACTATTTCTGGAAATCGGTAAAAATAGATACCAATGGACATGTGAGCGTGTGTATCAATTTCCACAGAATTATCTTGGTTCAGTGAAAAATTAGCAATGGACGGTAGGGAAAACCTTTGTCTGGATATCCCTTTGTGTATTAAAAGACTACCACGTGATCAGCATATTCCTTTGATTGTTGATAAACTACCACGTGGTCCGGATATCTCTTATATATTGATAGACTACCACGATGTCTGGATATCCCTTATATATTGTTAGACTACCAAGCTGTCCGGATATCCCTTATATATTGATAGACTACCACGATGTCTGGATATCCCTTATGTATTGATAGACTACCACGATGTCTGGATATCCCTTATATATTGATAGACTACCACGATGTCTGGATATCCCTTATATATTGATAGACTACCACGATGTCCGGATATCCGTTATATATATATAGACTACCACGCTGTCCGGATATCCCTTATATATTGATAGACTACCACGATGTCCGGATATCCCTTATATATTGATAGACTACCACGCTGTCCGGATATCCCTTATATATTGATAGACTACCACGATGTCCGGATATCCCTTATATATTGATAGACTACCACGCTGTCCGGATATCCCTTATATATTGATAGACTACCACGATGTCCGGATATCCCTTATATATTGATAGACTACCACGCTGTCCGGATATCCCTTATATATTGATAGACTACCACGCTGTCCGGATATCCCTTATATATTGATAGACTACCACGCTGTCGTCCGGATATACCTTATAATTGATAGACTACCACGCTGTCCGGATATCCCTTATATATTGATAGACTACCACGTGGTCCGGATATCCCTTATATATTGATAGACTACCAGGATGTCCGGATATCCCTTATATATTGATAGACTACCACGATGTCCGGATATCCGTTATATATAGATAGACTACCACGATGTCCGGATATCCCTTATATATTGATAGACTACCACGCTGTCCGGATATCCCTTATACAATGATAGACTACCACGCTGTCCGGATATCCCTTATATACTGATAGACTACCACGATGTCCGGATATCCCTTATATATTGATAGACTTCCACGCTGTCCGGATATCCCTTTTATATTAATAGACTACCACGCTGTCCGGATATCCCTTATATATTGATAGACTACCACGCTGTCCGGATATCCCTTATATATTGATAGACTACCACGCTGTCCGGATATCCCTTATATATTGATAGACTACCACGCTGTCCGGATATCCCTTATATATTGATAGACTACCACGCTGTCCGGATATCCCTTATATATTGATAGACTACTTCGATGTCCGGATATCCCTTATATATTGATAGACTACCACGCTGTCCGGATATCCCTTATATATTGATAGACTACTTCGATGTCTGGATATCCCTTATATATTGCTAGACTTCCACGCTGTCGTCCGGATATCCCCTATATATTGATAGACTACCACGTGGTCCAGATATCCCTTTGTTTTATGACACTTCAATCACATAATTCAGAAAAGATACATTTTAACGGTATTTTTAACAAAATATATAGAACAAAATCCAACGGTAGTGCGCACCATTAACAATACATAATGCGACGTCATTGTCCATATCGTGACATCACTATCGATTTCTGACTGACTCAGCCAATGAAAAACGCTCTAGGATACATTACATTAGTGGCATAAATGCAAACAATTCACATAATGAATTCACCGGATCGTAGGTCAATTATGTAATAAAGTGATAAAAGAGTGATAAACTATGTTATAGACAGTATAAAACCTATACAGTGATAAACTACACAGTATTACACTCATACAATGTTATAGACAGTATAAAACCGTAACAGTGATAAACTACACAGTATTACACTCATACAATGTTATAGACAGTATAAAACCTATACAGTGATAAACTACACAGTATTACACTCATACAATGTTATAGACAGTATAAAACCTATACAGTGATAAACTACACAGTATTACACTCATACAATGTTATAGACAGTATAAAACCGTAACAGTGATAAACTACACAGTATTACACTCATACAATGTTATGGACAGTATAAAACCGTAACAGTGATAAACTACACAGTATTACACTCATACAATGTTATAGACAGTATAAAATAACAGTGATAAACTACACAGTATTACACTCATACAATGTTATAGACAGTATAAAACCGTAACAGTGATAAACTACACAGTATTACACTCATACAATGTTATAGACAGTATAAAACCTATACAGTGATAAACTACACAGTATTACACTCATACAATGTTATAGACAGTATAAAACCGTAACAGTGATAAACTACACAGTATTACACTCATACAATGTTATAGACAGTATAAAACCTATACAGTGATAAACTACACAGTATTACACTCATACAATGTTATAGACAGTATAAAACCTATACAGTGATAAACTACACAGTATTACACTCATACAATGTTATAGACAGTATAAAACCTATACAGTGATAAACTACACAGTATTACACACATACAATGTTATAGACAGTATAAAACATATGTAGTGATAAACTACACAGTATTACACTCATACAATGTTATAGACAGTATAAAACCGTAACAGTGATAAACTACACAGTATTACACTCATACAATGTTATGGACAGTATAAAACCGTAACAGTGATAAACTACACAGTATTACACTCATACAATGTTATAGACAGTATAAAACCGTAACAGTGATAAACTACACAGTATTACACTCATACAATGTTATAGACAGTATAAAACCTATACAGTGATAAACTACACAGTATTCATACAATGTTATAGACAGTATAAAACCTATACAGTGATAAACTACACAGTATTACACTCATACAATGTTATAGACAGTATAAAACCGTAACAGTGATAAACTACACAGTATTACACTCATACAATGTTATAGACAGTATAAAACCGTAACAGTGATAAACTACACAGTATTACACACATACAATGTTATAGACAGTATAAAACATAAAACCGTAACAGTGATAAACTACACAGTATTACACTCATACAATGTTATAGACAGTATAAAACCTATACAGTGATACATTACACAGTATGACACACATACAATGTTATAGACAGTATAAAACATATGTAGTGATAAACTACACAGTATTACACTACAGTCATAAACTACACAGTATTACACTCATACAATGATAAATCAGATAATATTTCTTCGGTAATAGCAGAGAGACACAGAAAAAGTCTCGAGACAAGATAGCGATATGATAGTCTTTATATAGGGTGTCATGCGGGGGAGTCTATTGTCGGAATCATTTTAAACTCCCTTAGTTCTCTGGGGAACGATATCACCTAGTCAGCGTTTCCTTTTATATTGTGATAATATATAAATATATAGGAGACGAGCATTGTGTTGTTTGAACTGCCGAGGGTAAGAATTCTCCTGTCGCCAATGTTACGACACAGCGGTTCAGGTCTACAGTGAAATATGGTTTTGATAAACATTGTGTGTGATTATGTTCCTAGTATTAAACAGAAGACATAAATATTGGGTTTTGTGATGTTTGCAGTTTTCACGTGACTTCGGGAAGAGAGTTGATTCCATCACAGCCTATATGTAGGCACTTATATACTGTTATATAGATATAGGTGCTATGATAAGTCAAATAACGTTGTTAAACTGTTTGTATCATGTTCCTGCTTTTCAGACGAACCACAAACATCGCCCAAGTCCAAGGCGTATATATGTGATTAACGAATCGCTTTTCTTATTTATCTAGACAAAACTAATGTGCCGCTCACATCTGGTCAATAGCTTGACAACATCTGTCTCCGCGTTATCAACTTACCGTGAGCAGCAGTATTCACTGACAAATGGATATTAAAAATAAACAAAACAAAAAAGAACGAAAAAAGTAAACACACCAGCTTGAAATTAATCGATAGCTCTTAAATCGTTTTCCCCCGAAAATCAATTTGAGATATGTGGAAACCATTGTTATTTGAATGATGAAGAAGGAAAGAAAGTTAACACAACAGTTCTGTGTAGGATTCTTCTCTTCTAACCCGCACGATGACGTCACAATTTGGCTCCTGAGGTCATTAGTTGGCGAGCCTTAGACCATGTGGGACAATGTAAACGTACAATAACTGGTGATCGATATTCTGAAATAGGGCGATTCACCAAGTCTGTCCACTTAGAGTTGTGAAGAAAGAAATGGTCAAGAGCTTATTGGACACCTGTAATATGTAATCATGTTTTTGTAATGTTTTACTGACAGTCAACAATAATAGAATTGTTTAGAGCAAAATGTATATGGGGGTCATATTAATACATCTATGTATGTTGCCTATCACGATCTAGAATATAAATCACGTTTTATTTTTGTTTTTTCTGTTTTTTTGTTTTGTTTTATTTTTTTTCAAATATGTATTCTTCATGTCTCATCTCATTATGTTAGTTAAAAATCTATAGAGTGAAAAAAATATAAATGAACAAATATGTGTTTTAAGACAGTTGTTTTTAAAAATCCTTTTAGAACACAAAACTTACTTGGATACTGTACTGTAGATATTGGTATTATAGACTGGTGTCACAGTTTATTTAGACCTATATCGAAGGGAACATTATTTTCTATTTTATTTAAAGAAGTTTGGTTATTTACTTCCGGTCAGACCTAATTTTCAATTAACACGTTATATAAGTATTACGTTCGTGCGATGTTTTTATGTGAAATATCAAATCACTTGTAAAACATAATTCAATATAAGATAAATTCCAACGTAAAATCACAGTCTTTTGCAGTCTTGTGTGATAAATATGGTTGTACTTATGCACTACTTTTAGTGTCGGGTTATTTGATGTTGTGACTCGGTGACTGATCACAAACAGGATACTGGAGTGAGAATTAAGATATACACATGCAATTACAGTACTGGGTTGATGTACAGTAACACGGAGGCTTGGGTATAATAAACAAGTGTCAGAAAATCATAATTACAATTTATAATTCTATATCAAAAGTTTCATGTAAATCATCAAAATTTACCCACAATACATTTCGGATAATTGGAATTGTCATTCAATAACTGTAAGTTTGGAGAACAACAATTTCAATGCTTTTCCGATGTTACGGTACTTCTCTTAAATGTCACACTGAAAGTTTTCAGAAGATTTTAACAAAACTTTGCCTGACCACGAATAATGGATTTCAAAAATGCGAATCCGGGTAAGAACGATCACTTCTCCTTATTTTTAGGATCTGAAAATAAATGTTTTATTTTGCGTGTTTGAAATTGCAGGACAAAAAACAACACACAAAAATCAAACCCAGCGATTTCCTCTTTTTAACCATAAAAATTCCAATAATATCTCCATCAAAACGTAAAGTCATTTAAAAAGTTAAATTTTAGAATGTGACGATATCTGGGTTTTGAACCTGAAAATCAAGTTAACATTAATTAAGCACATTTGCGTTGCTTTTTTTCCTTATCCAACAATTATTCTGGTACATTTTGACGGAAGAAGAAATCCGGTGGGACGGAGTGATCGTCCGTCTGTAGGTAGGTTACACTATCTGGTATAACAAGTATTGATGTACTTATGATTAATGGCAACGCTCATGTTTACTGAATAGCTTTTCGTAAGGAAAGAAAGCGAAGAGGAAAATCATTAATAGTGACATTTCAGTACGGAACAATGGCCGTATCATATAAAATACAAACAACCATACAACTATACCAACATATATAACACTATACCACCTAGCTGTACCGACAGTATATAACACTGTACCATCTAGTCTGTACCGACAGTATATAACACTGTACCACCTAGTCTGTACCGACAGTATATAACACTGTACCACCTAGTCTGTACCAACATATATAACACTGTACCACCTAGTCTGTACCGACAGTGTATAACACTGTACCACCTAGTCTGTACCGACAGTATATAACACTGTACCACCTAGTCTGTACCGACAGTATATAACACTGTACCACCTAGTCTGTACCGACAGTATATAACACTGTACCACCTAGTCTGTACCGACAGTATATAACACTGTACCACCTAGCTGTATAACACTGTACCACCAGTACCGACAGTATATAACACTGTACCACCTAGCTGTACCGACAGTATATAACACTGTACCACCTAGTCTGTACCGACAGTATATAACACTGTACCACCTAGTCTGTACCGACAGTATATAACACTGTACCACCTAGCTGTACCGACAGTATATAACACTGTACCACCTAGTCTGTACCGACAGTATATAACACTGTACCACCTAGTCTGTACCGACAGTATATAACACTGTACCACCTAGTCTGTACCGACAGTATATAACACTGTACCACCTAGTCTGTACCGACAGTATATATACCACACTGTGTATATAACACTGTATACTAGTCTGTACCACCTATATAACACTGTACCACCTAGACAGTATATAACACTGTACCACCTAGTCTGTACCGACAGTATATAACACTGTACCACCTAGTCTGTACCGACAGTATATAACACTGTACCACCTAGTCTGTACCAACATATATAACACTATACCACCTAGCTGTACCGACAGTATATAACACTGTACCACCTAGTCTGTACCGACAGTATATAACACTGTACCACCTAGTCTGTACCGACAGTATATAACACTGTACCACCTAGCTGTACCGACAGTATATAACACTGTACCACCTAGTCTGTACCGACAGTATATAACACTGTACCACCTAGCTGTACCGACAGTATATAACACTGTACCACCTAGCTGTACCAACAGTATATAACACTGTACCACCTAGTCTGTACCGACAGTATATAACACTGTACCACCTAGCTGTACCGACAGTATATAACACTGTACCACCTAGCTGTACCGACAGTATATAACACTGTACCACCTAGTCTGTACCGACAGTATATAACACTGTACCACCTAGTCTGTACCGACAGTGTATAACACTGTACCACCTAGTCTGTACCGACAGTGTATAATACTGTACCACCTAGTCTGTACTGACAGTGTATAACACTGTACCACCTAGTCTGTTCTGATAGAATATAACACTGTACCACCTAGTCTGTACCGACAGTATATAACACTGTACCACCTAGTCTGTACTGATAGAATATAACACTGCAACTCAGTCTGCACTAACAGTGTATATATGTTTCTTTTCTTCTGTGAACTAGATATTACATCTATGGTTTTACTCACATTTTTGCCTCCACCAAAATAATGACTTATATGTAACTTCCCCTACTCCAAACTCTTTACGCGCGTCCCTTGTTGCTCCTAAATATTTGCCTCTACACCATAAGTGCCCATCATTTTATTATCAATACGCGTATATTAGCATGGATTGTTTATGAAAATGATGGTTCTGTTGTGAAGGGAAAATGAAATCGTTTCATCATCAGTGTACATTGGTGTACAATGCGTTGTATCAAAATCTGTCCGCTTCCTAGACACATCAATGGGGAGTAACTCCGATGAACGAGTATTCAGTAAAGACATCGAGGAGTCGTTCCCCTTTGTGTGCTATGGAGGAAAGTGGAATGACGATAGAGTGGGACTGGAAGGCGCAGGTAAAGACCGCTGTGTGTGACTGTAGTGTTGGGGAGAGGGGGTGAATAGGTGGGACTGGAAGGCGCAGGTAAAGATCCTGTGTGACTGTAGTGATGGGGAGAGGGGGGAATAGGTGGGACTGGAAGGCGCAGGTAAAAATCGCTGTGTGACTGTAGTGTTGAAGGTGGGGCGGGTGAATAGGTGGGACTGGAAGGCGCAGGTAAAGATCGCTGTGTGTGACTGTAGTGTTGGGGGTGAATAGGTGGGTATGGAAGGCGCAGGTAAAGGTCGCCGTGTGTGACTGTAGTGTTGGGGGTAAACAGGTGAGACTGGAAGGCGCAGGTAAAGATCGCTGTGTGTGACTGTAGTGTTGGCAAGGGGGTGAATAGTTGAGACTAGAAGGCGCAGGTAAAGATCGCTGTGTGTGACTGTAGTGCTGTGGGGGTGAATAAGTGAGACTGGAAGGCGCAGGTAAATATCGCTGTGTGTGACTGTAGTGTTGGCAGGGGGGTGAATAGGTGAGACTGGAAGGCGCAGGCAAATATCGCTGTGTGTGACTGTAGTGTTGGCAGGGGGATGAATAGGTGAGACTGGAAGGCGCAGGTAAATATCGCTGTGTGTGACTGTAGTGTTGGGGAGAGGGTGTGAATAGGTGGGACTGGAAGGCGCAGGTAAATATCGCTGTGTGTGACTGTAGTGTTGAAGGTGGGGCGGGTGAATAGGTGGGACTGGAAGGCGCGGGTAAAGATCGCTGTGCGTAACTGAAGTGTTGGGGTGAACAGGTGAGACTGGAAGGCGCAGGTAAAGATCGCTGTGTGTGACTGTAGTGTTGGCAGGGGGGTGAATAAGTGAGACTGGAAGGCGCAGGTAAAGATCGCTGTGTGTGACTGTAGTGTTGGCAGGGGGTAGGGGTGAATAGGTGAGACGGTAGGGGTGGCAATGAAGGTCAAATGTAAACAGATGTTGTTTGACGGTAGGGGTTGGAATGAAAGTTAAAATGAAAACAGATGTTGTTTGCGGTAAGGGTGGGAATGAAGGTCAAATGTAAATAGATGTTGTTTGACGGTAGGGGTGGGAATGAAGGTCAAATGAAAACAGATGTTGTTTGACGGTAGGGGTGGGAATGAAGGTCAAATGAAAACAGATGTTGTTTGACGGTAAGGATGGGAATGAAAGTTAAAATGTAAACAGATGTTGGCAGTAGGGGCGGGGCTGAAGGTTAAATGTAAACATATGTTGACGGTAGGGGCGGGGCTGAAGGTGAAATGTAAACAGATGTTGACGGTAGGGGCGGGGCTGAAGGTTAAATGTAAACATATGTTGACTTTAGGGGCGGGGCTGAAGGTGAAATGTAAACAAATGTTGACGGTAGGGGCGGGGCTGAAGGTGAAATGTAAACAGAGGTTGACGGTAGGGGCGGTGCTGAAGGTTAAATGTAAGCATATGTTGACGGTAGGGGCGGGGCTGAAGGTTAAATGTAAACAAATGTTGACGGTAGGGGCGGGGCTGAAGGTTAAATGTAAACAGATGTTGACGGTAGGGGTGGGGCTGAAGGTGAAATGTATACAGATGTTGACGGTAGGGGCGGGGCTGAAGGTGAAATGTAAACAGATGTTGACGGTAGGGGCGGGGCTGAAGGTGAAATGTAAACAAATGTTGACGGTAGGGGCGGGGCTGAAGGTTAAATGTAAACAGATGTTGACGGTAGGGGCGGGGCTGAATGTGAAATGTAAACAGATGTTGACGGTAGGGGCGGGGCTGAAGGTGAAATGTAAACAGATGTTGACGGTAGGGGCGGGGCTGAAGGTTAAATGTAAACAGATGTTGACGGTAGGGGCGGGGCTGAAGGTTAAATGTAAACAGATGTTGACGGTAGGGGTGGGGCTGAAGGTTAAATGTATACAGATGTTGACTTTAGGGGCGGGGCTGAAGGTGAAATGTAAACAGATGTTGACGGTAGGGGCGGGGCTGAAGGTTAAATGTAAACAGATGTTGACGGTAGGGGCGGGGCTGAAGGTGAAATGTAAACAGATGTTGACGGTAGGGGCGGGGCTGAAGGTGAAATGTAAACAGATGTTGACGGTAGGGGCGGGGCTGAAGGTGAAATGTAAACAGATATTGACGGTAGGGGCGGGGCTGAAGGTTAAATGTAAACAGATGTTGACGGTAGGGGCGGGGCTGAAGGTGAAATGTAAACAGATGTTGACGGTAGGGGCGGGGCTGAAGGTGAAATGTAAACAGATGTTGACGGTAGGGGCGGGGCTGGAGGTGAAATGTAAACAGATATTGACGATATGGGCGGGGCTGAAGGTTAAATGTAAACAGATGTTGACGGTAGGGGCGGGGCTGAAGGTTAAATGTAAACAGATGTTGACGGTAGGGGCGGGGCTGGATCGAATAACTTTCCTGATATAAATGTTCCTTGAAATGATTTTGTAAAACGTTCTTAAACAAGTTAATTGTGTTACATACACTAAATATTGATGTACTACAACAATAACGTTTACCATCTTATACATCATGTTGGGTCCCTCGAGTCATTTAATGGCTAGAAAGCGATGGGATAACTGTATTTATTACCTTTCTTTAATTCAAATTGCTGTTCAATTCTACACCTTTTGTACGACTGTTTTCATGACGTGCTGGTAAAATGTTCCTTTATGTATGTGAATATGTGTCACCCTCACGGTTTGTGTAATTTTATCCTGTTTAAAAAGAAGAAAAACACGTATATTTTTGACATTCCTTAGTTTGATAGTGCATGAACTTTTCAGGTCTTTCTTTAGTTTACCTCAGAAGACGCCCATGTATTTGAGAAAATGTGTGACAAAAATACAACCGGGATAAACCAGATCTATTCATTAATTTTTACTATAATCACACTTTTCACAGGTAATTCCTGCACCAGTCCACTCAAACAAAATACTGATTTTTAAAGCCCCGTTTGTAATAAATTTATCTCTGACCATTTTTTAACCTATATCGTTATTCAATCTACCTATCTTGTACAGACTCGGCTGTACACACATATGTCCCCTAGAGAGGTGTGTGTTAGGGACACGGTAACTTGAACTACGAAAAGTACGCTAATGGAGTAATTTTGTAAATCTCGATAAATGTAATTTATCATAACCATGCGATGTATAACAAACCTAAGGAAGACTATGTTAATTATGTGTATAAAGAATGAACAGATTTAACAGCCTTTTATTTTGCTATATGTAGACGAAGAACTCTTTAATTTCGGGGATTTAAATCTGTGGTGACATTATGAACGTGTCAGTTCTGGTTGGTCAATTAGAGCACCTGGGTAGGTAAGACAGAGTTTTTTTTATACACACAAGTATACGACATCCCAGACGGTGAGAAATCAACATGGACCACCCTCGGACAGAGTATATCCCCTTAAAGGTAGGTCGTACGTGCGAATTTATTACCAGTAACATCAACATTGTCCTATGTATAGAGGGAAGACACGATGGAGAATACCATTTATATAAAAACACAAAGATGTCATATACGATGCATGTCATTACCAGTTTATGTCCATTTGAATGTCTAACACAAAGGGTATATCACCAGAGAACTCACCTGTATATTATTTAAACATCTTATACTGACGACACTGATTTAAAAGCCGCCGACATTCATTCTACTTACTGTAATATTTAGTATAAACAGACTGTAGATCCCTTATTTAGGTATTGCTATAAGCCGGTTCTATGACTGTACACAGTCGAGAAATGGTCCTGATTTAGTGACGTAGTGTAGGTACAGGACGATATAAAACAACATTACACACTGAATCTTCACTAATTGTCCTGCTCATTACAGAGAATTTCAACTAAGTTGTATGTAGTTTAGAAAAAAATCAAACCACGATTGACTCATATAGTTTCCAGGTTTGGTGGCACCCATTCGCTGCCAGTCATGGTACCGGAAACACCTGACTGGGTTTGTTTTGTTTTGTTTTGTTTTGTTTTTTTATCGATTTCAGATGCTGATATTTCTAATACAAATCTTTCTTGTTTTTAGTAATCCCTTTATATCACATGACCAGTATTGGGTCATTCAGTGACAGTATTATAGTTGTGTCAAGGTAAAAAGTTCATATGTATAATAACTTATATCACTGGATTTCATCGAGTGTTGGTTCGATCTGACCTATCACGTGACTGTGACTTTAATCCTAGTTATCTATAAGCTTTGTACCGAAACTGTATTAACCTAGCAAACTCTACCAGAGTTGTCGTTCCTTGCCGTTACAGAGTAGCGATGTTAAAGTTATTGGTAAGATTTGAAAGGCAAGGAAAACCTTCTGGTTTCTGAAAGCAAACAAAGAGCTCATGGTTCCCTTCAAGCATTCTAAGGCTAACAGGAGCTCCTGGTTTGGGTCCAGATTCCGGAGACTACATGTATTACAAGAATGTCTAATTCCAGTTTGTCATTCGACGCCTAACGAGGATCTTCCTTGATTTATACAGTACACATATTAAATGTTTCTTTGCCAAGAATGATAAAGCTTTTCATGTTGGACGTAGAATTTTGTCGCTAATGCTACGTCTCTCTATCGGAGTCGTTCACGTTAGGACACGTTTATATATAACGTAGAACGTTATCAAAAAGCAAAATATCTCCAACTTATCAAGATTGCATTAATTTTTATGTCCATCATCTGTGTAGATGTACTAACCACTAGAACATCGATATGTAGTGCACGTGCAGGTACGTGTAAAATCTGGTCCTGTCTATATCAGATTTTTATAGAGATGTTTATCCTGTTGACACAACGTTTTCTGTGTCAGCAAAATATGATGACTCTTTGAAAAGTTTTCTCTGTTTTTGCTATTTTCTGCAATGGGTTACCTGTAATAGAAAATTATATCTTTAAATTCTTCTCTCTGATATTGACAGGTTGTAGACTTTCTGTAATTTGCAATACGTATGACTGGCAGGTGCGTGAGTAAACTGAAACTAATATAGTGACCAGTTACTCTGACACCTACGTATTCAAAAGTCACGTGACTACCAGACATGCTACACATACTAGTTATTACACGAGAGTAACCCTTAACACACATCTTAGGATCTCTAGGATTTGGGAAATAAATCGTGTACAGTTACTAACACACGTTTTGTTGACAGTGTGTGCAATCTGAATCGGATAATTAGTTCGCAAAGTATGGACTACAGTGTCTTTTTCTGGTATAAGTATTTTGAATTTGACTTGCTGTAGCACAATCGTCACAATTTATTCTCAATATTCTAAATTTTTTTATAAAACTAGATGACAATCTCGTAACACATTGGAATGTTGTCGTTACCGATGTATATAGTACTTTGATTTTACGGGAAAACTTCAGAGTTCAGGTTTAAGAAAATACATCATTATATAATTCCAGTTTCTGACATCAGGATTGTCATGTTTTTTTTACCAAAGCATTCTGGGAAAGATAGTTGTCTTATGTCAAGTGTTATCAGTATGATAATGTGTATAAAGTCTTATATTCAAATCAGTTTATCTGTGCACCATATTTATAATATACATATGCAACATTACCTATATATATATGTATATAGTGTTTTAAAATGGTGTGTAATCTGCAGTGCACATCCTCGGAGTCACTCAGGGGGTTCCATAATATTATCTATTTTGAGTAATGCACAAAGCACATACACTGTGAAACATCTAAAATACAAACGCCAGGAAACACTGTGGTACATAATCCTTTCTGCACGAAAGGGTTCGCCAGAATAACGTAGGGATGGCGCAAAGTAATGTAGATTTTATCACAGCTTTGTGATTACTCTATCCCGTAGAACAATTCAACTCATGTAGAAATACTACATGTTATTAAAATTTGAACTTTGTAAATGGGAAAGTCAGGATCTGGCAACTTGTGTATTGCAAGTTAGATGTTACAGTGAGCTTGTCATATTATGTTTCTCGCCGTGTCAATCTCTATCTCTGTTACTGTTCACCCGATCTATTCCTGGAAAATATACATAAGACATATATATTTAATGGTCTTGTTTAGATATTGATATAAGCAGTCAATTTCGTGTTATACCACGCTGTATTGTCTCCTGGTGCTTTACAGAGAGTGTTCCAGAATTCGCGGTGGTATGAGTGTTGCAATGTAAAAGTCATCACCTTTCGGAAATTCTTGGCATATGGGCTTACAATCAGAGGTGTTCCGATGTTGATCCGCCTTGTGAGTGCTGTACATAAATTCTAGCACCATCCGATTGTATTTTGACAGTTGATGTTAGGATCACGAAAATCCCGAACTATCAAATGGGAGTTTATAGTCATGTAGCCAATTAGAAATACATAACATTTACATAAGTTTGCCAAACGTTGATCTGAAGTTGATTAATAACAGTTGTGAGAGATTAGTAATACAGCTTGAAGAAAGGTAGAGTTAGAGAGAATTATTCTCACTAGTCCAGCACATGCCTCAGTAGTACTGCACACGTCTACAACACGTAAGGGTGTGTTGAGAATTAAGCTCGCCTCGTGAAGAGATGCACGTGCAGTAACTTGTGTTTTAATTATGGCAGTGAGCTCTGTGTACGTATTATGGGTAACTTGTGTATGAAGTCGTTGTGTAGAATACGTCGGACATATAACAGTTCGTATACAGTTAAATGTAGCTGTTGCAGATTTCTTAAGGTGAAGTGGGCTGGTTTAAGGACAAATTGTGCCCTAAATCAGTATATGTTAAACTTGTCACAGCACCAGCTCCAGTCATCAGCCCATGACATCGACCAAAACAATATCATAATATTTAACTGGTTTCTTGATTTCCTGCAACTTGTGATTGTAGACAATTAACAGAGTGAAGTTTATCATTACAATGTTCTTTTTAAACAAAAAGAGAATTTTGATTTTAGGTTATCATTTAGATAACTACACCAAGCAAATTTTACTGCTTAAAACTGGTAATAAGTCTAAAAAATCACTTAGATTTATACGTCGGCAATGTGACTTGTACGAATGAGTCAAATCGAGTAGAAATTAAATATCTTTCCCTTAACACAATTCAAACTGTAAATAAAGCCTTAATAGATTTTCATATAGCCATAGATTTTATATTTTAAAAAAATCAAGCTCGGGAAACTTGCTATTGTGTCAGTTATTTTCCCACTTGAATGGTCTAGATCGACAGATAAATTATTTACTTGAATTTCGTGTTTGATGTACTTTTAGATATATCATAATTGTAAAGCGTGTGCTTGACTTCGTGAAACATCGTTAAACGATAAAATTAATAGTCGGAGACACGAACTGTTAATTACCCATTCGACACGTGAATACAGAATGTATCCGTGACAGAATTATGTATCTTTTAAAGTCACTCTGGCTGTGGAGGATTATCTAAGTATTTTAGCTAACTTGGCAACCAAACAATATATTAGTACATTTATCAAGTACATACCTCTCGATACACACCCTATATAGATCCTGGCATATCCAACATCTATTAGTTGAATGATGAAATACATACTGAAATCTTTGCCAGAGAGCACTTTTATTGACAGAATCGCACGCATACACGTGCAAAACCCAAGCAAAAGTTATCCGCCTCTTTCGCACAACAAAGATTCTTCGCCCAAATCTCTGAACAGGTGCATTTTCGACCATGACACCGATCAGGCACGTCCGACATGAGAGGGACTATAAGGGTATACTGTAGCTTTCCTCCCAATATTTCCTCTGTGCCATACCCTTAGCCACGAACTCGTGGTAAACATAAGAATCACGCGAGAGACGTGCATACGCCTGCGTAACAGACACCACTGAAATTACAACCATACCATATTGACGTATTATTTATCTGAAAGTGACTCTGTCTCGCGCATGTGAACGTGCATTTTTCTATTCGTGAAATAACATTGGAGTGACACATTAGGTCTCTGATGTAACGTCCTTGTGTAAGCAACTGACAGGATTCCTATGGATTTCCTTGAGATTATGAAACATAAGTTCTTAAGTGTGTGATTCCTAAATCTTAAATTTCTGTGTCTGATGAAAAATCTCAGATGATGGTGAGGCTGACAACGGATGATACGGATGGCAATACAAATCCCATACTATGGATGAACTTTTGAGTTTGTCCGGAGATCGTTACTAAGTGTGAATAGTATCCATGACTTGATATAATCCGCTCACTCATAATTGGGTTCATGGTCATCCGAAAGGTGCCGTTAGGAGGCACCGCCACTTTTGGTTACCATGGCAATAGATGGTCGCGGCTTTGTGATCCTAATGAACCAGTTAGCCATTGAAATAATGGTATGTATACAGTTCCTGTTGGACAATGAACGTAAATATTGTTGGTATGATGATATGTATATACAACTTGCATTCATTCATACATCAATACATATATAATAATATGTATACAAGTGGCAATTATTAATGTAATGAACGTCAATACAGTCGGTATAATGATATGTATACAACTGGCATTCATAAATGTAATGAACGTCATGACAGTCGGTATAATGATATGTATACAACTGGCATTCATAAATGTAATGAACGTCATGACAGTCGGTATAGTGATATGTATACAAATGGCATTCATTACTATAATGAACGTCAATACAGTCAGTATAATGATATTTATACAACTGATGTGCATTACTGTAATGAACGTCAACACAGTCGGTATAATGATATGTATACAACTGGCATTCATAAATGTAATGAACGTCATGACAGTCGGTATAGTGATATGTATACAAATGACATTCATTACTATAATGAACGTCAATACAGTCAGTATAATGATATTTATACAACTGATGTGCATTACTAAAATGAAAGTCAATACAGTCGGTATAATGATATGTATACAACTGATGTTCATTACTATCATGACGTAAGTTACGGATGGTGTAAAGATCTGGTTATAAGCATGGAGTTGGTAAAAATTCTACTTATGTAAATGTTATCTACCTTGGCACTTCAAACATATCTATGTTTCGCATTCGCTGACACAATTAATTATCTAAATTGTTTTTTCTCAACAACTGGTCCGTTTATAGTTGACATTTTTAATGGTCCGCTGTGTATGATCAACATGTATAGCAATTATGCAACTTATCCTGGTAGAGAGTGGCCATTTAAGAAAGTGTGCTACTTTCTTCTTATTCCTCTCGAACCGACGCTGTACAAAGGGGATAAGCAGTGTCACGTCACATCCATCTGTTTACACGACTACGATTTACAATTAAAACTGTCCGAACCCACTGTGGTACTGCTGTAGCTATTTTGTACACAATGTACTTCCGGTTAGAATGACGTAATAAGTGACATCTGCCAAACTTACGACAATTTGGGAACACATCTTGACTAGTAACTACCGGAGTCTGTTACTGATTAACGACAAAGTTGTACTGTTTAAACTCCTAGTCTACTGGGGCTTTCTGCATTATTTGTCACCGTCTATCTTCAATCTACTCAAAATCGTAGCTTGGTATGTCAGACGAAGTAATCTTCTAGGGATTGTAATATTATCAGTACTGGAACAGACGCTGTTGTAATATTGCCAGTGCTGGGACGGATGATGTTGTAAGGTTGTAAGTGAGGGGACGGACGCTGGTATGTTGTCCATTCAAGGGGAAGGACGCTGGTATGTTGTCCATTCAAGAGGACGAACGCTGGTATGTTGTCAAAGCAAGGACAGGTGTTATATAGTCATTTTTGGGACGGACGCTGGTATCTTGTCAATTCAGGGGGACGGACGCTGGTATGTTGTCAATTCAAGGGGACGGACGGTGTTATGTTGTTCATTCAAGGGGACGGACGCTGGTTTGTTGTCCATTCAAGGGGACGGACGGTGTTATGTTGTTCATTCAAGGGGACGGACGCTGGTATGTTGTTCTTTCAAGGGGACGGACGCTGGTATGTTGTTCATTCAAGGGGACGGACGCTGGTATGTTGTCAATTCAAGGGGACGGACGCTGGTATGTTGTCAATTCAAGGGGACGGACGCTGGTATGTTGTTGGGACGGACGCTGGTATGTTGTTCATTCAAGGGGACGGACGCTGGTATGTTGTCCATTCAAGGGGACGGACGCTGGTATGTTGTCCATTCAAGGGGACGGACGCTGGTATGTTGTCCATTCAAGGGGACGGACGCTGATATGTTGTTGGGACGGACGCTGGTATGTTGTTCATTCAAGGGGACGGACGCTGGTATGTTGTCCATTCAAGGGGACGGACGCTGGTATGTTGTTCATTCAAGGGGACGGACGCTGGTATGTTGTTCATTCAAGGGGACGGACGCTGGTATGTTGTCCATTCAAGGGGACGGACGCTGGTATGTTGTCCATTCAAGGGGACGGACGCTGGTATGTTGTTCATTCAAGGGGACGGACGCTGGTATGTTGTTCATTCAAGGGGACGGACGCTGGTATGTTGTTCATTCAAGGGGACGGACGCTGGTATGTTGTCCATTCAAGGGGACGGACGCTGGTATGTTGTTGGGACGGACGCTGGTATGCTGTTGGGATGGACGCTATTAAGGATTTTTTGTCAGTGTTGGTTGTGACGGAGATGGTTTTTAGACAGATTATTATCAAGTTTAAGCTGTCTGTTGCATATAACTTAGCATATTAATCTATCTGGTTCAGAAAACTAACCATGCCAAAGTCTCTGATATATATCACTAATCAGATGGCGCCAAGACAACTCTAACCAGGTTAATCTGTCTACATGCAATACATATCACTACCGGGTAAGGCTATCTAATACATGACATTAACCAGGTTAAACCGGGTTAGGCTTTCTTATTAATATTACTAACATGATTAAACAAATCACTAACTGGGTTGAGCTGTCTTATACAAATCACTAACTGGGTTGAGCTCTCTTGTACAAATCACTAACTGGGTTGAGTTGTTTATACAAATCAGTAACTGGGTTGAGCTGTCTCATACAAATCAATAGCTGGGTTGAGCTGTCTTATACAAATCAGTAACTGGGTTGAGCTGTCTTATACAAATCAGCTGTCTTATACAAATCAATAGCTGGGTTGAGCTGTCTTACAAATCACAATAGCTGGGTTGAGCTGTCTTATACAAATCAGTAACTGGGTTGAGCTGTCTTATACAAATCAATAGCTGGGTTGAGCTGTCTTATACAAATACTAAATCACTAACTGGGTTGAGCTGTCTTATACAAATCAGTAACTGGGTTGAGCTGTCTTATACAAATCAGTAACTGGGTTGAGCTGTCTTATACAAATCAGTAACTGGGTTGAGCTGTCTTATACAAATCAGTAACTGGGTTGAGCTGTCTTATACAAATCAGTAACTGGGTTGAGCTGTCTCATACAAATCAATAGCTGGGTTGAGCTGTCTCATACAAATCAGTAACTGGGTTGAGCTGTCTTATACAAATCAGTAACTGGGTTGAGCTGTCTCATACAAATCAATAGCTGGGTTGAGCTGTCTTATACAAATCAGTAACTGGGTTGAGCTGTCTTATACAAATCAGTAACTGGGTTGAGCTGTCTCATACAAATCAGTAACTGGGTTGAGCTGTCTCATACAAATCAATAGCTGGGTTGAGCTGTCTTATACAAATCACTAACTGGGTTGAGCTGTCTTAAACAAATCACTAACTGGGTTGAGCTGTCTTAAACAAATCACTAACTCGATTAAGCCGACTATATGTTACACTTACTTGGTTAGGCTGTCTAATCCAGATCACCCCCAGACAGTTGCTTTCCAGATATACAATATACATTTGGGGTTAGTTAAGTCCCCCGCAGACCGCGTTATGTTGTTTACTTATGTACTTACAAAATAAAAAGGCACTGCTACAGAAGGTATATATATCAGACATTAGATAGTATCGGTACGGTATGGATCTAACATTGTTGTAAGGAATATTTTGTTCGGGAGTTGTAATTGTTAAACATTGTTCACCAAACTGAGTGAAGGTTTAAGAATTTTCTTAGTGAACACAACTTTCTGTTAATGCTGAAGACACTAGTTAGAGTCCATCTTGAATACTAAAATACTGAACTGTATGACACCCGTACAAAATGAAACATATCAATATCATTGAGGCTGTACAACGGAGGGTAACTAAGCAGATACGTGGATTTAAGATAATGTCTATGCAGAAGGGCTTTCAAGCCCCAGATAGGCAACACTTCAGAAGGATCAGAGGATCATGAAGTATTTAAGTTAAAGAAAAATATCTCCGATAACGAGGCATCAGATTTTCTTATACTCTCGAACGACATGGTCAAAATACAGGGGACATTTCGAAAAAGACAGGGGACAAGGGAACATTTGAAAAAGTCAGGGGACAAGACGACATTTGAAAAAGACAGGGGACAAAGGGACATTTGAAAAAGTCAGGGGACAAGACGACATTTGAAAAAGACAGGGGACAAGACGACATTTGAAAAAGACAGGGGATAAAACGACATCCGAAAAAGAAATGGGACAAGGGGACATTCGAAAAAGACGGGACAAGGGGACATTCGAAAAAGACGAGGGACAAGGGGACATTCGAAAAAGACGAAGGACAAGGGGACATTCGAAAAAGTCAGGGGACAAGACGACATTTGAAAAAGACAGGGGATAAAACGACATCCGAAAAAGAAATGGAACAAGGGGACATTCGAAAAAGACGGGAAAAGGGGACATTTGAAAAAGTCAGGGGACAAAACGACATTTGAAAAAGACAGGGGATAAAACGACATCCGAAAATTAAAACGTGACAACGGGACATTCGAAAAAGACGAGACAAGGGGACATTCGAAAAAGACAAGGGACAAGGGGACATTCGAAAAAGTCAGGGGACAAGACGACATTTGAAAAAGACAGGGGATAAAACGACATCCGAAAATTAAAATGGGACGAGGGGGCATGCGAAAAAGACGGGACAAGGGGACATTTGAAAAAGACAAGGGACAAGGGGACATTCGAAAAAGCTATTTTCGCTGCGTTGTAAACGAGATATATAGGGGGGAAAACCGTTATTAGTCTGCGCTTAGTCAAAACGTGGGAAAACCTCCAGTAATTTCGGTACAAGCAGTTAATTCCTTCAGTGATAGACTAAATAAGCGTTGAGAAGAACTTTTATTTATATAAGTACATTATTGTCCAGTCCGAAATTCTATATTAATTGGAAGAGTTGCCACGATATATTTAATGTATCGTTGTAATTGTTTATTTGACTCCGGTGTAGAGGATCTTAAATTATACTGTACTGGTGATTAACTTAAGAATTGAAAAGTATTAATTCCATTTTGTTCGGGACGTACTATCAACAAGGGAAATGTAGGTATATATGTGGTTTGATGAGGGTAGAGTTACATATTAAGTATATCGACAAGTTCAGTGTTCAGATGATCAGGTGCTAAAATATATTCTGTTATTAGAGTATATATAAGTAAACTTCTGGTATTGGAGTATATGTAAGCAGAACTTTTGGTATTGGAGTATATATAAGTAAAACTACTGGTATTGGAGTATATATAAGTAAAACTACTGGTATTGCAGTATATATAAGTAAAACTACTGGTATTGGAGTATATATATATAAGTTAACTTCTGGTAATGGAGTATATATAAGCAAAACATCTGGTATTGGAGTATATATAAGTAAACTTCTGGTATTGGAGTATATATAAGTAAAACTACTGGTATTGCAGTATATATAAGTAAAACTACTGGTATTGGAGTATATATAAGTAAAACTACTGGTATTGCAGTATATATAAGTAAAACTACTGGTATTGGAGTATATATAAGTAAAACTTCTGGTATTGCAGTATATATAAGTAAAACTACTGGTATTGGAGTATATAAGTAAAACTTCTGGTATTGGAGTATATATTAGTAAAACTTCTGGTATTGGAGTAAATAGTAATGATGATAATACAGGATAAATATGTACAGATTTGTATACAAAGCATAAGAACATATGGCACATATAACATGTTATACATAATCAGGAATGAGTTGTTAGCTATATCTTTAATATATCAGCTAGTTATAATTATATATAATTATATATATAAATAAGCGTTGAGAAGAACTTTTATTTATATAAGTACATTATTGTCCAGTCCGAAATTCTATATTAATTGGAAGAGTTGCCACGATATATTTAATGTATCGTTGTAATTGTTTATTTGACTCCGGTGTAGAGGATCTTAAATTATACTGTACTGGTGATTAACTTAAGAATTGAAAAGTATTAATTCCATTTTTAATATTCAGGGATTATATCAACAAGGGAAATGTAGGTATATATGTGGTTTGATGAGGGTAGAGTTACATATTAAGTATATCGACAAGTTCAGTGTTCAGATGATCAGGTGCTAAAATATATTCTGTTATTAGAGTATATATAAGTAAACTTCTGGTATTGGAGTATATGTAAGCAGAACTTTTGGTATTGGAGTATATATAAGTAAAACTACTGGTATTGGAGTATATATAAGTAAACTTCTGGTATTGGAGTATATATAAGTAAAACTACTGGTATTGGAGTATATATAAGTAAAACTACTGGTATTGCAGTATATATAAGTAAAACTACTGGTATTGGAGTATATATAAGTAAAACTACTGGTATTGCAGTATATATAAGTAAAACTACTGGTATTGGAGTATATATAAGTAAAACTTCTGGTATTGCAGTATATATAAGTAAAACTACTGGTATTGGAGTATATATAAGTAAAACTACTGGTATTGCAGTATATCTAAGTAAAACTACTGGTATTGCAGTATATATAAGTAAAACAAATGGTATTGGAGTATATATAAGTAAAACTACTGGTATTGCAGTATATCTAAGTAAAACTACTGGTATTGCAGTATATATAAGTAAAACTACTGGTATTGGAGTATATATAAGTAAAACTACTGGTATTGGAGTATATATAAGTAAAACTACTGGTATTGGAGTATATATAAGTAAAACTACTGGTATTGCAGTATATATAAGTAAAACTACTGGTATTGGAGTATATATAAGTAAAACTTCTGGTATTGCAGTATATCTAAGTAAAACTACTGGTATTGCAGTATATATAAGTAAAACAAATGGTATTGGAGTATATATAAGTAAAACTACTGGTATTGGAGTATATATAAGTAAAACTACTGGTATTGCAGTATATATAAGTAAAACTACTGGTATTGGAGTATATATAAGTAAAACTTCTGGTATTGCAGTATATCTAAGTAAAACTACTGGTATTGCAGTATATATAAGTAAAACTACTGGTATTGGAGTATATATAAGTAAAACTACTGGTATTGGAGTATATATAAGTAAAACTTCTGGTATTGGAGTATATATAAGTAAAACAAATGGTATTGGAGTATATATAAGTAAAACTTCTGGTATTGGAGTATATATAAGTAAAACTTCTGGTATTGGAGTATATATAAGTAAAACTACTGGTATTGCAGTATATATAAGTAAAACTACTGGTATTGGAGTATATATAAGTAAAACTTCTGGTATTGCAGTATATATAAGTAAAACTACTGGTATTGCAGTATATATAAGTAAAACAAATGGTATTGGAGTATATATAAGTAAAACTACTGGTATTGGAGTATATATAAGTAAAACTACTGGTATTGCAGTATATATAAGTAAAACTACTGGTATTGGAGTATATATAAGTAAAACTTCTGGTATTGCAGTATATATAAGTAAAACTACTGGTATTGGAGTATATAAGTAAAACTTCTGGTATTGGAGTATATATAAGTAAAACTACTGGTATTGGAGTATATATAAGTAAAACTTCTGGTATTGGAGTATATATTAGTAAAACTTCTGGTATTGGAGTAAATAGTAATAATGATAATACAGGCTAAATATGTACAGATTTGTATACAAAGCATAAGAACATATGGCACATATAACATGTTATACATAATCAGGAATGATTTGTTAGCTATATCTTTAATATATCAGCTAGTTATAATTATATACAAGATATATAATATAAGACAAGAGTACATATCCCAAAAAAAGCGTTAAAACGCTTATTTCCATTGGGGTCCTTAAAATGGATTTACAAATGTAAATAATAATATACATAATAACTATCATGATTCTCTTACATTTTGTTTTGAAAGTGACGTTTCACTTGGGTTTTGAACTTAATCTTGTTTGATATACTTTTAATATCTTCTTTTGCGTATTGGAATATATACAAGCAGAAATTATGGTATTTGAGTATATCTAAACAATGGATTTTTGTGGCCCGAGACAGACTTTCACTGTTTATATACTTTAGTTGTTGTTCAACCCTATCTTTAATAACGACGCTTAACTTTCAGTAAACAGACTGATGTGTTTATTCATATGTAAATAGCGATGATTAACTTTCATGAAAAAGACTATACTATGTTCTCCACGATCTTCAAGTCTGGATAAGATAAATCGCGAAAACAAATCGCACGCGAGAGAAAGTTCGTCTGCAGTATTTGTTTTTTGGAATACATTTTCAGTATAATATCAAGAGATTCACTACTTATTACACGACGTCAGCAATTTGGTGGTATTATTTTCTGCATTTGGCTAGAAAGCAAAAAATGTCTTCTATGAACGAAAGATATCAATCCAGTGTGTACATAGAACCCAGAGTTTACACCAGAATGTGCATGTATGATTTTTGATGAGAGTCAGAAATGTTATATGCTTGATATGTTTTACTCTCGTGGGTTTAAGCGTCTACACAAAATGTTATGTTCCAATAATAAATAGTTAAGATATTTTCTTAGAATTATTGAAACTCAATTTATGTCATTTGGTGGCAGCATGTGTGTAGACTATCTCTCGTGACTGAGGCAGCCTGTTACGTTAACAGTGACACGAGATCTACCGAAATGTTTCCTATATGTGTTTGTCGATACTGTTAGTACTGCAGTCACGAATACAGTGTCAAGATTCAGGCAACGTTTCAAGAAGGACTGACGACCTTAAAATCCAAGGTCAATAAGGAGGTTACTGTCTCCTCGCTGTATAAGACAAACACAGACATTTTTACAATTAGATTTGAGTTTTGCTTTAAGTACGGAATATGAAGGTGATCGAAAGGCCACGTGCATCGACATCCATTTGTTATTGTTTGTAGATAGAGAAAAAAACACTGGAAGACCTCCAAACTCCGCGACTAGCAAGCCCCCTCCTCCTCCCCATAGCAGTGTCTGACATAATACTAAGAGTTTTGTATCAGTTATGTTTGCATCAATGTAAACACCTGATCTACACGCCGGGGTGATCGTGACAGGCGTGCTGGCGACATGTTTGTAGTGTATACTATATGTATACTATTCCGTGAACGGGTAGGGTATGCCTTGTCAACATTCCGAGAATTTCCCCGCGCTGTACAAAGTGCGCGTGCAGTATAGTTACCAGCTGAAACAGGACTGCGAGACATTTTGTATTTTTGGTTGAAACACAACGAGTTTATGGTTCCTAGAGGTTGCCAAGTGACGGTGGGACGTAATGTCACGTGATGTGATTCTGGTAACGTGCTTTCTTTTACTGTTCTTTATCTTAAAACAATTTCAGTTTTAACAGAATTACAAGTGATACATGCATGATTTTTTTTCACTATCATGATGGCATCCACTTCTCATGTATCTGACATGCGCAGTGGAGAAACTCCTAGTGTCAGCCAGCACGAGCAAATCTGGTCCAATCAGCCACGCTGTTATGAGTGCGTTACGTACGGTACAAGTATGGATCAGAAACAAAGGTTCCGTCTAATGGTTTCTGATGTAAATGAACCATTAATAGTTAAGCATACTGATGTAAACAAACGATAGCTAGTGATCGTACTGATGTAAACAAACGATAGCTAGTGATCGTACTGATGTAAACAAACCATAGACAGTGATCGTACTGATGTAAACAAACCATAGACAGTGATCGTACTGATGTAAACAAACCATAGACAGTGATCGTACTGATGTAAACAAACCATAGACAGTGATCGTACTGATGTAAACAAACCATAGATAGTGATCGTACTGATGTAAACAAACCATAGATAGTGATCGTACTGATGTAAACAAACCATAGACAGTGATCGTACTGATGTAAACAAATCATAGACAGTGATCGTACTGATGTAAACAAACCATAGACAGTGATCGTACTGATGTAAACAAACCATAGATAGTGATCGTACTGATGTAAACAAACTATAGATAGTGATCGTACTGATGTAAACAAACCATAGATAGTGATCGTTCTGATGTAAACAAACCATAGACAGTGATCGTACTGATGTAAACAAACCATAGACAGTGATCGTACTGATGTAAACAAACCATAGATAGTGATCGTACTGATGTAAACAAACCATAGATAGTGATCGTACTGATGTAAACAAACCATAGACAGTGATCGTACTGATGTAAACAAACCATAGATAGTGATCGTACTGATGTAAACAAACCATAGATAGTGATCGTACTCACGTAAACAAACAAAACTGTTGAATGCACTTGTGTAAACAGGCTATAGCTGGTGAACTTACTAATCGATGCTAGTGATCGCATTGGTGTTAAATAACATTGTCGGTGAATTACTGTTGTTAACATACCGTTATGTAGACACACCCTCACGGTGACTGTACGTTATCATTCACAAATATTAGAGTGAAAACCACTCACAATTAAACGGTATCACTTTTCTAAGGTGAAGCCTCAAATGAAATTACATTTTTTAACACAAAACATCGATACATTGTGATGTAAGAACTCAACATTCAAGTGTTGTTCTGTAACAAAGCATTAATTGAAATGGTTATGAAGTAAGCAAAATATCCTCTGAAGTCTCCCTCGATATAAACACATCTTTAAACATAACGAGTCCGTCCCAGACCAAACAAACTCTACAATTCTGTTGTTCAATTGCCGGGTTTTCGCTTTAAACTGCCATATCACAAACTGACAAGGAGATAAATTACTTAGTGTCACTTTAATGTTAACCCAACACAGTGACTGGTTGAGTATTCGTGGCCTCCGAAACCCCTCCCTAAGATCGCTAGACACAGATGCTTCTCTGTGTATACATACCAGCAAACACTCTAACGACTAATTTCATATAACATTATCAACACACATGCACGTACATTACATGTACGGAACGAATGCATGTATCGAGCGTGTATCGGTGTCTTTCTGGTTTTACTGAGGATTGTATTTGACAGTAACATGCATGTCTGTAAGGATAGACATGTCGGGTAACCGTCAGGCTCACCTGAACACTGGGGGCATATGTGAGTTCACGATGAATAGGTCAATCTCCTGGGATGTTTAGAGGGAAACTGTTTCACCATGTATCACCTTGGATTTTCGGTAAGTGTGTGTATTATGGGAATCGTGGTTACTTCCGGCGAGTGTACTATATAATTAAGTTTAGGGCTACTTCCGGTCAGTACATTTGTTCGTGCCGAGTGCATTGTGGCTTTAATATAGTATTAATTTATTTACAGTTACATCCGGGGAATTTATGGTGTCTGCGAAAGTTTACGCTACTTTGGTGAATGAGAAGTGTGACATGAGTTTTACTGCTTGTTCTGGAATAAAATCATCTCGTTTAAATTCCTGTTTAACTGTAATTACAGCACGCAGTGCATATCTAAGCGAGATAACTTCTTAATATTCCACGTTAGTCAGTTTTTACGAGTAATATCTGCGATAATTCGAATTACACAATGTGATGACTTTGAGCTTTCGCATAAATGGAGAAAATGTGAGATATAACAAGTAAAACATCATTATGAGGTTAACCTAGTAATGATGAGTCACAACAGTGATAAACGGGTCATAAAATCAATTTAATCACCAAAGCCGAAACGTGTAGTAGGGGTGGGAAGTCGAGTTATGATATTACCGGTAATGAGTAGAATTATAATGAGTCAAACGTGAAATAAGACGGAGCATGTGATATGTGACATGTGATAGTTCGGTTATAGAGCCATCACATGGTTAGTCGTGTTGTTAGAAGTAATTTCGAGTTGTATGTTAAAATATCCAGAAACAAATGTCATTAGTAAGTATTTTGAATTTTCAGTATATACCAGTCAACTCTGATTAATGGCGAATAAGCTGTGGAAAGACTAGTTATAATGAACAATTTCTATATTTCAGTCGAGTTGTAACATCAAATTTCTTTATGTCGAGTCATTCTGAATAATTTAGGTCAAAACTTCCGCTTTATCGAGTTATTTCGATGATATTTCAACTTACACTGGGCTATCCCCGGAAAATTCTTGTTATTTCTACTTAGTAAGTTACCTCTCGATAATTCAGGTTATAGATGCTACTTTATCCCTGAAAAACTGGATTATTGCTTTATCAGTTCAATGTTTTCTAGCTATATCTTACAACACCCAAATACTGATGACGTCATCAAAAATAGAGCTGCCTTTCAACAACTGTAAAAAATATTCTTTGGTGCATTTGTGTGTTTGTTTAGAAATGCATTTTCGCAAAAACATACTTGATTTTGTTTTGTTCAAAAGAAATACCTTTCGGCGGCATTGAATTTCTTTTTTCGTGAAAACATTAATTAAATGTGCGTTTGGAATATAGCTGTGTTTCTATTTAAATTTAATTATAAAGAATGGCCAGGATATTTTGCGGATTTATACCGAGCTGTTTATAGAATTCCTGCTCGGTACCGACCGGTGTCATTAATAGAATTTCATCTTTCATCGAAAATTGTAAACAGATTTTTCGAAGTATATATAACATAAAACGAAATTCCTGAATCAACGAGTTATTTTTAAGATAATTTTGTTTGTTGGTATGTTAATGTGACCAGACACATTTCGACTAGAATTCTTTTAATGAGTCCTCATCTGAATGCAATATCCCTTATATTGATGTTAGCCTATTCTCCCTTGGTCTTACTTCCATTTATTTTTTAATGAGTTATATTACGATTTCTGATACACATTGGCTGCAACACTCTCCGCGTCCTTTTCGAGCAAACTGAAATTTTTCGCCGGCGGGTGAAACATGCCTGTTGCCTTCTCCCTGGATACCTACTAAGTGGCGGCTAATTAAAGGTTATTTAAGGTTTAGGGATTTCATTGTTATCAGTTTAGGGGACATTGTAGAGAACAAAACTGATTTGCTTTCTACCACTTTTTGGTCGTTCGTTTCCACAAACGACATTAGCTACATATACTTAGAGGAGCCAATGGAAACAAAAAAGGAAGGTTCAAATATTGTATCCAAAATATTAATGTTCATCAACTGTTACATGTCTAATTCGTTTGCACATTGGTATGGAATTATCTCCCCCTGCTCTGCTAAGTATGAATCAGAGTCGAGTCATTAAAAGTGATCAGAAAATATAGCGGGACGGATTTGTTTAATCCAGTTCACCGAAATCATGGTAGCCCCATTTGAACATCTTACAAAATCACATTCAATCACATTATTGACTTTCGTCAAGACAATACTATTTTTTTCGGAATAGGATATTAGTACTTCCGGTTCCGCTTTGTAAACAGAAGGTATCACAGGACTATTTTAGGGTTTTTGTCTAAAATTCCATGTTTTTATGTATATAGATCTTCTACATTTTCCAATCATACGGATAAAACAATGGTCTGTATGTATTACTGTGTAAACTTAAAATTCTTATAACACAATCACTAGAATATTTGAGTGTGATGGACTATAGGTACAGAGGATTATAGAACAACCGAAAAAGTCGGTAGTTTCCTTACCATCTCGTCACACTATTCTTAACCTTGTGTACAGAGGATTATAGTACAGCCGAAAAAGTCGGTAGTTTCCTTACCATCTCGTCACACTATTCTTAACCTTGTGTACAGAGGATTATAGTACAGCCGAAAAAGTGGGTAGTTTCCTTACCATCTCGTCACACTATTCTTAACCTTGTGTACAGAGGATTATAGTACAGCCGAAAAAGTGGGTAGTTTCCTTACCATCTCGTCACACTTTCACAACCTTGTGTACAGAGGATTATAGTACAGCCGAAAAAGTGGGTAGTTTCCTTACCATCTCGTCACACTTTCACAACCTTGTGTACAGAGGATTATAGTACAGCCGAAAAAGTGGGTAGTTTCCTTACCATCTCGTCACACTTTTCTCAACCTTGTGTACAGAGGATTATAGTACAGCCGAAAAAGTCGGTCGATTATATACCATCTCGTCAACTACATACATCAGTGCTAATACGTTCCACTCTGATCATTTGTCTGATAAAGGTGACCGTGTAGTCATCGAAACGTCACACTCAAATCTTTTACTGGTTGTGTTATAAGAACATCTATTCTATTAACATTACCAGTTTGAAGAAAATATTTAAAAATAATGGCCTTTATGGTCATCAAACTGTGCCTGGAACACGAACAAGACAGAACATAGTAATTTTATTGATTGCTTACATCGGAACGTGGGCAAATTTGATTAATTCCGTACATTTACATATGCTGTTTAAGTAAGTTTTTTTCAACAAATGCACCAAACGTGGTGGATATGTGTATACCCCATTGTATACAGACTGTATGTATGTTGCTAGAATTGTGATGTAATGGTGAAGTGAGACAGTTGTGTATGCTGTTTTAGACATATAGGTATTGAACCTGTAAAGTATGTGACCAGTGTATTGTTGCCTTTAGTGAAACCTTTACATGTCACAAGAGGTCGGACAATCTACCCGTACACACACGATCTGACCATTCTCTGCGTTGTTTAGTAGATAGGATTAATGTCCTCTCTCACCAGCTACCTCTATCCTCTTACGGTAACGTAAGGAATCATAATTTTACAGAGTGTTGGTTAGGTAACAGCGCGCCTGTAACTTAGCAATGACCACAACGGATTACATTTCCTTGTCGAAACACTGTGTTTCCTCGGCAGATATCAAGTTAGATGTGTTTGATGCTCGTCAGTTGTTCCACAGCTGTTTGCCTTGATCTCCTGTAGGAACATGACCTTGTTTGTATGGCACGTGGTTTTATTCTCCTAGTACTTATCATTAGCCCCTATTTTGACCTAGCTTCGTTGAACTTGAAGTTAAAATTAAGGTTACTTATACATTCTTTTCTTTACTGAACAGCAATTGAGAAACAAGCTTTAATGTTATATCAGTCACTTTTGTTGACCCGAACGGAAGCGCACAAGGAGTCTTATTGTGGGAGGAAAACGGACGTGGTCGGGCAAGTTACTGTATACCTCTTCACGTCCGTTCCGGGAATCGAACCCCGCACGCATAGGTGAAAGTCGAGTGTTACAACCCGACCACACAAGTTAAGGTTCTGTTTAAATGTCGGTCTTTTCATAACAAAATCTTTATCGGTAAAACGAAGCCTCTGTATTATTACCGCACGCAGTTGAGATGAACTCCCACAGTTTGAATCGGAATGATAAATGTTTATAATTCGAAAATGTTTTTGTCAGACCTATATGCTAAAAATGTTATCTTTGATAACTTTTCATTTGCATATATAATCCTACTGATAACAATATAGATATCTTACCAGCGTACATTATGAAAACTGAAAGAAGAATGAAAAAGATTGTTATCCTGAATTGTCGAGCAAATGTGCAAAAAACTGGATAAGGACGACATAAAAACAGACGATTTTATTACACGTTGCAGGTTCTTTCTCACTGTGGTTATTTTAGGCATCGTAAACGAGGCGCGATTACAGTACAACAGGAGTGTTACTCGCACAAGTAGAGAAATAAACTGTGATCGAATCTCTCCGTATTGTACTGAAGTGATGGCAGCAAGTTCGCCAATGATTAATCATATATTACTTAATCAATTAAAACAAATTTATCATATGTGCTATTTATCTGTCTGCAACGTTTACTGTTCCCTTTACAATGCTCTGACAAATTCGCACCAAGGTGAGGTTAATGGGGGAAACCAGCGAGAGAGAATCGTAAACATATTTAACTGTTTATCATGTATCTTGTTTGTGAAACGTCTGAGAGAAATGGATGATGAGTGCGCCGACATTCATTCCCCGGTGCATTATACGACTGTTCTAGCCCGTTATCATTCCATGAGGTCAACAAATCCATACGGAAGAGTAATTGTATTGGCCGAAGACTAAGGGTCAGAGGTTAAGATTCCCAATATGTAACGTGCCTGTTGCGTTTGGAAGGGTGCATTTAGTGCAGTATTTCCTGTTTAAGTCTTACATCTGTCACTGCAAATAGGTAGTACCATACAAAATGTAGCTACAAGACAACATTCTACATATCACCCTTGACAACATTCTACATGTCACCCTTGACAACATCCTACATGTCACCCTTTAAGACATCCTACATGTCACATTTGACAACATTCTACATGTCACCTTTGATAACATTTATCATATCACCCTTGACAACATTCTACATGTCACCCTTGACAACGTTCTACATGTCACCCTTGACGACATCCTACATGTCACCATTGATAACATTCTTCATATCACCCTTGACAACATTCTGCATGTCACCCTTGACAACATTCTACGTCACCACTGATAACATTCTGCATGTCACCTTTGACGACATCCTACATGTCATCCTTGACAACATCCTACATGTCACCTTTGACAACATCCTACATATCACCATTGACAACATTCTACATGTCACCTTTGACGACATCCTACATGTCACCCTTGACAACATTCTACATATCACCTTTGACAACATTCTACATGTCATTTTTGACGACATCCTACATGTCACCCTTGACGACATCCTACATATCACCCTTGTCGACATCCTACCTATCTATCACCCTTGACAACATTTTACGTATCACCCTTGACAACATTCTACATGTCATCCTTGACAACATCCTACATGTCACCCTTTAAGACATCCTACATGTCACCCTTGACGACATCCTACATATCACCCTTGACAACATTCGACATGTCACCCTTGACAACGTCCTACATGTCACATTTGACGACATCCTACATGTCACCCTTTAAGACATCCTACATGTCACCCTTGACAACAGTTTACATGTCACCCTTGACAACATCCTACATGTCACCTTTGACGACATCCTACATGTCACCTTTGACAACATTCTACATATCACCCTTAACAACATTCTACATGTCACCCTTGACAACATCCTATATGTCACCTTTGACGACATCCTACAAGTCACCATTGATAACATTCTGCATGTCACCCTTGACAACATTCTACGTCACCACTGATAACATTCTGCATGTCACCTTTGACGACATCCTACACGTCATCCTTGACAACATCCTACATGTCACCCTTGACGACAGCCTATATGTCACCATTGATAACATTCTGCATGTCACCTTTGACGACATCCTACATGTCACCCTTGACGACATCCTACATATCACCCTTGTCGACATCCTACCTACCTATCACCCTTGACAACATATTACGTATCACCCTTGACAACATTCTACATGTCATCCTTGACAACATCCTACATGTCACCCTTTAAGACATCCTACATGTCACCCTTGACGACATCCTACATATCACCCTTGACAACATTCGACATGTCACCCTTGACAACATCCTACATGTCACCCTTTAAGACATCGTACATGTCACCCTTGACAACAGTCTACATGTCACCCTTGACAACATCCTACATGTCACCATTGATAACATTCTTCATATCACCCTTGACAACATTCTACATGTCACCCTTGACGACATCCTATATGTCACCATTGATAACATTCTTCATATCAGCCTTGACAACGTTCTACATGTCACCCTTGACAACATCCTACATGTCACCTTTGACAACATTCTACATATCACCCTTGACAACATTCTACATGTCACCCTTCACAACATCCTATATGTCACCTTTGACGACATCCTACAAGTCACCATTGATAACATTCTGCATGTCACCCTTGACAACATTCTACGTCACCTTTGACGACATCCTACACGTCATCCTTGACAACATCCTACATGTCACCCTTGACGACAGCCTATATGTCACCATTGATAACATTCTGCATGTCACCTTTGACGACATCCTAC
Organism: Ylistrum balloti; assembly: GCF_031769215.1. Lineage (NCBI taxonomy): Eukaryota > Metazoa > Mollusca > Bivalvia > Pectinida > Pectinidae > Ylistrum > Ylistrum balloti. Next base: position 108,702 of record NW_026782201.1, read on the forward strand.
ATGTCACCCTTGACAACATTCTACATGTCACCCTTGACGACATCCTATGTCACAATTGATAACATTCTTCATATCAGCCTTGACAACGTTCTACATGTCACCCTTGACAACATCCTACACCTACATGTCACCTTTGACAACATTCTACATATCACCCTTGACAACATTCTACATGTCACCCTTGACAACATCCTATATGTCACCTTTGACGACATCCTACAAGTTACCATTGATAACATTCTGCATGTCACCCTTGACAACATTCTACGTCACCATGTCATGTCACCTTTGACATCCTACACATTCTACATGTCACCCTTGACGACAGCCTATATGTCACCATTGATAACATTCTGCATGTCACCTTTGACAACATTCTACATGTCACTCTTGACAACATCCTACATGTCACCCTTGACGACATCCTACTATCACCCTTGACAACATTTTACGTATCACCCTTGACAACATTCTACATGTCATCCTTGACAACATCCTACATGTCACCCTTTAAGACATCCTACATGTCACCTTTGACGACATCCTACATATAACCCTTGACAACATTATACATGTCACCCTTGACAACATTCTACATATCACCCTTGACAACATTATACATGTCACCCTTGACAACATTCTACATGTCACCCTTGACAACTTTCTGCATATCTCCCTTGACAACATTCTACATGTCACCCTTGACGACATCCTACATATCACCCTTGAAAACATTCTACATATAACCCTTGAAAATATCCTACATGTCACCTTTGATAACAGGAACACAAAAATGAGTACAAATCACCATTGTGTTACTTATTTTATCTAAGTGATGATGAAAAGTGTCAAGAATGAGGCTTGGCGGTGGCCAATTTTGTTTTATGGGAAGACAACTATGTTTGATTGCACTAAACAATAACTACGGATACTGATAAACTAAATAGGGAGAAACATTTGCTTTGTATATGCGAATTTACTACTGATAATTCATACAAAATAGCATGATACTAAAATTGACTCCCTCTGTTTCTTCATCTCCTATCTGTCTTTCCAGCTTCCTCAAATTCTTGTCTTAAATTTAGAATTTAGAATTCGAGTTTCTGGTCCTTACCGATCCAGACGGTGCTGGTGTACGTAACCCAGAGAAAGTGGTAAGTTTTAACGAGCACCGTCTGTAGTGGTAAGAAACTGTAACAGGAGAACAGCAAACATTCTTTCTTAAATATATTATTATATCAGCTGATGAAAAATTTTTAAAAAATCTCTCCCGTAACGCAATATATACTGTGAAATAAGTATAATGTATTTGGTGATATGTTCATTCTATCTCTTTATAGAACCTCTTTCTCATTGTCATCATGAGACTACCGTTATATATAATTGTTTCGAAGTATTTGCGGTAGAAGTCTATTATAAGTTGCCAAAACTTACTGTCAAATCCCTTTATCGTTGTAGGTGCCGATTATGTATGTTTAACTCAAAATTGTCTCCGTTTAACGTCGTATACAGAAAATATATTATATTAGTCAACAGTTTAACGTAAATTTAAATCAAATATCTTGCGTGAACATCATTTAAAGTCGAAATTACCGATTACAAAAATTGCATAAAAGAGAGTTGAAATGGGAATTCATTGAAAGCATTATGAGAGTGACACGGGGAAAGTAATACTGATATATTAGCACTTTACGATTCTATTCCATAGATAAAATGTTTGTCATATACGATTATATATGAAAATCAAAGCATGCCGATGTTACACGCGAGCTCAGTTCGATACCCTGGAACAGGTTCTCAGACTGAAAAACATAACAATGGACGTGAACGTTAATTGTTACAATGACCTTAACTCTCGGTACAATCACAACTTCTAAAGACAATGGATAACCTCGTGGCGTTTATTACTCACGCGCACAGGTAGTGGTTTGACCAGGGCGCAATTAACGCCATTGTTTCCATGTCTCGAGGGAGGTAGCGTCCCCTTCCAAAGTTTTACTTACATAAACTAACCCGGTCAAACGTGTTCTGTTGGCTACCAAACTTTGGGCAGTATTATCCTCGTCTGTCTGTGTGTCCTGTCATGCTGACAGGTGGAATACATGACAGAGGTCTTTTGGTGGAATCTAGGGGTTAGAGAGTCCGACTGCATGACTAAGACAGCATTGTCCCGTATCACCACTTAACATCTCTGTAACGACAGTTTTACCATCCGCTTGATACCAATCACGCTGTTACTTGGCAGTTCGTGGAATATATTTCTAGTATAAATGTAAGCCGCTTCGTGTAGCGTCACCGTTTTGTTAACTATGCTACTGTTCGGGAACGTCGAGAGTATCCTGCGTGAGAACACAGAAAGGGTACGTATCACTGGTCACTTTACACAGGTACGGTGAATTTGGTAGCACCGTCACCTGACTTCATATTATTCGATAAAAAGTTAGTCTCTGATGAAAACTAACATTTAATTTTCCAGCATACCTTAAATGAGAGATGCGATGATTTATCGTAGATTTTTTTTTTATTTAAGATAAATAGTATAGAAATGACAAAAATGATAAATGACAAATTTTCGGAATCGTAAATCTTTGATTTTCATTGAAAAATCAAGTTCTGAATGGTTGAATAGTTTCATTTGTTGTAAATTTCGGCCGCATTGACAATACGTTGTCCTGTTAAGTGTGGACGCCTTGAACGGTTTTAGTGTTGAAAGCTTGCTGTGTTGTACGGTTCAAGCGCCTTTACTATTCGTTGTATTGTCAGTTTCGGACGCCTTGACAGCTTGCTGTGTTGTAAGGTTCAAGCGCTTTTACTATTCGTTGTGTTGTCGGTTTCGGACGCCTTGACAGCTTGCTGTGTTGTACTGTTCAAGCGCTTTTACTATTCGTTGTGTTGTTGGTTTCGGACGCCTTGACAGCTTGCTGTGTTGTACTGTTCAAGCGCTTTTACTATTCGTTGTGTTGTCAGTTTCGGACGGATTTACTGTTTTTAAGGATAAGACATTTCTGAAATTTGTGTTTTGTAATGTTAAGAGTCCAGCTATTTTATCAAGCTCACCTGATCCGAAGAACTGGTTAGCTTATGTCATGGCGCGGCATCCGTCGTCCGTCCAGCGTCCGTCGTCGATCAACTTTTTACTAAAAATCGCAACTAGTCATGAACGACTGAACAGATTTTGACTAAATTTGGTCAGAAGCATCCTTGGGGTAAGGGGAATTAAGTGTTTATAAACAATACAAACTGTTGGTCTCGACCCCATTTGGCAGGAGGGGTGGGCCCAGTTGGGGAACGTAAGTCCTTACAAATCAATTTCCCATACAAGGATAGGGAAATTACATTAGAAATTATTTGCCATATTAGAATTTCTTTATTAAGTGGCTGAATAGCTGAATTAGTCTGGTAAGCATTGCTGTTTTTTAGACATCTCGACATTGAATTGTCATAGGGTTGATTAAATCAGGATGTTTTGTAAGTCTTGTGGTGTTCCTAGCTTTGGACACTTTTTACCAAAGGATACCATATGTTAAACAATTAACGTTAGATCTGTACCCAGCAAACAAGTCGATTAGAGCCTTGTGTTGTCACACTCTTGTCATTTATACTTACGAGAAATTAACAGCTGTACGGTAACAAGTTTCCGTTAGGACAGTGCCACATAAAGGCCATAACTGGTAAATATATATTTGTGTGTGTGTTATAATCGGTAGTTCGTAAAGCATCATACATCTTTGTTTGCGACCTGCTTTTATTACAACATGACGTCATTTCTAACCAAATCAGTCTAGTCACTAGAGATGTAATGGCGGACAATTAGTCTGAATGTAAACGTAAAAAACGACTGACTTCGACAAAGCAGACACACTCTGATACATGACATACGGACACATGCTAGTACAAGTATATTACCCAGACCCTAGCTAGCACACACCCCAGTGCTGACACCAATTGTGACTTTGTTGTGGTTTGAGGTTAGGACGTTTCGTCGCTTTGTTGTGTTTTGAGGTTAGGACGTTTCGTCGCTTTGTTGTGGTTTGAGGTTAGGACGTTTTCGTCGCTTTGTTGTGTTTTGAGGTTAGGACGTTTCGTCGTTTTGTTGTGGTTTGAGGTTAGGACGTTTTCGTCGCTTTGTTGTGGTTTGAGGTTAGGACGTTTCGTCGCTTTGTTGTGGTTTGAGGTTAGGACGTTTCGTCGCTTTGTTGTGTTTTGACGTTAGGAAGTTTCGTCGCTTTGTTGTGTTTTAAGGATAGGACGTTTCGTCGCTTTGTTGTGGTTTGAGGTTAGGACGTTTTCGTCGCTTTGTTGTGGTTTGAGGTTAGGACGTTTCGTCGCTTGATTTTGTTATAAGGATTGGACATTCCGCCGTTTTCTTGTTTTGTAAGCCATTTCTCCGCCTTTTAGCTGTGAAACTTTCAGTTCGTCTTCTTTTTTATGTGAGATTTAGAGAATTTTTTCGTTGAATTATTTGGTTATTTTAGTTTCCTAACTGACGGTAACATTACTTATTACCTTTTGAGATGTTGCAGACAGTTATATTACACAACTTCTTGCCGCCCCATTTTTCCTCTCGGACAATAAACATTCTAAGTGAATAATTCTGTGATAGTATATATGTATATATAGGTAGATTACTACCTGTGTAATATTACCTGTAGCTCAGAGATCATAATAAATATATGTAACACCTGTCCTATTTCTTGTATCATGTGACGTCATCCCTAATCGAATCCTACCCTTGTGCGCTGACTAGTCACCAGGGATGTAACGATAGACAATTGAATTAGTCTGGAAAGTGCTGGCGTACCTAGGGAACTAAATTACTGACTACGAGAGAAGTATGCTAATACAAATATTTGTTACAGACAATACCAGCAATATCTGTTTATTCTTTCCATCAGACATACGCCACTTAACCCGAACTCATCCCAATAATAGTCCCTTCATCTTTCTGGGATGATATGCTACAAGCTGGACCCTACAAATAATGTCCATTTCTGTGCCTACTCAAAGCCCAACTCCAAGACCTAGCTCACTAACGTATATATTCCTAGTCCAACTCCAACGATGGTTCTTCCCGTTGCTGAGAGCGGCTTACATAGAAGCACTCCTTGCCGGAGTCCCAAGCCCAACACAGGCTCGTAGCCCGTCCCCACACCAAGCTAACTCCCGAATATGTGCCAAGCTCAACCATAACACATTCATTCTTATTTTCATTTTTGTGTAGAATTTAGTTCACAAGAAAACCTTAAGATCTTAAGAGCTTGTATTTAACATGATGTTATCTTAGAGAGAAGTAAAACGGTACAGCATTTCATTTAACCAGACTGACTTGCGACTAAAAATGTAATTATTTCACTACACACATAAAAGAAAATAGGTTAAAAATTTGGCAGATGTATCTAAGGAGTTATTTTCATATGAATTCCATGTCTGCCGGCCTTGACCTTGGCCTCCTTATCTAGGGTCTGGTATCCCAAGGTACTTTGGCGGGGGAGGCATGTTTTACACGGAAATAAGCGTCCAATATAATAGAATGCACGTGCGGAACGTGTCAGTTGGCCTAACTGGATGGATTCGGGATAGTTTTTGTACGTGACTCAGAGATGCTGCGGTACTCTGGTTCAAAGTTATCTAGAACCGCTGCACAAATCTAATACTGTTTCTGCTTAATAACGACAGGGTACGATAATGATACAGCATACATATTATACAGTGATCACCCCGTACATTGTCAACATAGTCTATTGTTGACATGTCGTTGTTAACCGTCAATTCAAAACCTAGTACAGTGTTGTCACGGTACAATATGTTGTCACGGTACAAAGTGTTGTCACGGTACCATGTGTTGTCACGGTACAAAGTGTTGTCACGGTACAATATGTTGTCACGGTACAATGTGTTGTACCATGTGTTGTCACGGTACAATATGTTGTCACGGTACAATGTGTTGTCACGGTACAAAGTGTTGTCACGATACAATGTGTTGTTACGGTACCATGTGTTGTCACGGTACAATGTGTTATCACGGTACAATGTGTTGTACAATGTGTTGTCACGGTACAATATGTTGTCACGGTACCATGTGTTGTCACGGTACAATGTGTTGTCACGGTACAGTATGTTGTCACGGTACAATGTGTTGTCACGGTACAATATGTTGTCACGGTACAATGTGTTGTCACGGTACTATGTGTTGTCACGATACAAAGTGTTGTCACAGTACCATGTGTTGTCACAGTGTTGATTCAGTACAGTGTTAATCCGGTACAGTGTTATCAAGGTATAGTGTTGTCCTGGTACAGTTTTGACATGGCTGTGTTGTCAAAATACAATGTTTATCTGGTACTGTGTTGGCAAATCAAAGTTATAGATTTGTACAGTTTTGACGAGGTACAATGTTGATCCAGTAGAGTGTTGACAAGGTAGTGTTGATCTAGCTTAGTGTTGATCTGGTACAGTGATGATATGGTACAATGTTGGTCAGGTACAGTGATGATCTGGTACAATGTTGGTCAGGTACAGTGATGATCTGGTACAGTGATGATATGGTACAATGTTGGTCAGGTATGGTGATGATATGGTACAATGTTGGTCAGGTACAGTGATGATCTGGTACAGTGTTGATCTAGCATAGTGTTGATCTGGTACAATGTTGATCAGGTACAGTGTTGATATGGTACAGTGTTGATCAGGTACAGTGATGATCAGGTACAATGTTGATCAGGTACAGTGTTGATATGGTACAGTGTTGATCAGGTACAGTGATGATCAGGTACAATGTTGATCAGGTACAGTGATGATATGGTACAATGTTGATTTGCCAAAGAGTTGATTACTATGTATATTACTGTTTTCTCCTTCGGAAAAATACCTTTGAAATAAGACCAGCCCTGTGTAAATAGGTCTCCTCCGTTACGAGAGACAATGGTTTGGCGGTTGAATACAAAACCATTATAACAGTGTTTTAATTACTGAATAATATATATGTATTAATATTTAGTCATTTTCTTGAGATTTACGTTGTTGTTTTTTGTACTTAATATAACACGGATTGAAAGTTACTGGTGTTTTAGAGCCCTGTGTAAATATAAGATAATAACACACAACACATGATACCAGTTTACTGATTTAACCACGTTCATGTACAAATGTTTTTTATTGTAAGAAGATCTGACATAACAAGTCTAGGTCACAAATCAACGTTATCCGACCTATGATAATTTCTCACCAAGTTATCGCACAAAGTGTTGATGAATAAAAGGGTCATGCGCAGTAGTTCAGTACACACCTGACACAAGATGCGCGTGTTCGTTTACCAATGGTAGTAGAACTGACCACAGCATTGGTCACTTTCCTTATTGAAATATTAATGCCATTGCTCACCTGTCCCATAAGGTGATTAAGTATATATAAGACTCCTTTCTCAGTGTTGAGAAAGTCGTCAATACGATGCCATTCAAAACACAATATAGATCTTTCTTCAAAAGAAAGGACCCTTTCAGGGCCTTGGCTGATCTTTACAAGTGCCGCTGTGAGGAGGAGACAGAACTGACGGAACCAGAAATGGGTGTCACACGTACTGGAAAGATCGTGAGTTTAAAGGTTACTTATCAGGGTCAATAGGTGTAGATGACGTTTGATCAAGTTTGAAAGTCTTAGATTTCTTTATTTTAACCATTTTCCCAGTGACGCTATTTTGTCTATTTTGTCCATTTCTAATAGTAATGAGTACACGCACATTGACTGTGATAGCATATACAGAAACATAGTGTAGGTTAACTATACCGCGAATCAGGTGAAATAACCATCTGTAAAATGTTGAGTGTTTTCATCACACATAATCTTCCACCTTATCATTAAATACCTGCCCATATCTAGACTAAAGTAATAACCTCATAAATATTGCACTTACAATAATATGTTATATACTTCCATCTTCAAACGCCTGTTGGACAAGAATACAACATATTTTTGTTGGCTTATTTTCAAACTTTTCCTTCGCACTCAACAGGAAATATATATATATATTTAACTATTTTTATATAAGAAATTCCTAGTTCAGTTTGTATTTATTACTTTCCTTTACATATACTCGTACTTTCTAAATAAAACTGACAGAGGCATCGTCGTTCCTTATACTCACTTCACAGTGCCAGAGTTGTCGTTCTTGGTATTGTTATACAATCGCGTGTCAGCGATAAAATGACTATAAAAACTTATATAGAGTTATTGATAGTTTGGTCACCGAAAAGTTTCACTAAAACATAAGGCAGCATTAATTTACATACACACAAGTTTTATACCGAAAGTAAATGTCAATATGGAAGGTTGATTTTTAATACGGCACGTTGCAAAGGAAAGATACATAGTTGATTAGGGCCAACTTTTGATTACAGGAAGCAACAAACAATAGTTATATGCGAGTACCATAGCTTAATCGTGACTATAGACACTCACTGTGGTTTTATAACGGCACAGACACTTAAAATGGTTTAATATTGGGAATAGAAATAACCATGGCTTTAAGCGAGAACAGCTAGTTACCATATTTAACCTTGAGTACAAACACTTACAATGGTTTAATCTTGTGTACAGGTACGTGTGGTTACCCTGGTTAAATGTGAGTACAACCAGTTACAATGATTTCAGTTAGAGTGCAATTAACCATTTTTATGTGAGTACAGCTAGTTGCAATGGTTAAATCTTGTGTGCAGGTAGTCACCATGGTTAAACGTGAGTACAGTCAATTACAATGGTTAAATCTTTGTACAGGTAGTCACCATGGTTAAACGTGAATACAGCCAATTACAATGGTTAAATCTTGTGTACAGGTAGTCACCATGGTTAAACGTGAGTACAGCCAATTACATTAGTTTAATCTGGTGTGCATGTAGATACCATGGTTAAATGTGAGTACAGGCAGTTGCGATAACTACCTTTTATTTGAGTTTAGAAAATTATCAAGGCCGTGTAGTTTTGAACAAGGCGTAGACACCTGTTTCTTCTCTCAAGTACCTATCGCAACTTTTAAAGCGATTTGTTCGAAATAGATCTTTCTTCCCCCCATCTATAATGTTTTAAGGTAAAAACGTAGTAACTTTTGCGGAAAATATGTTCGGACTTCCACAGCATTTTGTTCAGTCTTCCAGAAAATTAACAGCTGGGTTTCCCTGATTGAAATTTTGAAATTCTGGCGATCCTGACTAAAATAAAGGTCATATAAAACGCCTGTATGTTCAAATATGGCGGAGAAACATTTTGATGAAGGCGATTGTATTTTTTGTGAAATTTATAAAATCAAACAATGTGTGAAGACGAAATATCAGTTTCGTGTGCGTAGATATTTGTAATTGTTTGTTTTGATTTATTTATTTCTCCCCCCCTACCCCCCATTCTTTTGTTTTTCTGATGACATGATTATATCTGTCTCTTTGAAAAATGTGTCTATTTCAATTAAAGATAATCATATTTCACTTATACGTAATACTGCTGCGATATTTTTGTTTTTATATTAAAACTACAGAAATCCTTCCATATTAAGGAATTAAATTAAATGGCCGAAGTTTGGGATTGGGAGGGGGAGGGGAGATACGCGAATGGTATGGATTAAAAAGTCATCCCATTCTCAGAATCCAGCAATAAATAGATATCAAAGTAACATTTTTGGTATCTTTGATTTGACTTCTTATTGTCTTGTCAATATGCATTTTATATATACAAATATTTTAACGTGTATATTTTCCGTTTAGTATCTCCAATAAATGTAACTCTATATAGGGTGGTCCTCTTGTCTCAATGCGACACTTCAATCGACACCAGCTCATTCTGCCATTAGCACCTCCAAGTAGGTATGCGAGAGATGCGTACAGTAATAGACGAATATCGAAACGTTATATATCATATGAGTACCGTGTTATGTAATGTATCAAAATAATTTCTTTATTCCACATGTGTTCATGAATGACATATTTATTAATCACCGAGCTGTTAAGTTAATGCCATTTGTATTCATTCGCGTGTACATGTTTGCATATTGCGCGCAGGAAAGAGTACTTCTTTGACGCCGAAGGTGACCTAACCTCCCGACTGATCAAAGCCGAGAGAGGAAAACGGCACAGAATATGAACACAGAACGATCAGCTTACGCTTTTATCACCGAACCAAATTGAAAACATCGGAAACAAAATATCTTTAAACATTATGTTCCATGACAGTTTGAAGACATAGTTTCATCAAAAAAAACAACTATTTGTTGAACATTAATACCAATAGTTTCCAGTGGTGCGGTCAAAAATAGTTGTTAAATTACACTGTCGCCGCAAGTCATGTACACTAACACCATTTCGCGCAATGTGGCGACCTATGAAGCAGTCGCTCATGCGCTAGCAAACTAGATAATAAACTGACTCTTTTTATAATTCGGTATATAAAAATCTTTATATTGTTTTATAAAAAACCTTTTTCTGTTGAACGTTTCATATCAAAAGTCTCAAGTGGTCAAAAATAGTTGCTGAGTTATATCGCCGCGGCAAGTGATGTACAGTAACACTTTGTCGTATCGATAAGCAGCCGCTCGTGCACTAGAAAATTAAATAATATATTGACGCTTTTGTGAACTCTGTCTGTAAAAGTCTTTCGAATTAGAGAAACAGAGGTCTTTGTTGATGCAAATATTGCTCTGACTCATCATGACAAGTGATGTAGGCGTTCTTGGCGAAGTCGTTTATAGTCCTAGTCTTCGAATTCCCTCATTTACAGAATCAGGTCTACAGGATCGATTTATGTGTAGAAGCCTGGTCTAAAAGATGTTATCAACCCAAAGGTGAAATCTAAAATCTTAAATACTTACAGATTGATAAAAGTAAATTAAAAGATCAAGACGGACTGAGTCAAAGGTATTAAAAAGATCCTGACGGATGAGTCAAATATAATTTCTAAGATATTGATTGATTGGGCTAAAGCTTAATTCTAAGATTATGACGGATTGAATTAAGGATAATTTTCTAATATCTCGATGGATGGAGTCGAGTCAAAGGTTAATTAAAAAAATTAATGCAAGGTGAATTCAAAGATCTTTATGTATTGAGTCTAAATTAACTTCTAAGTTCCTGCCCGATTGAGTAAAAGGTAAAGTCTTAGGTCTGCTGAATTGAGACAATTGTCAGTTCTGAGGTCTTCATGGATGGTGACCTAGGTAAATTCTGGGGTCTTGATAGATGGAGACCTAGGTAAATTCTGAGGTCTTCATGGATGGTGACATAGGTAAAATCTGGGGTCTTGATAGATGGAGACCTAGGTAAATTCTGGGTCTTCATGGATGGAGACCTAGGTAAATTTTGAGGTCTTGATAGATGGAGACCTAGGTAAAATCTGGGGTCTTGATAGATAGAGACCTAGGCAAATTCTGAGGTCTTGATAGATGGAGACCCAGGTAAAATGTGAGGTCTTGATAGATGGAGACCTAGGCAAATTCTGGGGTCTTGATAGATGGAGACCTAGGTAAAATGTGAGGTCTTGGTAGATGGAGACCTAGATAAATTCTGGGGTCTTCATGGGTGGAGACCTAGGTAAATTTTGAGGTCTTGATAGATGGAGACCTAGGTAAAATCTGGGGTCTTGATAGATGGAGACCTAGGCAAATTCTGAGGTCTTGATAGATGGAGACCTAGGTAAAATGTGAGGTTTTGGTAGATGGAGACCTAGGTAAATTCTGGGGTCTTCATGGATGGAGACCGAGGTAAATCCTGAGGTTTTCATGGATGGAGACCTAGGTAAATTCTGAGGTCTTGATAGATGGAGACCTAGGTAAATTCTGGGGTCATCATGGATGGAGACCTTGGAAAATTATGAGGTTTCGATGAATTGAGACCAAGATGAATTCTGATCTTTTGATGGACAATGGTAAACTGTAAGGCATTTGGTGTTTGATGAAGTTGAGATCACGGACCTTCCTGTTTCACCAGGTTGTAACTTGTGATAAGTCACTTAACCTTATTCTTCATTATCTAGACTATATTCTCTGACACCATACTGTGTCTTTATTTGGGAGACTCGCCGAACACGCTTGTTTTTTGCCTAGAATGACTAGCAGCCAAACGGTCATAACCATATGTCACTGATATAAGAATCGTATAAAGCAAATTGTCTAGGTAATTTTTACTATAAAAAACACCAGCTTCCTTATTACGTGTATTCATTTAGCATTCCTTCCGTCAATGATCAGTTTGAAAACATGAAGTGTCATGGTACTCCTTGCTTTCCTCAGTGATGTTTCGTCCTGTAATCACCTTGACGCACGTGATCCGGTGCTAGTACATGTGAATGTTATCATGGAATTATCACTAGAGCTGGCTAGGAATTGTAAACAACGTTAGTACAATATATACTCTCTGTGACAATCACACCTATATTAGTTGATTACTAGGCAATATACACACGTGCAACTGTTTGTATTGGGTCGTATTGGTGATTATGTTACCGTTGGTGCGAACATTTAGTGTTGATTTGTATAGCTGGCAGGTCATATGTACTGTAGCTCTACCGTTACTTATACCTACGTGCTGAAAATGGGCAAAGATAAATGGTGATTTGGTTCGTACTACAATGAAATAAATACAATAGATTTACATACATCAAAAGAATGGAACAGATTTCTTTCCTGATAAGCAGAATGTTTTCGCTGGTGGTTAGCTATCCGTTTTTTGCTTTTAAATATGTTAAAACGCCTTCAGTAGGAAATGGGTGTGATTTGTTTGTTTGTTTATTATTGCTGTACGTCATATCAACAGCCAGTGTAATTTAAAGGGACTTGTAAGATATCCATTTCATATCCGGTAAAAAGCATTATAACAACAAAATGTCTTCTAAAAGTGTACACTTTCTGTTAATAATGATATTTAAAAATTGCACAACCATTCTATTGAAAACGTCAACAAATTAAAGTAAAATGGGAGCGACCCTGCACCATGTCATATATCATTATCGTTCAGAAAGTGTAGAAAAATTGTGTTTGCGCATGCGCGACGTGAGAAAAGTTTGAAATCATAACAAAGCGGCGGGTTAAAACGAGCGACTAGCGGTAGACACAACCGCGATTGTCGACCAGTGTTAGTTTAAAGCTGATGATCTTTATATCTCTGCTCAAAATGTGCTATAATTTTGTGAATAGAAGTATTACAAAGCTTGCCCGAAATCGAACGCATGGAAAAAATAACGAAACTAACCATTTTGGTGCCTTTAAGGCCGTGTCAGGTTTGGTGGTGAAGGAAACACCAAGTTCCCAGAGAATACCTACCAACCTGCAGCCACCTGGCGACTGCCCCACGCAGGCCTCGAACCCGCGACCTAGAGTTTGAAGGATCTAATGATAGAGAGACGCTTTAACCAATTTGCCACCGCGGCCTCGAAATAGATGCAAAATCCCTGTCAGCAGACAACAAGATATTGTGAAATAAGATATTGCGAAATAAAAAGTGTTATATCGCTTAGATTTAGCTGTAAGAAATGTGTTTTAACCATGCTTCATACAAACCAAAAAGGCGAGTTCGGGATTCAAATCCGTTGCACACAATACAGTCGCGCGTTATGGTATCAGCGTAAGTGTTATTGATGTACCGTTACGTAACATCCCATCACGATGTCACCCGTCAAGTGTCGCCTCCTAAGTATTGTTTGTGTTCTGCATACCTTATGCTCTCTATTCCTTGAATGTGTGCGAACATAACACGAGTTCTATTACATCCATAAATCAAGCATTACGTGATAATTAAGACCTTGGTACCCGAAGTCAAGCGTTACGGGGACCAAGATCTTATCAAGGAGTAAAGATTATTTGTGAAGCATCACAGGGGCAGATATCTTATCAAGGAATTAGATTGATTTATCTAGCATTACGGAGATCAAGATCTCATCTGCTAGTAAGAATATTTTGTAAAGCTTCATGGCAAATATCTTACCCAAGCATTAGAATGATTTGTCAAGATCTCATCGAGAAGTAAGGATGGAGGATTTTCGAGTTTGAGTGGTGTGTCATCCTGTGAGGGTATTTTGTATTATGGACAATTACCAATATTCTTATAAAACTAGAGATAACTGAAATTAGTTATATATTTATGCTGTTTATGTCTTTAAAATGTGACATTGTACTATCAAAATAACTAAGCGTTACGCAGTCACTGTCCCAAAGTGAATTCAGTGTTAAGCGATACTTTCTCTGTGAGCATTCAATGTCACATGATACTTTCTGTGTGAGCATTGTGTCACATGATACGTTCTGAGTGAGCATTCAGTGCAATTCGGTAGTTTCTCTGTAAGCATTCTGTGCGACATTGTAATACATCTCTGAGCATTGAATGTCACATGATTCGTTATCTGTGAGCATTGAATGTCACGTGGTACTTTCTCTGTGAGCATTCTTTGTCACGTGATTCTTTCTTTGTCACGTGGTATGAGTTCTGGTCTGAAAGTCACATTGCAGTCTCTGTGAGAGCTTTTCCAGGTGTAGTTTTACCTCTAACGATAATTAACTTCACGTAAAACGGTCCTTAAAAGCAATCAAGAATATGTTAAAAACTGTCTGAAATTTCCACATGGCTAAACATTTTTTTCAAAAGGAAACTGACAGATAAAGGTGTTTGAGAACAATATTTGATGATGAGTGTTGTTGCCTGGTCTTATGTGTGTGTCCATTCTACTGCATGGTGTATGATTGTGTGTGACATTTATTATTGTTCTATAGCACAGGTATGTAGGGGTTATAATATGTACCATACTAGATTCACCGGTTTGTACATTCCAAATGTACTCCAGGCCACATTCAGTGGCGGTGTAATACTTAGAACTGCCCAGACCTCCTCTGTACACCTTTGTACAAGTCGTGGCTGCTGCCGACTCAGAGTTAAAGTTCATCATACCTGTGGATTTAGCTATGAACCCCACCCATTCAGAATAACACACCCTTCACGTCGTAACATTAACCTACCTGTGTAACTGTTTATAAATAGTATGGCTTATGTGTCCACTGTATCTTCCTGCCAGGCAAGACGAACCTCGCTACCTCAGCTGCCACGTGACCCGGACAAAGGCCGAAAGTCGTCATCTATTGGTCACCTGAGATCGTTGACAGCAATGACAGACTCTGACGAGGACGATTCCAGCGGTAATGACGTGTGTGTGAAATGTAACCGACGGAAGGTGGCAATTAGCGACAGTGATGAACGAGTAAATGGAAACTGTTTGCCAGTGGAGACCACGACAGATGACAAAATGGCGTTCAGTGCTGCGATAGTAGTAGGTGGAGGTGGTGGTGGTGGTGGAATTCTGAAGAACCGAAATCGAGTAAATCTAGACAATGTAGAATTACAGGAAGTATGTAGATGTCCAAGTAATGGAAGTCAAAAATATAAAAACCGCGAAACTGTGATACTTAATGTCGGTGGTCAAGTGTTCGAGACGCTCAAAACCACACTTAAAAGGTTAAAAACATGCAAATTAGCTCGAGACAGTGAAATGATGAAGCATTACAGGGAAAATAAAGGCGACTTCTTCTTCGACAGGGATCCTCAAGCCTTCAGTGTGATACTTAATTACCTACGGACAGGAGAGCTTCACTTACCGACATACTTGTGCGGTCCCGCTCTCCAAAGAGAGTTTGAATATTGGGGGGTACAGGAAATGGACATCGAACGGTGTTGTTGGCAACCATACAACACGTGGAAAACGCAAAATCAATCATTAGAAAAACTAGAATATGACCGGAAGCGATCAACAACCCTTAAAGAACTTGAGGAAGACCGGAAAAGCTCAAGCTGCTGGAAGAGGAGTCGTGCTAAAGCTTGGAACTTTCTTCAAGACCCGAACTCTTCCTGTTGCGCTAAGGTAAGTTATTATTTATCAATATATTTCTTTGTTATAACTAGTGTGTATTTTTTGCGAGCCTTAACTATCTAAAATGTGCACAACAAATTTTTAAAAAAACGGGAAAAAAATTTAAAAAAAAGTTGTATTAAAATATTTTCAAAAATATTATTATCATTATTATCAGTTTAAGTCATCGCCTCCGTTTTGATGAAGAGTTTTGCGAGTGATACAATTATGTAGGCATGTCTTTAGTATAGGTTGATGTGAGATAGTTTAACAGCGATCTGTTAGCGACACAGTTACTCTGTCGTTAACAAGAATTTAGCGAATTAAAAAGACAAAGACTCAATTTTAGTCGAGATAAGCCAGAGACACGGTATAGATGTGTTTGTCAATGACGTGGTCGCGCCACTGAGTCAGAAATGATGAAGATGAGTTAGCCATTAACGAGAATAAATAGGCTACATAAGTCCACCAATTTATTTTAAGTCATTTGAGCCAACGAGGAAGCTTCGGTGGGTGATTTAAAAGTTAAGGCCGCCGTCTTGAGTGATTTGGTTGAAGAGCGCTGTCAAAGCTGTTGTCTAGAACCCTATTAAGTGACATATTTTGGCAAGTTAAGTAATTGAATTAACCAGTGACAAGAATAAGGTGAGCTATTTAGACAGCAATGTGGGTTATTCTGGGGAATTCGATAAAAAAAATGTTTAAAGTACTCCAGTACCAGATTGTGTACAGTGTGGAGCAAGTGTTTTCATGGTAACAGGGTATTACAATGTTTACGACAACAAGACAGGCGATGGGTTTATAGAGTAGGTATGGTGATGCGGGCTTTGTAATCAACAGTGTGATTACCCTGACATCTGCTCTAAGCTTACCATAACATTTTCTACTTATGTCAAAGAAGAAACGTGAGTTTTTTGTTTACGTATACAGGGACCCGAGAATTAGTAGCATTCTAGCTGAATAAAGACATTTTCTTGTTTGTTTAGAAAGTAACTATGTTTTGGAAGGGATAGTAGATTAAAGGTATTTTCCCGACAAGGAATACACACGATATATCGTGGTTTGCAGCGACATAGCGGTAAAACGACTGGTTTTTTTTATATTTTTTATCATCGTATATATATCAAGTGTATCATTTTGTGAACGATGACGGTTGGTTTTCGATAAAATATGCACATAAAGAGGCTAATTAATAATTAGAAAAAGAAAATCCTGATCTCTTGATCAACAATCTGGTTATGTAAATGTTTGCGTCTTATATGATAACTCGTGCGCACACAACGTTGTCACCGGTAAACTAACATGGCTTCTCAACTGAATCGATTGGCGATTAGTGTTACTTATTTCGTAATTCTGAATTGACTTAGATTTATCAAACAACATTTGCCACACCCGCAACGAAATCCGCTGCTGAAAGACGGTATTTTCTTAACTGTGAAACTAATGACACCATCACGTGTTCGTGTTTACAAAATGAACAATCTCGTTTTCAAAACTATCGCGTGACGTTATCAGCGCTAAATTTAGGAAGGGTTTCCCGAACAAAAGAGGTGGTCTAGCTGCAATAGTATAAATCACGCACAACCAATAGCAAAATTAAGTTGTTTTTTTTACCGTGATGTCCCTTTGTAGTGTTCAAGAAAAGTAACCAATATCAACTACCTATACCTATGTACTACTATGATTGTAAGTGAGGTTAGTGTAACTTCTAACAATGCGGAATTCCAAAATCGTTAGAAATTAAAGATATATTTGAAATTTTAAGAACAAAATTTTCCAGGCATAGCTATCTGTTCTTTTTAGCAATATATTTGTATGTTTGTGACCAGAGGTATCAAGTATCCGTTTCATTTATCTATTTTTTCATTTAGATTTGTGAATACATCGGAACATAGCTGTGTAGATTCATGATGCCCATATACCTGCTGATCCATGACCTTGTCCACAACCCGTACTTATCCACAACCATGTTAACGCACCACTAAGCCTCCATACTGGTCCACATCCTTGTCCCCACAGGGCCTCAATACTGGTCTACATCCTTGTCCTTATCGAACCTCCATACTGGTCCACATCCTTGTGCACACCAGGCCTCTATACTGGTCCACATCCTTGTACACACCAAGCCTCCATACTGGTCCACATCCTTGTACACACCAAGCCTCCATACTGGTCCACATCCTTGTACACTCCAAGCCTCTATACTGGTCCACATCCCTGTACCCACCAAGCCTCCATACTGGTCCACATCCTTGTACACAATGAACCTCCATACTGGTCTACATCCTTGTACACACCAAGCCTCTGTACTGGTCCACATCCCTGTACCCACCAAGCCTCCATACTGGTCCACATCCTTGTACACAATGAACCTCCATACTGGTCCACATCCTTGTACACACCAAGCCTCTATACTGGTCCACATCCTTGTACACACCAAGCCTCTATACTGGTCCACATCCTTGTACACAATGAACCTCCATACTGGTCCACATCCTTGTACACACCAAGCCTCCATACTGGTCCACATCCTTGTACACACCAAGCCTCTGTACTGGTCCACATCCTTGTACACACCAAGCCTCTATACTGGTCCACATCCTTGTACACACCAAGCCTCTATACTGGTCCACATCCTTGTACCCACCAAGCCTCCATACTGGTCCACATCCTTGTACACAATGAACCTCCATACTGGTCCACATCCTTGTACACACCAAGCCTCCATACTGGTCCACATCCTTGTACACACCAAGCCTCTATACTGGTCCACATCCTTGTACACACCAAGCCTCCATACTGGTCCACATCCTTGTACACAATGAACCTCCATACTGGTCCACATCCTTGTACACACCAAGCCTCTATACTGGTCCACATCCTTGTACACACCAAGCCTCCATACTGGTCCACATCCTTGTACACACCAAGCCTCTATACTGGTCCACATCCTTGTTCACACCAGGCCTCTTTACTGGTCCACATCCTTTACTGGTCCACATCCTTGTACACAATGAACCTCCATACTGGTCCACATCCTTGTACACACCAAGCCTCCATACTGGTCCACATCCTTGTACACACCAAGCCTCTATACTGGTCCACATCCTTGTACCCACCAAGCCTCCATACTGGTCCACATCCTTGTACACAATGAACCTCCATACTGGTCCACATCCTTGTACACACCAAGCCTCTATACTGGTCCACATCCCTGTACCCACCAAGCCTCCATACTGGTCCACATCCTTGTACACAATGAACCTCCATACTGGTCTACATCCTTGTACACACCAAGCCTCTATACTGGTCCACATCCTTGTACACACCAAGCCTCTATACTGGTCCACATCCTTGTACACACCAGGCCTCTATACTGGTCCACATCCTTGTACACACCAAGCCTCCATACTGGTCCACATCCTTGTACACACCAAGCCTCCATACTGGTCCACATCCTTGTACACACCAAGCCTCCATACTGGTCCACATCCTTGTCCCCACTGAGCCTCCATACTGGTCCACATCCTTGTACACACCAAGCCTCCATACTGGTCAACATCCTTGTACACACCAAGCCTCCATACTGGTCCACATCCTTGTACACACCAAGCCTCTATACTGGTCCACATCCTTGTACACACCAAGCCTCCATACTGGTCCACATCCTTGTACACACCAAGCCTCCATACTGGTCCACATCCTTGTACACACCAAGCCTCCATACTGGTCCACATCCTTGTACACACCAAGCCTCTATACTGGTCCACATCCTTGTACACACCAAGCCCACTGGTCCACATCCTTGTACACACCAAGCCTCCATACTGGTCCACATCCTTGTCCCCACTGAGCCTCCATACTGGTCAACATCCTTGTACACACCAAGCCTCTATACTGGTCCACATCCTTGTTCACACCAGGCCTCTATACTGGTCCACATCCTTGTACACACCAAGCCTCTGTACTGGTCCACATCCTTGTACACACCAAGCCTCTATACTGGTCCACATCCTTGTACACACCAAGCCTCTATACTGGTCCACATCCTTGTGCACACCAGCCTCCATAGCCTACACACAAAGCCATACTGGTCCACATCCTTGTGGAGAGCCTCCATACTGTCCACATCCTTGTCCCCACACATCCTTGTCCCCACTGAGCCTCCATACTGGTCCACATCCTTGTCCCCACTGAGCCTCCATACTGGTCCACGTCCTTGTACACACAAAGCCTCTATACTGGTCCACATCCTTGACCCCAACGAGCCTCTATACTGGTCCACATCCTTGTACACACCGAGCCTCCATACTGGTCCACATCCTTGTACACACCGAGCCTCCATACTGGTCCACATCCTTGTACACACCGAGCCTCCATACTGGTCCACATCCTTGTACACACCAAGCCTCTATACTGGTCCACACCCCTGTACACACCAAGCCTCTATACTGACACATATCCTTGTCCGACATCATTTATTCCTAGACGAATTCATGACCAAATTTTGATGTGAAATTATCATGTAGTTGTCATTATGATTAGTCACGTCAGTTGGAAAAAATGGGTTTCAAAAATGGTAAAAAAAGTGTAAACAAAACAAATTAAATAGAATATTGGAGTGTGGTGTAATGGATTTGGATTGAAAGTAAAAAAGGAAATCATGACGAATCATTTAGAAAATTAGCGGGCATAGAAAAATTAAGTTACAAAACCCTTTATACATATTGTAACTTGTACAATTTGTACAGTTGACACAAATCTGATCCCTATCACTAGAGGTTATACAAGTAATTGTTTTAAATTCCTTCGCTTCCGTTTATTGTTTTTCAAACGCTACAAAACCTAAAACTATCATACAACATCTACAACAGCCACGAATAAAAAAGCTATTCTGACAGTGAATTGACCTGTAGCGAAATGCCGCTAATTAATATACAAATTGAATTTGTGGAGATATGTATACTTATCATCCTGAGAGATATAAGTTGATAGAAACTCCTAACGAAATCAACGTATCACAACATTAATGGTAAACTACTTTTGGTGGGTTTTAATTTCTGCGAGTGCGTGAAGCACCTTTCCGGTAAAAGTTCCCTTTACAGCCAATCAAAACGTTTTTGCAGTTTATTCCACGCGTGGTAAAGATGAATGTTCATACAACAATTGCATTGATGAATTGATGACTTAGGAGCAAACCCGTCTGTTGTTGTAGAAACAGCGGTATGTCTTATTCGAATTCTCTGTTATATCCGTGAGCTACCCGTGTTGGTAATTTGAATTATCAGACACATTTTGTATTGACATTTAAAAATCAAACAGACAAACTGTTTCATAGAAATTATATTTGAAACCTAGCAGAAGTTAAGATAGGGTATATATTGTAAAACTACACAGAGACAGATCACGG
This sequence comes from Ylistrum balloti, assembly GCF_031769215.1. Classification (NCBI taxonomy): domain Eukaryota; kingdom Metazoa; phylum Mollusca; class Bivalvia; order Pectinida; family Pectinidae; genus Ylistrum; species Ylistrum balloti. The sequence goes on from NW_026782201.1 coordinate 129,973, forward strand.
TTATATGGTAGGATTATTGACCAACACAGAGTGTGTGTTGCGACAATGGTCCATATCTGTCTGGCCTTTCAAGATACGAAACGAGTGCACGTGCGGATGGCTACGAGCCTTAATGTCCAGGGAACATGCTTCCATCCATTAATGACCGACTGGGAGGTTTTGAGGAGCAGACAGGTTAATGTGACGTGATATCGCCCTCCCTGCTAACCGAAACCAATCTCAACCCTTACCAAGGAAAATTGAAGCTGCGTCTGTGCAAACCAGAGTCTGCATGAATAGCTCCATGGGGATACCGTCTTGTTTGTAAACTAGACTCACAGTTATATAGGCGAGGTCCTGCCATTATACAAAGTCTTGTTTAAGCTGAAGCTATCATTGTCGTAATTATCATCACTGAATAGCCATAATAGCACTTATAACATGGTCACGTGTGTTAATAAGATATCAGATATAATACAGTCTTTCATTATTGCAGTGCAAACAACTAGTAATGAAATGTGTTTCATGAGTGTACTAGTGTAATGCTTCTGTGTTTCAGATATACGCCTGGATCTCCATCGTGTTTGTGTTTATGTCGATATTTTCGTTCTGTGCGGAAACCCACCCAGACTTTCAGGTCCATCCATCTACTACCCAGGGCTACGAGGACCTGTACAATCTATTTGCTCTGAAAGACAAACTCATGATTGACGTAACGGATTCGTCCGATGCCGTGGGTTTCTCTAACGTCAGTCTAAGCGTCGATAACACCACGCTGTCGGGAGACGACGAGGAGGTTTTGAACACCGTTCCACACCCAGCTCTCCTCATCATCGACCTTATCTGCGTTACTTTTTTCACGCTTGAGTTTGTCACTAGATTTGTTTTCTGTCCAAGGAAGGTCCAGTTTATCACTGCCTTACAAAACATCATAGATTTTGTAGCAATTGTCCCAGACTATATCGAGTTTGTCATCCACGCATTCCATCCTTCAGGATCTGAATTGCCTTTTATGGATTTTATTGTCATTTTGCGCATGCTCAGGTTATGTCGGATCTTCCGGTTGATCCGCCATGTGCCTGGGTTGTGGATTTTACTGTACACACTTAAAGCCAGCTTCAACGAATTATTGCTCATGTTCGTTTTCTTGTTAATAGGAATGGTTGTGTTTGCCTCGTTGATTCATTTTGCAGAAGGTAAAAAGGGGTTTGATAACATTCCTATCGGATTTTGGTGGAGTGTTGTCACTATGACAACAGTAGGTTATGGAGATATGCACCCCACGACAGCGTTTGGTTATATAATAGGATCCCTGTGTGCCATTTCCGGTTTGCTCATGATTGCATTCACCGTCCCAATCATCGTCAGTAACTTTGTATTGTACTATACGCATGTGCAGTACGGAATCGTGCGACATGAGCGCGAGAAGTCGAAACTACTGGATTTTAATTCTGACGACGAGGAGTGTAGTGTAGAATACTCAGAAAAAGCGGAAAATAAAAAAACTGACCATAGACCGTTTCTCAAAAGCAAAAGGGACCGAAGTCCGACTGACAAAGATCTGCCAGTGCCTGAACTAAGCAGTTCCAAGTCAACGGATGGTAATTTTAATAAGCTATGAGAATATACTGTAGATAGTGTACCGTCCGTTCAGCAAAAAGGGGCGTCTAGGTCTCTAGTTACGAATAATAACTTTTTTCTCAAGTTTGTTAACGAAACAATATCTGATTGCCTTTTGTTAAGCATCACAGTAATACTGTTTTCGATTATAATGACTTCGGATAAGACTTTGTTTCCTTTCGTTATCCAATATCTTCGTTAATCCATTCCATGATGATTCCTCGTTGCCTATGACACTACGCCTAAATATGCAAAGAGATTAAGGTCGTCCAGAGTTATCTCCCTTCCCCGAGAAATTGCATTTCCTTCCGAGAGACTAACTAGAGTGAAAATGTATTAACGTGTGATTATCCTAAAACAATAACATGTGTAAGTAAAGGAATGCGTTTCTATCGGTGTTAGATTTCTCATTGGCGGCGTCCAAGGTGATTAGGTGTCCCGTGATCATTGATTTTAAATTTTGCGTCAAACTGTGATTTTTTTTATTTATATATGTAATGTTAAGCTATTGCCACATCTTGTTCTTTGTCCCACAATAGTTTGCGTGTGTTATCCATACACCACTAGACTAACAAAGAGTTCTGGGGTTTCTGTTTCGTCTGTAAGGGAAAATCTCTACATTTGACAAGGAAAACTGTGACAAATTCCACGGATAAGACTTTCACATTTCTGAACTTTTTGTAACTCGAAACTCATTATTTCTGTAGCAAAAAATATCGATTCAACAAATATCTATTTATACTACGACCATGGTATGAATATTTGATCTCATAGTATATTTCTAGAAACATAATTTCAATTTAGTTTAATTCCTATCATTACTCTGACATGGGATGTTTTAGACAAACTTCTGACTGCTGTGCAGTTTGTGTTATCCAATGTTTATCAGTGACAGCTGTCTAGTGTTGACTGCTGCTCTGTTTTATTATATAGAGACCATTCAATTCTAAACCTACTTCATTCCTGTACATAACGTTACATATACCAACCTTAAGTCTGGTGCGCTACAGTACATCACATAGGTGTTCTAATGAGAGATAGGTACACAGCGCCCTGGAAATCGATAACAATATATGTTTATGGTAGATACCTAGCCAGTGCCAGTTATAAACAATGAGTTTATATTAACAGTCGATCAAAAAAACATCTATCTGATTATATATATATATATACACACACACATATATATATCATAATCATAGAAGGTGTTAGTTATCGAAATCCTGATAGATATACACGGATAACGTGACTAATTAGGTCCCTATGTCCAGTTATAGAACAGGGTAAAAATGGCACTAAATACACATATATACACATTCCCACCACGTCCACAGATTACCCTGATATTTTGAGATTTATCTTTGTCTGCAAGGAGCAAAAAAAGTCGATTTAGATAATTGATATGGTTTAAATTTGATAAAACACTTAAGTGCGGCGCCACATAACGTTGCTTAGGTCTGTTATATATATATGATAAGGGTTAGAGTCATATCTTGTTTTTTCTAAGAATTTCACATGTTAAATGATTCTAACAACACGATGTTCAGGTTCCTTTAATCCTCAAGTCTTTAGACTTATTGTATACAGTAATGATACAATATTATACTACAGCAACACGATGCACACAGAAAATACGTGACGTCACTATAAATATACCAACACTACACACATATTAATGTCATGTTATTATTATCATACCAACACAACATAAATACTAATATGACGTCATTATCATCATACCAACGCTACACACATATTAGTATGACGTCATTATTATCGTACCAACACTACACACATATCATTATGACGTCATTATTATCATACCAACGTTACGCACATATTAATATGACGTCATTATTATCATACCAAAACTACAGACATATTAATATGACGTCATTATTATCATACCAACACTACACATATATTAATATGACGTCATTATTATCATACCAAAACTATAGACATATTAATATGACGTCATTATTATCATACCAACACTTCAAACATATTAATATGACATCATTATTATCATACCAACACCACAGACATATTAATATGACGTCATTACTATCATACCAAAACTACAGACATATTAATATGACGTCATTGTTATCATACCAACACTTCAGACATTAATATGATATCATTATTATCATACGAACACTACAGACATATTAATATGACGTCATTATTATCATACCAACACTTCAGACATATTAATATGACATCATTATTATCATACCAACACTACAGACATATTAATATGACGTCATTATTATTATACCATCGATACATATATTCTTCTGTAATGTCATCAGTATTATACATGGGGTCGTCTTGGCCACATTTTAATATACTAACGATACCTATAGGCTTGAATATAAGGATTTGTCCTCATTATACCAACTATGCACACAGAATGGAGAAATGGATTGTGATTGTCATATTTCAAAACTCTTTAAAATAGTGTCTGGTAGAATCACAATTTTACACATTAGGTTAGTCAGTAGAATCGTCATAAATAATCTTATTTGACACATGTATATAAATGTACTATCTACGTGCTTTATGGATGCTAGATTTTGTGAGACTTTTTAAGTAGATTTGATCCACGAAGCACGAGCTTCAATAAGGTGAAGATAATACGTAGTCATATAAGTATGATGTTTCTTACCAAGCGTAAGTTTCCTTGTGAATCTATCTATAAAATCTCCTGGCACAATATTAACATATGACGTCACGGTAAACCAAGGTAGCTGAGGCAATGTAACTAGATGTAGGAAGTTAACTTCCGAGTTAACAGATATGTAAAATCCGCCAGGCGCTTGATTTATGGTGCCTTGTGATTTTATCCTTCTGATGAAAATTTATGGGCAGATTTTCAATTTTAAATAATTATTGATTAATTTTATTACTCTATAACTTTTCATTGAATACTTTAGCTAGACTTTTAGTAGACGCCATCTTGGACTTCTATTAGAGTAGATTACATTTTTATCGACATTGTATAAATCTTTTTGGCGAATTTTTTGCGTCCATTTTATTTGAAATATATCGGATTGGAATGTGTCCAGCACAGCACTCACATTATCGGTTACTTTGATGACATTTTACTCTTAGCCAAACTAGTTATTTTACACTCTATGCAAGTAAACAAAATGTTGTTTTAGGTGTACAGTTATCGCCTCCTTCACAGATATGTCCAAAACCAGGGGGCGCTTCAAGCATTTCTTCTGCCACTTGTTCTAACGACGAGTGGAAATAAATAACTTATTGTCCTTTTAACAATTTTTGCACTTTATATTTTGTATTTTGATATTAAAGAAATCGTCCTGTTGTCATTCTTTAGTAGTCTGTACATTTCATTGCCTCAGAAGAACAGGCAACTATGTTTCAGAACATAACTTGGAGTACAGATCGCAGTTTGGACGTGTGTACAAAGGTTTATAACCTACTCGGTATATACAGAAACAAATGCAAGTTCCATGTCCCTGTAGTCAAATGGGTTGATTGGCCCCTCTAGGATAGGATCGGGTTAATTTTAATATAACTATTAAGAGGCTAGCAATGAGCAATAGTTTGGTTTTATTCGGTACGTAATGTGTATTTATATTATATTCAATTTATTTCACATTGGTATTCAATGTTTTAACAATAGAAAATCGGTTAGATATTGAAAGAATCTTGTCAAAAATTATTTTACAAGTAGTTGACAATAGCAGGGAACAAAATATGTTTCCGATAATAAAATGTCCCGTGTGTTCAGTTATGATTCCTAGAGATTACAGGCGAGGACGAAAACTGATATTACACAATACCAGGGCTTTCAAGAGAGAAGGATACACATTACCTAGACAAGACATCCTTCATTTTCAGTAGGAAAATCCAAGCCAAACGTTCTTGTGCCATCATTGACCAAAGATTTTCAACCAAAATGAACTTAAAAGTGTAAAAGAACCGTTTATAACACTTAAAACTTGATCCTGGCTGTTCACGAAGCGAAACCCCAGGTAACACTTAAAACTTGACCCTGGCTGTTCACGAGGCGAAAACCCGGGCAACATTTAAAACTTGATCCTGGCTGTTCAAGAGACGATAAACCCGGGCAACATTTAAAACTTGACTCTGGCTGTTCACGGGACGATAAACCCGGGCAACATTTAAAACTTGATCCTGGCTGTTCACGAGGCGAAAACCCGGGCAACACTTAAAACTGTATCCTGGCTGTTCACGAGGCGATAAACCCGGGCAACATTTAAAACTTGACCCTGGCTGTTCAAGGGACGATAAACCCGGGCAACATTTAAAACTTGACTCTGGCTGTTCAAGGGACGATAAACCCGGGCAACATTTAAAACTTGACCCTGGCTGTTCAAGAGACGGAAACCCGGGCAACATTTAAAACTTGATCCTGGCTGTTCACGAGGCGATAAACCCGGGCAACATTTAAAACTTGATCCTGGCTGTTCTAGAGACGATAAACCCGGGCAATATTTAAAACTTGACTCTGGCTGTTCACGGGACGATAAACCCAGGCAACATTTAAAACTTGACCCTGGCTGTTCACGAGGCGATAAAATCGGGCAACACTTAAAACTTGACTCTGGCTGTTCAAGGGACGATAAACCCGGGCAACATTTAAAACTTGACCCTGGCTGTTCAAGGGACGATAAACCCAGGCAACATTTAAAACTTGACTCTGGCTGTTCACGGGACGATAAACCCAGGCAACATTTAAAACTTGACCCTGGCTGTTCACGAGGCGATAAAATCGGGCAACACTTAAAACTTGACTCTGGCTGTTCAAGGGACGATAAACCCGGGCAACATTTAAAACTTGACCCTGGCTGTTCAAGGGACGATAAACCCAGGCAACATTTAAAACTTGACCCTGGCTGTTCACGAGGCGATAAACCCGGGCAACACTTAAAACTTGACCCTGGCTGTTCACGAGGCGAAAACCCGGGCAACACTTAAAACTTGACCCTGGCTGTTCAAGGGACGATAAACCCGGGCAACATTTAAAACTTGACTCTGGCTGTTCACGAGGCGAAAACCCGGGCAACACTTAAAACTTGACCCTGGCTGTTCACGAGGCGAAAACCCGGGCAACACTTAAAACTTGATCCTGGCTGTTCAAGGGACGATAAACCCGGGCAACATTTAAAACTTGACCCTGGCTGTTCAAGGGACGATAAACCCGGGCAACATTTAAAACTTGATCCTGGCTGTTCACGAGGCGAAAACCCGGGTAACACTTAAAACTTGACCCTGGCTGTTCACGAGGCGATAAACCCGGGCAACATTTAAAACTTGATCCTGGCTGTTCAAGAGACGATAAACCCGGGCAATATTTAAAACTTTACCCTGGCTGTTCACGAGGCGAAAACCCAGGCAACACTTAAAACTAGACCCTAAATGTACACAGGGCGATATACCCGGGCAATGCTTAAAACTTGACCCTGGTTCATTTAAAACTTGATCCTGGCTGTACACAGGGCGATATACCCGGGCAATGCTTAAAACTTGACCCTAGCCGTTCACGGGACGATTAACCCAGGCAACATTTAAGACTTGATCCCGACTGTTCACGGGACAATAACACCGGGCAACAATGACTGTTCACGGTGAGATAAAACCAGTCAACAGTTAAAACTTGATCCTGGCTGTACACGGTGAGATAAAACCAGTCAACAGTTAAAACTTGATCCTGGCTGTACACGGTGAGATAAAACCAGTCAACAGTTAAAACTTGATCCTGGCTGTACACGGTGAGATAAAACCAGTCAACAGTTAAAACTTGATCCTGGCTGTACACGGTGAGATAAAACCAGTCAACAGTTAAAACTTGATCCTGGCTGTACACGGTGAGATAAAACCAGTCAACAGTTAAAACTTGATCCTGGCTGTACACGGTGAGAAAAAACCAGTCAACAGTTAAAACTTGATCCTGGCTGTACACGGTGAGATAAAACCAGTCAACAGTTAAAACTTGATCCTGGCTGTACACGGTGAGATAAAACCAGTCAACAGTTAAAACTTGATCCTGGCTGTCCACGGTGAGATAAAACCAGTCAACAGTTAAAACTTGACCCTGGCTGTTCACGGGGCGATAACCCCGTGCAACACTTTTTGAGAGGGAGTATAAGACTTCGCAATATACCTATAAGTACAAATCTTTGATAGTAACTCAGGGAGTACACTTTTGACAAATATATAACTAGTGGGAATTTCCCTTTATTCGAGCGGTAGAGTGTTCGGCTAGAGACTGAAGGGTCGCTAGTTCGAATCACGCCAGTGAAGGTGTTTTTCATTACTCCTTCCTACTACAGATTTGGTATTGCTCATGTCTCCAAGGGTAGAAGCCAAGGGAGATTGAGATGCTCCCTTGGGTTTTTGTCTTCGGTTCGAAGGCTTCGTAAGGGAGTAGTGTAGAAGTTGAGGGTACAGGTCGACTTACTATCCTTGGCTAGTGAGAATTCTCTTTTGTCGAGCATTAGAGTGTACAGCTAGAGATCCAAGGGTCGCTAGTTTGAATCCTGCCGAGGCATGGTGTTTTTGCATTACTCCTTCCTATTACTAGATCATAAGCATACCTAACGAATACGTTGTCTTAACATGAGACCGCGGTGGCCGAATGGTGAAGGCGCCTGATCGTCTTTGTGACCAGCCCTTTATCTCTGGACGTAAAACAACAACAATAATAATAAAAACAAAAACAAATAAAAACACACAAAAAACACACACACAAAACTGTCTACATAACACGATTAATAAGTAACATGTTTAGATATCCGATTTCGCCAAGGCACTAAGTAAATGGGAAGATACACACCATTACAAACCACACACCGTAATGATAAAAGATGCTCTTTTTTTTGCGCAGACGCTACAATAGAGAAATATATTTTGACACAATATTTTCGTTTTTTCTGCTCTCCTACTTTTTATTTTTCCCTGTGTCTGTACCAGGATGTAACCATTATAGCAACATAGAGCATAATTCAATATATGTACAACAGGTAAGCTTTGTTATTCTCATCACTTAAGATCAATATCAGATGTTTTACACCTGTAGCTTTACAAATATGTTGCCATGACGACAGGTAGATACCTCGGCCATTTCGTTGTTAGACATACGACACGTTCACAAAATAGACACATATATATCTGGGGAACGGCATTAGTTTATTTATTGGATATTTGTAGCGTCTATAACGCTCAAGTTTTATAGTATTGATACTACAGAATTACTGCCATAGCTGATATTTGACACGAGACAAATTCCTATCAATTGAAAAAATAAGATTGCACGAATAATTCAGACTTGTTTATACGTAAGTCACCGTCGTTCAGTGACTCATTTCACAACGAACATAAGTTGTTAGGTCTAATTAAAGAATATCAAACACAGAAACAAATAATCAAAAATAGGCACTACTTAATTCAGATGTCACGTGATATCACAGTCCGATTCAATCATAATACAGCGTGGGTATTCCTCTTCCCACAAGGTCCACGTGTGTCAGGTATAGAAGTTAAAATATGGCCACACATGTAGTTTCAGGGATAGAAAAGACAGAAATAATCTCTGTCGTGTACCCGTTAAAGAATTACTTTTTCAATATGGCGGAGGAAGACAAGAGGTAGGTGCTGCAGAATCAATGGTTCATGAATCTAATCTGGCTGGGACAAGTAGCACGTCTATCTCAGAAATATTCCATATTTGTATTTAGATATTTATATACATGACTACCTTTTTATTTTTGTTGGTGTTCAGCTGTTCAGGTGTTCAAATAATTGTGAGCCATTCGTAAAGTTGAACAAACTGCTAAATTTGGAATCGAGACGGAATTCGTGGTGAGCTTTTGCTCATGTCGAAATATCTAAGCAGTCATGTATTTTGTTTAATTATCAGGAAGACTCTCAGATAGAATACACTTGATATATCTTTATGCTCGTATACAGTTTATAAAAACGAAGGAAAACAATGTTGTTTACATTACGAACTGATACCCTGCCAGTGTAACGTTGAGAAGAACACACGCTTTCTTCGTTCGTTTAGTTTCATGACTTTAAAACAGTTTCAACGACGTAATGTCCTTCGAATTTACTTTAAAAGCAATAGTTCGAGTTTCATCAATTAGGCGGTGTGACAGCAAGATAGAGCAGAGAAAGATAGCTCATACATCAACAGCTGATGACGGAACTATTTCGTCTGTACACATTTACACATTAAATACAGCGCTGACGAGGGAACTATGCCGTCTGTACACATTTACACAATAATTACACCGCTGACGAGGGAACTCTTCCGTCTGTACACATTTACACAATAATTACAGCGCTGACGAGGGAACTATTTCGTCTGTACACTATCACCCAATAATTACACCGCTGACGAGGGAACTATTTCGTCTGAACATTATCACACTTTAATTACACTGCTGATGAGGGAACTATTTTGTCTGTACACTATCACACTTTAATTACACCGCTGACGAGGGAACTATTTCGTCTGAACATTATCACACTTTAATTACACCGCTGATGAGTTAACTATTTTGTCTGTACACTATCACACTTTAATTACACCGCTGACGAGGGAACTATTTCGTCTGAACATTATCACACTTTAATTACACCGCTGACGAGGGAACTAAAATATATTTCGTCTGTGCATTATCATACTTTAATTACACCGCTGATGAGTTAAATTTTCACAAGAGAATAAAAACACAAACTGAAAAAAACATCAAACAATTTGAGTAATCGTAACGTCAAAAAAATCAAAAAACAAATGAAAAGCAGATATAATGTCTTAAACGTGACTTGTCTGTACACTATCACACTTTAATTACACCGCTGACGAGGGAACTATTTCGTCTGAACATTATCACACTTTAATTACACCGCTGACGAGGGAACTAAAATATATTTCGTCTGTGCATTATCATACTTTAATTACACCGCTGACGAGGGAGCTATTTCGTCTGTACACATTAAATACAGCGCTGACGAGGGAACTATTCCGTCTGTACACATTTACACATTAAATACAGCGCTGACGAGGGAGCTATTTCGTCCGTACACATTTACACATTAATTACAGCGCTGTCGAGGAAACTAAAAAAACATTTCGTCTGTGCATTATCACACTTTAATTACCCCGCTCACGAGGGAGCTATTTCGTCTGTACACATTTACACATTAATTACAGCGCTGACGAGGGAACTATTTCGTCTGTACACATTTACACAATAATTACAGCGCTGACGAGGGAACTATTTCGTCTGTACACATTTACACAATAATTACAGCGCTGACGAGGGAACCATTTCGTCTGTACACATTTACACAATAATTACAGCGCTGACGAGGGAAGTGTTTCATCTGTACATTATCACATATTAATCAATCCGCTTACGAGGGAACTATTTCGTCTGAACACGATCACACTTTAATTACAGCGCTGACGTGGAAACTATTTCGTCTTTACATTGTCACACTTTAATTACAGTGACATGTATTAACACCAAAGTATCAGAACGGGGCTCTCTGCAGATAAACTCTACCCTCTTTATCCCTAAGTCCAAATAAACTCTACCCCTTTTATCCCTAAGTCCAGATAAACTCTACCCTCTTTATCCCTAAGTCCAGATAAACTCTACCCTCTTTATCCCTAAGTCCAGATAAACTCTACCCTCTTTATCCCTAAGTCCAGATAAACTCTTCCCTCTTTATCCTCAAGTCCAGATAAACTCTACCCTCTTTATCCCCAAGTCCAGCAGGTTAACCCTGATTGCTCGTAGTATGTATATTACCTAACTCTCAAGATGTTTACAACGAGAACTTTTCGCTCCCGACTTATCCGAGAACGGACTTTTTTCCAAGGCTGTATATACATATCCTACTTTGTATTTCTAGCCTTGCCCATTTCTTCAATGTAAATACATTTTCAAAAGCAGACCAGCATGCTGCAAGACAGCTGAGTTTGTTGATAGCAGCTCTGAACACTAGAAATATAGTGGGTGAGATTGTGCTTCCTTGTGTAATATATTACCTGCACATGTTTGAGATCGGTTTATTTCTGTCGGAGACTCATGCATTATTGTGTCAAAATTACACAAACCTTTCCCAACATTTTTTATTTCCGAAATTCCTTTAGTCACTTAGATTACCTCCCTTTGCAATTATGCATCAGAACGACAACTAAATATGACGTCATTTTGTTCCAACGAAGAGATCGTTAGTGATCGTAACTCCTGGAATTTCGGGGATGTCCATGGAGGGTGGGTAGCACTTGTTTCACAAAAAACTGAGACTATCATGTGCTAATGTAGATGTGCCTTTGGACAAGAAACTTTTCTCCTGTTGCTCTGGTACGCAGTGGGCCTCCTGTATGAAGTTCTATGAAGTTGCCACCGGTTACTTTAGTCAATAAACCCATTCTAAAAACATTTTGAAGTTCTTAAGACTTTATTGTTCATTTTCATGCGTTAATACTTATTTTATTTAATGACCACCCAATGTAAGAGCTGCCATCCTGTAATCAGAGTCAAATAGTCAGTGAACACACCCATTCTTATCCATTCCGCTCCCCTTTCACTGATTATATGGGAGGGGAGACAACTCTTATTGACAAGAAACTAAATCTTGAGAAGAATAACGGGAGGAATTACCCTTTCATATATGTTAATTTTATCTTATTGTAAAGAACCTGACCGGAAAAAAACAGATCACACAATTATTCATCCATTTATAACATGTTAATTCTGCAAAAAAAAAAATATTTATTCACTAATTGACTAAATATATATTTTTGGATGAAGAGCATTGGAAAAACATTTTTAGTTTTACAAGTAAATTATTTAAGAACATTTTTGATTGGCAATGTGTTGATAAGCAGACAGGATAAAAAAGGAGGAGACATCTTATAAAGGACAGGATCTGTCGAAAAGATCAATGGTCAAGATTTGTTTGTAAATGTACATGTATTACCCTTCCAAATTTTACAGACGTGACCGACAATTCCTATAACTCTTTGTGTAAATAGTGTAGTGTGAATGTGATATTACCATAATACAACAATAACATATGTGAGACAATTTTCCTTCATGGAGATAAATCAAAACCTAAGTTAGGTCTCACCATTTGGGTGAAGAGGTATAGAAGACCTGTCTCACCCACTAGCAAGGCAAAACTAATTTGAAGTAATACTAATAATATCATTACTTCTGCATTTCCAGCCTCTATCAAGGGAGATAATTTCATTCTTTTAACTAAATTTTTATTAGAATTTTATGAGAAAAGTGATATCAATCTACATGTCAATCCCCATGTCAATGGTCCCTGTGGTGACAACATTTTGTTTCACTTTCTACAGACCTGTTCTAGTCAAAATCCTCTTACTCATACCCTTGCTAAAATTTTACAATTCATAATTTATTAAAGAAGATCATATTCAAATTTTCTTAACTAAAATCTTTTTCTTTTTATATCACAATCACACAGAGATCACTTACAAATATATATTGTATTAGGAACCAACCATTTGTCCTTGAAAACTCAGTGCTACATCTTTAAGTTTTTGTCCTATATCTGTTAATTTGTCATCTTTTTGAAACTCGTCAGACAACTCTCTAAGTGTGATGGCAATCCGGTCTTCTGTGATGTCCTCCCTGTGTATGCCATGTTTCCAGATGTGCCGTGCCTGTCCATACACAATGATTAAAGATCTCTGATAGAGTGGCACCTTTACCTCCATATCCTCACCATCCTTAACAAAGTAAAGAAAAGTGTCTGACAACAAATTCAGGGTCACAAGTCTCTCACCCCACAACCAGAAATCATCAAAGTGGGGATCAATGGCAGAACCTCTAAGGGGAGAGTACTCCAGGTTGCATAGCTCTACAGGTGTAAAGTCTTTAAGCTCTTTCACTTCCTTCATCCGTCGGTACAGCAGTTCACTGAAGCTTGGTAATCCAGTAAATACATCACACTTCAACTTTTTCTTCTTAAAATTCACTTTCGGCCCATAATCCTAAATAAAAGAAACAGTTTGTAGTTAGGTAACTGATAATAGAAAAGATTCAGTTATAAAAATCTGTATCACGTGACATTTGTTCACAAGATGTAATTTATCCTTGTAACCACCATCATCATTGTACTCTTTCAGATATTATACATCACCACTTAAAACATTGCAATTTTATGATGAAACAAATCTAGAAGATGGTGGGTACTCTGCTTCAGATGACCATTTTAATATACAAGTTCTAAGTCAGATGACAAAAAGAAGAATCTACAACACAGTAAATTAGTTTCATTCTCCTTGGCTGGGATATCATAAGCAGTACCAGGTATGTATTCATTGTATTAAAATATACAAACCTGTTTTCTTCTTCCAGACTGAGAAACAGCAAATGGAACTCTGTATATTTCCTCACTTATATGTTTTTCTTCCTCTTCAGAGACAAAATTCTGGATGATTTTTATTCCTGGAAATTCTACAGGGGTACCATGGTGATCAGGATGATGTTTCCATGGTGAACTGCTGTCTGACCATGCCTTACCACAGAATTCACAGTAGTAGGTACATTCACCCTACAAACAGTATAAAACAGTACTGGTAAATCCTAGCTGGGATGAGGTATGTTTAAAGGAAGATAATTATTCAATTTCATATTTCATGATAAGAATGTTTTGAAATCTAACATTTCGCCATTTAAAGCTCATTAGACTCATTAACATGTGAAATCCTACAATCAATAAACCATGCAATCTAAATAACAAATGTTTTGTTGGTAATATTATCTGGTAATTACTCAATTTCAATTAATTTACAATCAATAAGATATAAGTGATAGAACAAAATCCTGTCTAAGAAGATGTGGAATGAAGGTTTTAATTTTTTTTTTAAACATTTATAACTGATGTGCAATAAGCAGGCAACAAAGTGCTGCAGTAAAAGAATACAATCAACCATCGAGTACAGCACAGTAACATGTAAAAACATTATACTGTCCAACAAACTGATGTGTTGAGATTTATGTGCTGTAATTTTAGACATGGCCACAATTATACCACAATGTAATTGATTATTAATTAATTATTTGGGTTAATTTCTTGTAATAGATTATTCTTATTAAATTACCTAACATATTCCCATGTTATCAATTACCATCAATTACTTTACCAAACATAACTGTGATTACTCTCACTTATTTTTCAATTACACCATTTTTATCTTGTAACTTTAAATCAGTATGATCATTTAAATAGAAAACATTACAAACATTTTATTGATTTTCAAAATTATTGAAAATAGTCGGATCTAGTCGGTGGCATAGTCAGATATAAGATATTAGTATCTTTATTTTCATATGTAACATTTAACTGTCCCCATGTTACAGTACACATTGTCCAGAAGTCTGCTTCTGGGATATCTCCAACCATATAGTCATATTTACATAGTCTGACAAATAATTCTGACATATCATTGACTTTTAAACATCAGCTTAGAATCAATAGTACATCAAGATAATATCTTTTTTGGTATTTTCTTAATTCAAAGTTGATTTGTGGCACTCATCATTGTGTCAGAAATTCTAAGGCTTGAACTGCATACATTCTAGTAGCCATTTAAATAAGCAAGTTGACAGAACTAGACACTTGGTTGGCTCATTTTGTAATACAATGTATTCAATTTCACAGCAATGCATTAAGACATTGGAAAAGTATCTTGATTCAAACTCAGATACAAACAAAAGAAAGATTTACATTGTGAACCCTGAAAAAGTTTAAGAACTTTAAGACCATGTGTTCCTGGAGAGTATGTGTCTTCTGCTTTATTGACAATACCAAACTAGCATAGGACTTCATATCACACAATTAAATAATCCTCTCAAGTCTTCATCAATCTTAATCTCTTGAAACCATCGACTACCTGGAATGACTCTATCTGAGCACTTAAATCATTGCATGTAACATCTGTTTATTCAGATGTTTGGAAATAGTTCACGGAATTTTTAAACAATCTACCACTTGTACACCTAATCAAGATCTAGTCGATGGGCCATAGTCTGATAGATGGTTGAAAAAACGTTGGAAGGAGTTATCAACAGCTCACAGGCACTAGCCTGGTCTGTCGATATACTTGCACACTGATTGCATCACAGGTACATGATCAGTAGTGTAGCAAGACAAGCTGTCACGGTGTACAACAGTTTAGATGAATTGTTGTCTGTGTGAAAAGGTAGGGACTATTTTGTAATAATATAATTACCCTTTGTTCTGATCCTACTGGTAGCTTCCCCTGTCCCTCACAAATAACACATGTGCGTATGCCTTTACATCCGCACGTCTCCATGTTATTTACATCATATGCAACTTCCGGTTAGTATAAAGTTCGAGGCGGAACACGTAACATTATTATATTCTTGATATATTATATATATTTTTTTCAAACATATTACAAAATTTGAAATATGTATGAAATGTTAAAGAAATTATATTATATAATGGTGGATATTTGATTTTAGTGATCTTGTGATTTTCTTGCTTGCATTCCGCTTTATCGTTTCTTATCTTACCATACCCCGAAAAACATCCGGCAGCATGGTGATTTCGCGGGAAAAGTGTGAAGTAAACAAGGTAATCCGATGACGATAATCTTACAAATTGATTCTATTTTCTCACTTACAAAAAAAACTTATTTTGACTAAAATGTAGCGAAAAGCTGTCATAACAGTTGCGCTGCAGAGGGGTAGTTGGACGTTTTTATGCTATGCAAATGGCTCATAGGTTGCTCACCTTACTGTCCTTAGCGATTCATGCAATTTGACAAATAGGCTAAATCACTCCTTTGTTATTAATTCCACTGTTTGAAATTTTACCAACATTTCTTCTCCTCTTTAATGGTAATAAATCATGATCCCGACATGAATATATATATATTATATATTAAATCAGTATTTTAAAACTGACAAGACTGCTAAATCAAAAGACCTTAGATCCTTAAATCAGTTTATGTAGTGATGTTTTTGGTTGACACATCATGCTGGCAATTTGAGCAGACCTCTGCACTCCTTGTGATTTTTTAAAACTGTGATATATATGCATGCAGTTTTCGAACATCTTATATAGCAAGTAGCTTCCCTTTACAATCAACATGTAAAATTATACTAATTACTGTAGTGTTTTTAAATGCCACTTATGCTTGATTGTTAGAATTGTCTTATTTCCGGATTAATGACATTTAAATTTCCAATAATTCAGTTAATTGTTTGATTAAATTTGGTTAAAAAACATTATTTTGACATTTATCCACTGGAAAGTTAATTGTTTCTAATTGTGGACAATATCTGTCTGATTTACTTTACTTATTTTACCAAACCAATTCATTCAAAACAAAAACAAATTACAGGTTTAGAACCTGAAGTGTCAAAAGTGTTGGGTAATTACTTTGTTGAAGTATGAAATTTATTAATCGTATTTTGTTTTGATACTATTGAATACAAATGATTTGATGTAAGATTTTGAGATAAAAGCAATTTCTCACTTTTCATGGCTTGTAAGTTTACTTAATAAGTCAAACTTGTTGTTGTTATGACCATTGTCCTAAGTGTTAAACCAACACAGGGTACCCTGTCCCTCCAGGGCCTTTTCCCTGTCCCCTATAGCCTTTCAATTCTACTGTGTCATGGATGGATGATTGTGGGAAGTCAGCCTTGACCTGTTCTTTTCTTTGATGTTTGATAGGCTGACCAGCTGTTGATTACATTGTGTATACAAAACACAATTTGCAGAAATAAGTGTCATTTTACTTCACAGCTTCCATCAGATTGAACCAGAGTTTTTGGTGACAAGCTGGGAGGTAGTTATTAGTGCTGTATATTTGGAACTCCTGGAGCTGACTTGTCAACATACAGAGGTAAATAAGTAATATTTTTTCAAGGTTTATAAAATTTCAAAAGATATTTCAAAAGCAACAAAAAAAAAAAAAATCAAAAAAATAACAGAAGTCATTTATCAAAAGTATTTTATGTGAAGAATGAAGGTCCAAAACCATTTTTTTATTTTAAACACAATGGAGGGGTAACTTCACTTCAGTGATCTAATATTACATCCTAAAAATATTGTATGTTTAAGAAAATCCACAATGAAAATCACTCAATTTCACTTTACAAAATGATTTATTATGAATGAAGATGGAATATAGAAACCAAACAATATATTTATGTTAGGACTTTCTGAATGTCGATTTATAAAGCAAGTTTGGTGCAATTTTAACAATAAGACATTTGGTGTACTATTATCAACAATAGATTTGGTGTATTTTTATCAATAAGATTTGGTGTATTTTTATCAATAAGAAGTCTGGTACATTTTTATCAATAAGAGATTTGGTGTATTTTTATCAATAAGAGATTTGGTGTATTTTTATCAATAAGAGATTTGGTGTATTTTTATCAATAAGAGATTTGGTGTATTTTTATCAATAAGAAGTCTGGTGCATTTTTATCAATAAGAGATTTGGTGTATTTTTATCAATAAGAGATTTGGTGTATTTTTATCAATAAGAAGTCTGGTGCATTTTTATCAATAAGAGATTTGGTGTATTTTTATCAATAAGAGATTTGGTGTATTTTTATCAATAAGAAGTCTGGTGCATTTTTATCAATAAGAGATTTGGTGTATTTTTATCAATAAGAGATTTGGTGTATTTTTATCAATAAGAGATTTGGTGTATTTTTATCAATAAGAGATTTGGTGTATTTTTATCAATAAGAAGTCTGGTGTATTTTTTATTTGTAAGAAGTTTGGTGTATTTTTTATTTGTAAGAAGTCTGGTGTATTTTTATCAATAAGAGATTTGGTGTATTTTTATCAATAAGAGATTTGGTGTATTTTTATCAATAAGAGATTTGGTGTATTTTTTTCAATAAGAGATTTGGTGTATTTTTATCAATAAGAGATTTGGTGTATTTTTATCAATAAGAAGTCTGGTGTATTTTTTATTTGTAAGAAGTTTGGTGTATTTTTTATTTATAAGAAGTCTGGTGTATTTTTTATTTATAAGAAGTTTGGTGTATTTTATCAGTAAGAAGTTCGAGTATCACTTTGAAATTTCACATAATTCCTAATGATTTTTCCATGGATAATTATATACATTTCATAGAAAACTACAACAGAAACCTTGCCAGTACATGTAGATAAGTAATCTTATTTATAAATTTGAATTTATTTGAATTTAGCCTCTGGATATCTTCCATTTCAAAAAATAATCACCCAATTGAAAATTTTAAAGATTAACATTAGCACCCTAATGTATTTAATTTTACCCAAATATTGAAGAGAAATTGATCTATTTATATACATAAAGTAAAAGTTATTGTATCTGAGAAAAAATCAAGACAATGGGCGAAAAATCATTCTTTGTAACATATGGCTCCATTTAAAATCATTGTTTCATGATAAGACTGTAAACATGTAAAAGTTATATTGAGACGAAACATTGAGCTTTCAAATGCAGCGCGATGATTTACCCAAATTCGTTCCCGCTTCATTTTTGTCCGTTTTTGCCCATTAGCCTATATGGTATTACAGAATGTAGTAAATGGAAGCTAAAATTAGACAAAGATAGTCTATTTGATCATGTGTATATCATTTATTAGTAATAAAATATAATACCAGGAACGTATATATAACAGATATACGTCCCTGATAATGCCGTGCTTAGGTTAGGTGTTAGGTACAGGCGACTCAACCCCCTCTCTCCTATATTCCCCTTCCCTTCCTCTCACTACATGCTTTTCCCCCTTCTATTCCCTCCTATCTTTTCTCGTCCTCAGAAAGGCCTAAAGGCCATAATAGAGGACATTAATCCCCTTAATAATAATAATAAACTGATAATACAGAGTCCGTTACGGCACGTTCCTGTAAATCAATTTGGCTTTATTTGAGTAGATAGTGGGTATATTTGGGTAAAATTTGGCTTAATTTGGGTATATTGGGGTAAGATTTGGCTTTATTTGGGTATATTTGTGAAAGATTGGGGTGTATTTGGGTAAATCGTCACGCCCCATACTTGAAAATGAATGCATTCTGGCTGTGGTTTAATGATAAGAAAAGCATACATTACATATGCAACACCACACTAAACCTGTAAATATATCTGCTATTACTGTAAGGCTAGTAACATTTGTTTTTGGTGACAGCCATCTGAACTTGTATATTCACTGGGGCCAACTTCTATTAATTATTCTTATTATTTTTTCAATATCCTCATCAAATATCTCTCAGTAGATACCACTTAACTTTAGTATGGTATAATGTTATCTTTGCATAATTATCAAATTAAAGTTTTCTCAAAACGTTCTTAATCACATATTCCAAATGCTGTGTATATTGGGATTTGAATGCTGATATCTAAATATCTGTTGGAAAATGGATGGTGGTATAAATGATTTTAGTAGCAACTAATTGTTGAATTACTGTGTAAGTAAAACTGAGAAATATTTCCTATAGATCTAAACAATTGAACAGAATATTTACTAGGTGTATATATGTCTGTCTATAGGATATATTTTGTTATTTGTTAATCACCAAATATCATATTTAAACGTTACACTTTAATAGCACTGTGAGTATACAGAGATATGATCAAAGATTATGTAAAAGTGTGTCACAATTAATAATGTGATGGATATCTCAAACAGACTGACCCCTTACGATTCTTGTTTTCTATTTTAAATGCTTGTTATATGTACATTAGGTCATTTTTCGGATCAGTTAAAAAAGAGCTGTCGTTTTTAGCCCATAGCAATCCTTCCATCATCAAAAGTGAACATGTTTATATCATCTAGATAACATAAATGTAGAATGACACTATTTGCCTTCAAACCATTCAGATATTATCTATCTAGTACAATCATTATATGAGGAGGGCACATTTATGTAAATTCTATAGTCCACCATGTGACACCATTGACTTGTTTATCTATTCTTACGTAACCAGATAACAACTTTTTTATCATAGTTGTTTTTTATCATAATTTTGTCAGTGTCTACTGTTCAAAGGCCATGGTTTCCTCAGGTCCTGAAACTCATTCCCATCAACTTCTTTATATATTCTTTCTATCCATGATAAAAACATTTTTATCATAATTGTGCCATGGTTTCCTCAGGTCCTGAAACTCAGTCCTATAGCAAATAGTTTCATAATCAATATTTTGTCTTTTTCCATTAGAAATTTTAACATCATGTGTAAAGACACTGATATTATTCTGCATGAAACACCTACACTCTTGTATATAATGAAATTTACATGATGGATCAGACATTAATCCACTGATCTGATATTATATATATACACAATATCAAAGTAGATGAAGAATGGATTGATACAAAATAATTTATCATTCTTTTTACAGGTCACGATGGCAAATGTGACGGTGTCTGAGGCTATGATACGGAAGGCTGGAAATGGACTAGCATTGTCAAAAATCAAAAGTCTTAAGTAAGTATATAATCAAGTTAGAATATTAGAATTCAGTGTCCAGTCATTTAAAACTTTGTAAGTGTTATTAAAATTTGAATTCAATATCTTAATATTTTTCTTCAAAGATTGTATAGATTTGAGCTATGAACAGACAGATTGAAACGTAAATCTCTATGACAACAAGCTATACAAATTTTATGCTGTAATTGTTACTAATCTATCAACATTCCATTTGATTTACAACACTGGTGATATCCCTTCTGTTCTATCATATTGATAAGTTAATTCAGTTGTTGTATATGTATACACCATGAAGAAGCATTCCTCTGTCTACTTCTCATGACTCTGCTGTTTTTTGGGCAGATATATGGTGTTACTCCAGGGATAAATGTAGACAAATATAGAAAATGAAAAAAAGACGAATGAAAAAACAGAAGAAAACACTGATATTCACTCCATTCTTTATTTTTCGATTTTGTTTATTTTTAAGTCTCTCCGACAAGGACCTCACCCATTTGGATCCTACAGTCATGAACAAGCTGGTGACCTTGACAACTCTTGACCTGTCCAACAACAACATCTGCAGTATCCCCGACAACCTTCTACTTCCTTCACTAACAACACTGGACATCTCTGACAATGAATTGAGTTCTGTATCATTTGGAAAGAACTTTCCACAGCTAACGTCACTTTACATTGCTGGCAATCATGATCTAGGGGTATGTCATCATTTAAAAAACCATTCTTATTGTCAAACAGAGAATTAAATCTGCTCTAAAAATATGTTATAGTGATACATTATGGACATATTTCTTTGTTTCTGATCAAATTGTTTCATGTTAGTATTTCTTGATCAGAAATTTAAGATTAAAAAACAAAACTTGGAGAAAGAATGCTTGCATTATGAAGCAATTCTTTTTTACTTATTTTTCTATGAAAATATGTACAGCAGATAAATCACTTTTTCAATTTGATGCTGCAGTTTGTGAATTAAAAAATTTCTAGGATTCTCAAAAATGACAGCTGAACATATTCAACTAAAAATGTAACAAATTTGTCTGTGTGTATATAACATTACAATAAAAAAGTGGACTTATTTTGAAAACTAAAACTTTCCTTCAAAAAATGGAGATAAACCGGAAAGATTTTTTTATCTTTATTTTTTGAATTACACTTTTTGTTTCTCATATCAAATCTCAGCCCATCGAGGGAAACATTTGTATGATGAACAGATACAATATATACTTACCAATTGGTGATTAATAATCACTTAAAGTCTATAGATACACTGATGTAAGTCTGTATTTTGTTTCAGCTGATTTATACACATGCTCAGGGCTAAAGTTAGAAGTTAATTTGCAGGACTTTGGTTTCTATATCATGTGCTGGTCATTCACTAATTAATGTAAGAAAATGTATTTAATTAGAGCAACATGTCAAGTATATAGTAGTTGTTGGCATTAGCAAGTGCCATGTGCAGTAAACAAACATTGATGTCATGACTGTTCTCAAGAATCAAAAGCTTTATGTACAACTGAAATCTCATTGGATGGAAAGGGGTGGTATATCAGGTTTTGCTGTATAAAGTTTTAATTGACCTTGTAGTCAAGGGAAGAAAATAGTTTTGGTAAAATTCCAACAATGTTAATGTTATTTTTTGTTTTCTTTAGAAATCTGACCGCCTGGTTGCCATGGTAGAGAACTCCAATCTGACCCATATAGATGACCAGAGGTCAAGTTCACTTTCACAGGTCGTTAGACAGATACGCAGTAAATTTGAGATACAGGTGAGCTGATAGATAGTCGTTAGTAAGTAGGTAAAAATATTGCTCTAATTTGACATGCATCTGACAATCAAGATTAAACACTGAGTAAAGAGTATAGACTGATGTCGGCCTTTACCCTTTTAATCATTACAAATGGTTTGTGTCATTTTGATTTATTTCAGTACTAAACTAAACTCTTACAATTTCAGCTTATTTAGATTGTGATGAAATATGAAAACTTACAGAATTATCTTTGGTAAAGAACTAGTGAAGTGGATTTTGTAAATCTGTCTCAATGTGGAAAGTACCAGTGGATGGACCATTGGCAAACTAAGATGGTATACCCCTTTAATATGTCACTGGTATGGTGTATCTAGTTGTGTGTACTATGTGTACAATACACATTGTTGTACATTATAGACAGTAGACTGTATATCATGAACATCAATTCTGTCTATGGTTGAATACGTAGTTGACCTTGACATTGACATTACAGGTCAAGGCCAAATGGGAGGTGCTATTTGCTGAACCATATGCCACTGGTATCCCTGAAGAGGAAGTGGACAAGGTGACTGAAGAATTCATTGTTACCTTGAGAGGAGATGGTCTACTCAAAAATGCAGATTCCAAGTTTGAAAAGTATATGGTAAGAAAGCAGTTGCGATGACTTCACTGGATTGTTTGTAGTCATCATCATCTTAAAAATAGAGCCATTTTCTGATATTTCTCTCTAGGTCACTCACCTATATATGTTTGTGTAAAAACCTAGATAATCTATTATCTAGAGTATTTTAGGGTACAGAGAAGCACATCAGTTCAAAGTAATTCAATTTGATTTAAAGTAGGAATTGAAATATTGAAGAAGAAAAAACACAACTATGATATATGTTTAATGTATATATATATTAGGAGAGGACTTATAAAGTTAAAAAAAATTCAGCCATGTTTTTTTGTCATTTTAAGGCAAATGAAATATGTTTGAATAAATGATATGCATTATGTATTTTTGGGGGGTAAATCAAGAAATAATTGTCACAATATCATATCATTCTTGGGACATTTTATATGTCTACAAACTTCCAAACCTTTGTGTACATAGTACAGGATAACAGCTGTAGTGTCATAGACAACATTGTTAATTCATATATTTTATGTACAGTTGTGACAGTCGTGAATAGAAACTATTTAGGAAAACAAATGAAAGGATGACAAATAACTGTAAAATTTTCATTGTATTGAAGCTGGAGAAGCTAGCCAAGGAAATGGTGGAGTCTGCCAAGAATATGTCAATTTACAAGTCTACCCATTCCTTACCAGGGACGCCACGCAGCGCTCGTCTGAATGACCTCCATTCACCTGAGACTACACCTGTACGTCAAAGCTCTCGCACCCCTGTGCCTAACAGACGACTCATGGACACACCACCATTAAAACCACCTACACCTAGAAGTGGGGTACCCAATGCTGACTGCTCTAAAACTCCAGACAAGACACCAAAGGCGGAAGGGAAGGGTAAGAAGCGTCGTAGGGATTCCAGTCCAGGATCAGTATCCAAACCGAGAGCAAAGTCTTTCAGAACAGAGACTGGACAATTGTCATCACCTAAGTTCAGTCCAAAGTCGCCGGCATCCAACAAAAAAACTCAGGACAGAGGAAGGAAACGCAGACGCTCATTGACCCCAGAGTCAGAATGTAAACATAAGACCAAGTCTTACAAAACCCAGACTGGTCACTTGTCATCTCCTAAATATACCTCCCTCAAGGAATTACACATAGATCAACTGGTAGGTAGCTATACTGTGTTTACTCTTTGACCACTGTAAATTGGAATACTTTAGTGTTGTTAAATGTTTTTCCACTTGAACAGGTTGGTTTTATTTAAGTGTGTGACACATGTGGCAAATATACCAGTCCATTGTATAATGGTTGATCCGTCTCTGGTTGGTACTCAGTAGTCTGCTGACAGAATGTCAATAAAGCATTCTTTAATCAAAATCATACATTTTATTTTGGGTTTAAAAAATGCAGTGATAGTCTTCAAAGAATTACTGGTATAACTGAAAGTCTGAGAACCTTAAACTGACCTCTTTTGTATAAAATAAAAAGGTAATTAGTTTTGTGATTTAATGAGGAATAGCAAGTACAGGTATTAGCAAACCTACATTTTTTTTCAATACAACAAAGTTATGGTTTAGTGTGTTAAATTTTTGCGCTGTCATGTTAGGCACCTGGTATCCCATAATATTACCACAACCAAGATATCCTTCTTTACTGTAATATTATTTAGAGAAGTCATCAGAAAACTTGTTATTCTGTAAGCTTGTCTCTAAGGTAACTGGCTGTTCTGTAAACTTGTCTCTAAGGTAACTGGCTATTCTGTAAACTTGTCACTAGGGTAACTGGCTATTCTTAACTTGTCTCTAAGGTAACTGGCTATTCTATAAACTTGTCTCTTAGGTAACTGGCTATTCTGTAAACTTGTCTCTAAGGTAACTGGCTATTCTGTCAACTTGTCTCTAAGGTAACTGGCTATTCTGTAAACTTGTCTCTAAGGTAACAGGCTATTCTGTAAAATTGTCTCCAAGGTAACTGGCTATTCTCTAGACTGGCTGTAAGATAACTGGCTATTCTGTAAACTTCTCTAAGGTAACAACATCCTATTTGCTAGACTGGCAGTAAGGTAACTGGCTATTCTGTAAGCTTCTCTAAGGTAACAACATCCTATTTGGTAGCCTGGCAGTAAGGTGACTGATTACTCTGTTAGTTGTCTGTACAATAAGTAGACTGTAGATTGGGTGTTCTGTTCACTGTTAAGATCATTGTTTGGTTTAAAACCTCTGCTATACTGTCTGTCCTGATTACAGCCACCTGTTCCTGACTATGATCCAACCTATTTCGTACGATGCCACTCTGATGAAGATGGTCCTTCAGATGATAACACCAAGGTGTGGCGATGTGCTTTTGAACCAAAACCTAACTGTCCTGGTAAGTTTGCAGGTAATTCCTTCATACCGAGGACACCAAACATAGTAAAAAAAAAAAAAAAAAAAAAAAAATTCTGATCTTTGGGTTAATTTTCTGAATGTTTAACTGTTTCTCATCATTTTTCACATGTTAAGCAATAGAAAACTTTCTTACCTTAACCAAGTTGATTTCTTCAGTAGTTTTAGCACCAATTTCCCCTCAAAAGTTCTCATTTCACTTAACAATTTATACAGTGAAGCTGTTATATTGAGATAAGGCTTAATGATAATCACTTATTATTCCTGTCTCTCTTATCTGTATTGTAGGTGAGCACACCAATTTGGTGGCTACAGTTGGTGGGAAGATTGTCTGCCTGGTCGACTGTCAAACAGGCAAGGTCATGAGACGGTTCAAGGACACAGACAAAAAAGAGGTGTGAGGGATATGTTAATTATTTATAATTTATAGTCATATTTATGACACTGACCTGATTTGATGAACATCTTAAGACTCCTTACATCCTTCCATTCAGGCCAACAAGTTTTAATTGAAGCTGATAACTACTTTATTAAGTTTATATTCATTTCTCTAACATTTTACTGCTAATGTAATTCATGATCAGATGTAAAGTAGTATCTTTTGTGGCTACCACTAAAGTGATTTCCTCATGTCAGATCATCCAATCACCATTTGTAAAACATGCTATTCTATACTATAGGTACCTTACTGTCTATACCATGTCTATTCTATACTATACCATACTGTCTATACCATGTCTATTCCATATTATACCTTACTGTGTAGTCCATACCTGTCTTTATTTGCGACACTGATTATGAAAAAGGAGTTATTAGGAGACATGTATTGGTTCAACATCAAGCTTTACACCTCATCAGATTTTAGTGGTCATTGGTTTGTGTGAGAGATTCCCGGTAACACCACAGTTTTTAGGACTGGGGGTTTGAGGATATCTATTTCAATGCCTGATCACTTCGTTAATATTTATCAACTGGAATCTTCTTTTTTGCCTTAGTCATTCTACACCTTGGCATGGACCACAATTTCTGTCGACAAGGACAACTCTTCAGAGACCACTAACATCCTGGCTGTAGCAGGGGATGCTTGTGATGTTAAACTAATTCATCCCTCCCAACTTGTGATGTATGCCACACTTGAGGGTCACCGTCGCTACATCAGCTGTCTTGTGTTCCATCCTACCTACTCCACAATTCTCTTCAGTAAGTTTTGTTGATCTCTCATCTTTGTTCTGAAAGTCACTCACTCTGCAATCCCTGTATGACAGTGTAAAAACTACCATTGAATATTATTTTGAGTAGCAAGGTAAATGATATTTGATTGGTGTTGTATTATGATATCAGTGGAAACTAGGAATGGCAATTCAATAGAAATTACTATTTGCATATTTGTCAGATTCAGTATTCACATATTTGTCTTTATGTCCACTCCACATAGTACACAGTCATTACACACTGCTGTACAAAATGGTACAAAAAGTGACTCAATGTTTTCAACATAATGAATGTAATACATAAACAAGTTGAACAGGTTTTCGTAAGAGTAGGATTAATTTCTAGGCTTATTTGTCTTACAACTCATTTTAAAAATAGGATGACAAGAAAATATGGCACAGAAAATGGTAAGATTTGAAGACACAAATATATCCTCAAATTTCCAAATTTGGTAAATAAAATTGTTATTAATATGTATGACTTTTTATGTAGAATAATTGTCATAGTACTTCATAATATGAATTGTTTCAACCATGAAATATCTATATGTCTTTGGCCAAGAGCAACATGAAATCAAACTAAACGTTAATGAAAACTTATATTGAAAACACTTTTTTTGTTGAAATCTGTCATGACTTTCTCTCCTAACATGCCAACAGGGTCATCACTCTTCACAAAGTACTCATCACCAACTTGGCAACTAAAATGTCTGCAGGATGATGTCATTGGATATTTATATAACCTGTATCTTATAAATAGTCTATATACATCCTACAGTGATACCTAACTTAATGCTGATGTAAATGATCAGCTGTGCAATAAAACTTACCTGGATAGGAGTGACCTCAGGCTAATTAGTGTCACAATGAATGATACAGGTGTACAACTAATTATACCTTGATGATTTAGCTGACAAAATTCTATTCAGAATGAAAATTGAACAATTTGTTGTCAGAGAACAGATGAATTTTCCAAATGTTCATATCTAACAATTGTGAAAATGAATATTCAAATATCATTTTTCTATTTGAATACCACCATGCTGAACAAATATTCATTGATATCCTTAATTAAAACACATTGTGTATCACCAATCCAAATGATTATGAGAAAATTTTGGTAATCTCCATGCTCCAGTAACTTAATCAGACATGAAAGAAGAAAATGTTGAAAAATCTTCATTCAGTAGAGATAAAATTATTTCTACCTCCATTTTTCAATGAAAGGGATGACATGGCAGTTTCTGTTTCTTGGGAAGCTGTGAAACAAAACCTGTCTGCTGACATTATATTGCTCTAGAATGCACGCCACAGCCTCCTGTATGTTGTTCGTTGATGTAGCCACCACCTAATACGTGGAGACTTGTCCTCAAAATGATCATGGGAACAGCTAAAGTAATAACCTAGAAAACAAACAATTAGCAAAAATAATGGACATAAGTAAAGATTTCATCAACATAAACATCCTTAGTGAAGGTATATATATGAAGAAGTAGTGGATTTGTCTTGTCACTGGATAATGATTATAAATTAAAATTTCATCACAGCTTAGGAAGAAATATTTGAGGATCCTGAAGGAAAAGTTCAATTACTGCCTGCTGCATCAATTTATTTTTAATTATTTAAAAAATCTTCTAGCCTTTGTTTGTGTTATTTAGGAATAGATGCAATTTAACTTATAGAATTAAATGTCAGCTGATGTTATAGAGAAGTTGATATAGAGCTCCCTATTTGATTTTATATTGACAGTAATATTCATTGTTTACTAGATCAATATTAAAGACTATTAACTGTATATCTAGTTGAGAGCAATACAGTTTAAGTTATAATATATGTGAATGTATGAGGTCACTTCCTCATAGGGGGTGAAAATGGCTTGACTGACTAAACCTGTAAACTAACAATAGGCAAGACTTAAGCTTGTAAATTCTCATTTGGTATGTGCAGTTTTAGGATGCTAGTTGTACCTGTCTGAAACTAACTGGCTGAAAATCATTAGTTTGAACTGAATAAATAGAGACAATGCACTCATATTTCTGGAACTGTTACAGTATTCAGTACATAATAAATGGAACCTACCGGTGAATTGTTTTATATTTTACAGGAAATTCTGAAAATGCACATGTTTAGCTTTAGTCAAATTAGCATGTCGAACAACTTGTACAGGTAGGGTTCGTCTTCATGGAATAATTCTGTGAAGCCTGGATGGTTTCAGCTGGGTTATGCAAATACAGCTTAAGTGTGGTCAGGTATGAAATCAAAAAGTATGTAAATGTGGTAATAATGCTTATAATTTGTTCTTACCAGGTGGTGGGAAGGACAACAGAATCATCATGTGGGACATCGGGATACCAAACCTCTCAGACTACTCCACTAACTTCAGGTAATAAATCACATCATTGATATTCCAGAGAATTCAGTCAGTGAATTACATTCTCACCTGAAGATCGTAGTCAGTGATTGAATCCCTATTAGGAAGTGTTTGTGTTTCTCAGGTAAATGTCTAAGTTGTGTGATATAATTAGGGAAGTTTGTGTTTCTCAGGTAAATGTCTAAGTTGTGTGATATAATTAGGGAAGTTTGTGTTTCTCAGGTAAATGTCTAAGTTGTGTGATATAATTAGGGAAGTTTGTGTTTCTCAGGTAAATGTCTAAGTTGTGTGATATAATCAGGGAAGTTTGTGTTTCTCAGGTAAATGTCTAAGTTGTGTGATATAATTAGGGAAGTTTGTGTTTCTCAGGTAAATGTCTAAGTTGTGTGATATAATTAGGGAAGTTTGTGTTTCTCAGGTAAATGTCTAAGTTGTGTGATATAATTAGGGAAGTTTGTGTTTCTCAGGTAAATGTCTAAGTTGTGTGATATAATCAGGGAAGTTTGTGTTTCTCAGGTAAATGTCTAAGTTGTGTGATATAATTAGGGAAGTTTGTGTTTCTCAGGTAAATATCTAAGTTGTGTGATATAATCAGGGAAGTTTGTGTTTCTCAGGTAAATGTCTAAGTTGTGTGATATAATTAGGGAAGTTTGTGTTTCTCAGGTAAATGTCTAAGTTGTGTGATATAATTAGGGAAGTTTGTGTTTCTCAGGTAAATGTCTAAGTTGTGTGATATAATTAGGGAAGTTTGTGTTTCTCAGGTAAAGATCTAAGTTGTGTGATATAATCAGGGAAGTTTGTGTTTCTCAGGTAAATGTCTAAGTTGTGTGATATAATTAGGGAAGTTTGTGTTTCTCAGGTAAATGTCTAAGTTGTGTGATATAATTAGGGAAGTTTGTGTTTCTCAGGTAAATGTCTAAGTTGTGTGATATAATCAGGGAAGTTTGTGTTTCTCAGGTAAATGTCTAAGTTGTGTGATATAATCAGGGAAGTTTGTGTTTCTCAGGTAAATGTCTAAGTTGTGTGATATAATTAGGGAAGTTTGTGTTTCTCAGGTAAATGTCTAAGTTGTGTGATATAATCAGGGAAGTTTGTGTTTCTCAGGTAAATGTCTAAGTTGTGTGATATAATCAGGGAAGTTTGTGTTTCTCAGGTAAATATCTAAGTTGTGTGATATAATCAGGGAAGTTTGTGTTTCTCAGGTAAATGTCTAAGTTGTGTGATATAATTAGGGAAGTTTGTGTTTCTCAGGTAAATGTCTAAGTTGTGTGATATAATCAGGGAAGTTTGTGTTTCTCAGGTAAATGTCTAAGTTGTGTGATATAATTAGGGAAGTTTGTGTTTCTCAGGTAAATGTCTAAGTTGTGTGATATAATCAGGGAAGTTGATTTTTCTACAGAAACTGAGACACAGATTGTCATTTGCTATTGTTAGATAAGGCAACATTTGATGACTTAACCTAATTACTCTGGCCAACAATTCACGTGAAGTAGACAGTAGCTAATACAAAACAATCCTGTCTCAAAACTGGCCCTAGATTAATAAACAGTAAAGCAGTGAAAACATACATCCACAACTCAAAAAACAGTCAGTAGCAAAATTGTTTCAGACCCTATAATCTAGATTCTGTTTGTGACCTAATTATTATTTTTCTCTTTAGAAAGCTGAAGTGCCTAGTTACTCCAGGAACAGACCCACTGAATCTTGCCCTCAGTATGAGTACTAACAGTTTGCTAGCAGGGTGTGAGAGTACCTGCTACTTATGGAAACTCCAAGACATGCAAAAAGTCAGCAAGTATGTAAATCTTTCTACAACTGATACCCTTTAGTTGTATTGTATTCACAATTCTTTTCTTGTGGTTTTATTACCTGTGTTGGTAATCACTGGTCTGTTCAGGACCTAGTATAGATTACAGCAGACATAATAAGAACATGGTGTCTTGAAATACACAGCTTATATTTTAGAGTGAGGAGAAGACTTTTTAAAGTTTTCCCATCCCTAGCCAAAATACAGCTTTTATTTTAAGACAGTGATCATGTATGCCATCCACCCTGCAAATTTACAAAAATTCACACTATTTGAAACTTTGTAAGTTAACCTTCTGTTGACCTCAGGTGTTACAGGTCACATGATGTAAATACAAATGATTGTTCTGTGGGAAAATTTACAATCTTCTACTTAATGGTCAGCTTGTTTCTTTTTCTAGATAAACTTGGTAAATAATGCTAACAGAATCACTAAAATTGACAGTTATTCATACTTTCAAAATTTTTTGAATTGTTCAGAATGAATATTATGATAATAAAAATGCTTGCTTCTGTTTTTCAGGGAGCCTGATCTGGAGCTATGTCTGCCAATAACAGATGATAACAGTGATACTTCCAGTGATGACAGTAAGACGGGAGATATTGTAGATGGTCTTGTGCTTCTATCGGACAACTTTGTTGGTAGGTTGGAGAGTTACTGGATTATTGCTTGTCTAATTTTATCACAGATTTATGTACATACTTTAAACAAGAACATCTTGTGATATAATAATTTAGTGACTTTGTTAGTCGGTAGATCATTAGCTTACACAACCTCTGGTGAAGGTCCCAGGTATGTGATTCAGTGCTCCTTACTAGTATTAGTTTACTCTGGAAGTAGAGAAACTGTCTATGTTGTCATGGTTTCATCCTTGGGCTGAGGATGGCACACCACAGGCATCCAGTATACTGTTTAGTATAGTAGCTATCAGCCAAGGAGGCACCGACTCAAAATGACCCTGGCTGTTGTTAAGACAACAAACCTACTCACAACTGATGTACAAAAATATCTGTTTGGAATATTGTTATCAGACAATTTTTCCTTCAGTTTTCAATTGTTTCTTAAAAATCATAAACAGGATTACTCCTTGTATATGAGGATCACACTTCTGTTGCAAAACTATGCTTTTGTATAATTGTATGTTAAAAAAAAACTTTTCATTTGATTTTCATGAACATCTATTTCCTTAATACATAACAGAGAAATGACCTTTCCTACATTTCATTACCAAGAACAGTATATTAGCTGGTTATAGAATGAATTTGTCCCTGCTCTTCCCTGACAGTGGGCAAACTTGATTCTGATGTGCCAGTTAGTTGCTTACCGTTTGCACTCTATGTTGAAGTTAAACGAATTGTCCATCTTTTCATGTCATCACACTTTTTACTGTGTATGCACAAGTCAGTATGGCACTTTGCCGTCAGTAACAGCAAAATCATTCCAGTCTGACTCAGAGTTGTCCATAAAGTTAATTGGTTATTGGATACTTTTACCCATAATGCCTAAATGTCTGAAGAGTGTACATGACTTTTCTCCCCTACATATAACTGATAGTAACAAAAAAGTACTGTCTTCTGTATACTCTAATGACCATGACTGAAAAAGTTATAATTGAGTTAACTCTCCTACATTTACAAGCTTCTAGTTGGTTGTGGTTATCGATGACTTGTCTCCCCTTTCAATCTCTTGACCATATTTATCACATGTGGTCCTTGAAAGCTATTTCATTTTGATTTGTTTTTCTTCTACAGTGACTAAATGTGTTGGTAATAGCTGTTTGACCGTGTTTGACCTCAAGTCGTGTATTCCAATGAAAAAGCCAAGCAGACAGACGCGCAGCATTAAAGTCACACCGACAGCTCTGCTGAATTACACACGTACCACAGTAGACTATATTTACCTGGCTGCTTCTCAAGGTAACTGACCTACAAACTTTCTTTATGATACACTGAAGTGTTCTTATCTGAACAGTACTACCAAGAAATTACTTCCAAATATTCTGATTAAAAGCTCTGATATTTTGAAGCACATGTAGTCAACTATTCTTCAAAGCAATATTTGGTCTCTATTATTTTTGGGTAAGGATTTGGTGTGTGATATAACCCTGAGTGTGGTTTCTGTCTGATATGAAGTAATTGTAGTGATTAAAGACTCCCTATTGTGTAACATAGGGATCAAGTCCCCCTACTGTGTAGGTATAAGATTCTTTGTGATTTAACTTAAGGTAGAGTTCTCCTTGAGAGATGGAGATATTTGATCCATTGATACACTGAAAGCACTTAACCTGACTATTAAAGAAATTTTAATATACGGTCGAAACTCGTTATCTCAAAATTCAAGAGACCGTTGAAAATATTTCTTGTTATCTGAATTTCAACTCAAAGTGTCGAAATAAGGTTGACGATTTTATTTTCCTGACATTGATTAAGGTTGAACTAAGTAGAGCTATGCTAGCATGGTATACCACAGCGTAATTTAATCTGTTATTTGAAATGGCATTGTGAACAGAAACAAAATTTCTAAGTTCTCCTTTTAATGTTACTCATTTTGCCAACAATCATGTAATAACAACACCAATCATATTCATGTGTACTCGCATCGTTCCATCCCGCACGTGTACACTACTCTTACTGACCAACTTATAGATCATGTGTTTTATGGAAGGACAATAAAACGAAAATAAAATTTTGCTTTTGGCATGCTACGAGAAACGATGTACGAAGCTTCAGATCATATTTATATAACTTTACTATGAATAGATTTATATCAAAATGCGGCAGTAGAAAGTTTTTACCCGTTGTAGAAAACATTATACAAGCACTAGACTTTATTAATCATGCATAGATATAGACTCTATCAATGAAAAATACTTTCAGCACTTCATAGTCATAGCACTAAATGTAGCAAAGTGCCCAATCACAGTCCTTTAGTAGACAAGCTCAAAAATTAGTTTCTCTCAGAATTGTGGAGATCAGATTTTATCAAAAACTTTGTACTGGTTGGATGGTTTTGTTTTCAATGTTCAGTAACCATCCGATAAACTTAATAGTCTCAGTTGTATCACTCACTGTGCATTGTATGTCATATACAAAGACGTGCAGAGATATTATAAGTTTGTCAGACTCCAAATTAAATTAAAACAAAATAAATTGTTTTTTTAATTCCTTCGGTGTGCTTCTTTTTCAGGTCTGGTTGCTGCTGGTGATGATAAAGGGTCCATTCATCTGTACAACCTGAATCAATTTTTAGGAGAAAAACCAATATCATGTGACACTACCCTTCAGCAGTCAAAGGTAAATCGTAATCAAATACAAACAAATTTAACACAGTTTTAATTTCTCTAGAGATTGGAGAAAACAATTCTGATTTGCAAAAGAAAACACATATTGGGGATAAAAGGGGGAAATAGATACAAATATAGAATTACTGAAAATATTTTCTTTCATTATTGATGTTTTGCAATGAAAAAGTTTTAAAAAAAAAAGATTCGAATATATAAAGATGTACTCAACCTCATTTACTTAAAAGGTTTCCTCCAATAACACATTCATATTCTGTAATGTATAGGTGTTGGATTGGCCAGAAGTAACACTTGGCAGACATACAGACAGTATGAAGGATTTGCTAACAGAGCAGGTATGTATGGATACACAAGTATTTTATTGGACATTGTATCGGGAAAATGAAAAATTGAAATGTATTTGTCATTTGATGATTTTTCTTTTTCCTTCCTTCACTCACTGTCCGTCAAAAGTTTTTCATCTTGTTTTGAATGCACTAAGATCTAATAAGATGTTACTACACTGATCATCAAGATCCTTTTTATTTGCCCATCAAAAATTCTCCCGAGATTTATCATAGTATGGTATTGTCTGTCCAACCGTCATAAACATTTATTTGGCAAGAGATCTCTCAGTTTTCATCTGATATTTTTCAAATTTGGTTGGCTTAATTACCATGACAAAAAGTCATGGTATTTTGGAGAGTTACTGCCCTTTGTTGTTTTCATAATCTTAATCTTGTCAGAAGATCAATTCTCGGTTTTACCAGTTGCTTTCTTTACAGCTTGATAGGCTTAAATCACCATTACCACAGCCATACATACAATTTTATTTGTCTTACTTGCATGGTGATTTACAATTTTGGAAAGAGTTATTTCCCTTCCATTTTTTGTTGTTGTTTTTTTTTTTTTCTACATTTACATCTTGTCCAAGTTGTTTTTTCTTTTCTTTTCTTTTCTTTTCTTTTTTTTAATGATATCAGCTAAACGGTTAAGGGTCTCCTTTTTGAATTGGCTTTAATTAAACAAGTGCTAGGTGAAGACTTATCCTTTAATGTTATTTTTATTATTTTCTTGGTAACTTTTGTTTCAGGCGGTTGTGATAAACTCGATAGCCATGAACCACAGCAAGGACTACATGGTTTGTGGTACTGACAACAACCTGGTGTGTATCTGGAAACGTAGCACTGTTAAAACATGACCTGGTGTGTATCTGGAAACGTAGCACTGTTAAAACATGACCTAGTGTGTATCTGGACACTCATGACCAGTTATATATCTGGAAATGCCAGACCAGGTTTAAACTAGGTGTATATCATGTGATTTGGTGTGTATCTGGAACAGCAGCTCTGAAAACACCTGACATGGTTTGCATCTGGAAACATGACCTGGCATGTATCTGAACACATGGGACTTGGTGTGAATCTGGAAAAGTAGCTCTGGAAAAACACCTGACCTGGTGTGTATCTGGATGTGTGACAATCAAAACAGGTGACCAGTGTGTATCTACAAACACATGTGACCTCAGGTGAATCTGAATACACAGTGTACAACTCTGAATTTTATGTGCTGCAAACTTGTGATAAAATGTTCAATATCTTGAACAGACAGTTGCAATACAAGCAACTGTTTTTTGTGCACTTTATGGAAATCTGCAGATTTGTGCCAGTCTATAAGGACTGGGAAACATAACAGGTCTCTGATGTTAAATGCCATATGTTACATCAGCGTCATGCTGACAGCTTAACAAGGAAGAATCACTTACACAAGATGTATATGTTAAGGTAATATGTAGCAGGGTTAATGAAAATGTTTTTATGTAGAAATTGTTGAGATGAATGTCACCTATGTGATACTCTATTACCACAATTTGCCAAACTTTGTTACTTATTTGTAAATACAATGTATCAAGCTGTAACCCAGCTGTAAATATGTAACAACGATAACTGTATATATCAGTAGTGAGGATCTAGTATTCAGTCCTATCTAAAACTTTGTTTATATGTAAATGTTTTGAATACACTGCAATTTGTCGGTATTATTATATTGTTTGAAAGAATGTTTAAGAATGTTCATGGAGATTCTAACACTAAGCTTATCTTTGTATGAAGGTACTTCTACATATTACATGTTTTATGTACAAGTACTTTATAAAATATCTGTTAACAGTTCATTACATAGGATAAGGGGAAGTAACTTTGTAAAATGTTTTAAGTACAAATACTTCATAGGATATCAATTTAGAATTAGCTTTGGGGTAACATGGTTTAAGTGATTCAGGTGATCTGGAATTCTTCCACTTTAGAAGAACACACATGTACTGGATGTTGGAACTGATATACATATATTAATGTATGTAAAATTTAAAAAGCGCAGTTTTCTGAGTATCCTGTCAGGCATAAAACTATTCACTAAAATTAAGATACCATCCACTTCACTCCATTTATAATGCTCCTGAAAATATGTGACTGCATTAACCATACTTTTTCTGCTGAAATTCTGAAACGAAATGATATTCAGGAAGTATGTTTTGGACAGGACTCCTCAATCTGCATATGCCAATATTCTGCAGTCTAGTCTTGGTCCAATCTGTACCTGACGTTTTTCTTGTAAGTTCAATTCGTCCAACCGTTTCAACTGCTTACGCGAAAACGCCCTTAGTGCAAGAAGTGTAAGGGGAAGTAAACTTTGTGGAATGTTTTACGCACAAGTACTCAATCCAGTATCTATTAACAAGTAGTGAAAAGAGTGAAAGAGGGAAGTAATTTTGTTGTGACTTATTTATGGAACACCGTTACGTTCTTGTTTTTCACATATAAATATGTGTAACTGGTCACTGTTTATTAGAACTGTTTTCTCTTGCGATCTGATACCTTATTCTTTTATTCAGATTTTACAAAATTTAAAACAGCATAGTTAATTGATTTGTTACCACATGAACAAATACAGTAAGGTATTGGACCATTGTTTATCAAGTGACATTTTTTTGTATTTTACAAAAATATTTTTATACTTCCATCATTTAAAAATGAAATATTTACCTGAAGTTTGGTTTTAGTTTGATTGAGGTACATTTTTAATTATGATTTTAGTTTTTATCTTAAGTTTTAATTTTATTGCCAACTGCATTTTACTTTATATAAAATCTGAGGGAAAAAGGGAGTTTAAAGATCCGACTGGTAAAAATTTTAGTTCTCTGCATTTAAAAGAATCACTGAAGGTGTATTGATATTGTTTTTGTTACTATGGCAATAACGTATTGCTGAGTAAAGATGTAATCCTGTAATAGGTCACATTACAGAAATAAACGTCTAAAAATTCTGCGTTGTGACGTGTTTTATGTTTATGTTAATTGGAAGGCCACAAAACAATTTTTGTTTTTTCATTTGGTAACGTAGCAGAATTTTGAATGTAAAGGTTAAATAATGTGATCACAACAAATACCTCACCTGTATCATTGAGGTTATTTTCACTCATCAGATGCAGTTCTCAGATATGGAAGATACTGTAAGTTGTACAGATCGATGGACACAGGCCACCACTGTTACTGGTTAAAATGACTGGTAGGTCCCCTATCTTAGTTTGAAACTAAATAAGACTAACACTGTTAAAAATAAATATTTTATTGATTTGACAAAACGTTACAAGTCTTATAGTTAACAATTCTCTCCAGCTTTAAATAGATCCGTGACATCCTTACACAACTCATAAGGCACCAAGATAATTGATTGTCTATACAAATCTATTGCATTCTATTCACACCAGACTTTTATCTTCTCTCTCACAGGATTCTGTTTCACAATATACAGACTCGTATAACTCAAAACTCTGTTTAATTTGAAGCGTTTTGTTGGTCTCTACCTGACCTTACACAAAGCTTTCAAACTGGCTTTAATCGAATACTTGGTTATTTCAAACTGTTCCCATGGTCCCGCCCAGTTCATGATGAGGTTCAACTCTACCTGATAACATTTTGCACTTTTACAGATAAAACAACATCATTTTGACACTTAAAATACACTCCTTTTACATTCAATTAATTAATTACTAAACTTA
The DNA here is from genome assembly GCF_031769215.1 of Ylistrum balloti. NCBI lineage: Eukaryota > Metazoa > Mollusca > Bivalvia > Pectinida > Pectinidae > Ylistrum > Ylistrum balloti. The sequence continues at coordinate 168,569 of NW_026782201.1, forward strand.
CATTAAAGGCACTCTGTTTAAACTGTTACAAATGAGATACAATAATATACTGTTTATAGAATTACGTGAAACATTTACAATATAAACGTAAACCTTTAGCAATAATCGAAGTCGTTAAAAAAATCCCAAAATCCTCACCAGGGTTACAACAAATAAAATATAACAAAAAATGCTGTTTTAAATATATAAGTAAAGATGTGTCGGGTGAACTATAAATAGCAACCCGTGATTCTTTCCCAGAAAGGATCAGTGGGTGAATAGTGATTCATTTTAGGAATCTGTAATTACTTAAAGCTGTTTGACCGTATATTTGGACTTGATTCACATTAAACAGAATCTGGTCACATTGTATTTGTGACTATACAATTTGAAGCTACAATCCCTAGACCCGGTATCACTTTGGCCAGTAACTATGATACAGGTGGGTCGGAAAGCCAAGTATATACCACAACGTCCAAATTTCCTTCTCCAGAGTCTGGATTTACCATGAACAAGGATACATTGTATATCTGTCTTACTCCGTGGTTTTACATATGATTATATATTCTACAAAATATGATGTAACATGCCATCAACAACGAAATTTTTAAAATGCTTTAAAAAGGTTTTACCTATAAATTATGTATAGGTAAATTAGAAAAACTTATTATAAACATTGCTTTATCACATACAAAAATCTTCCACACTTTTCTGTAATGCTGATAGTGTTTGGTGGGAAGGTTCCATAAACAACCAGACGAAGACATCAACATAGCTCCACCTTAACCAGGATCAATTGAAGTGTTGAAAACGGATGAATAGTTGAACATGTCATTAACTAATGAGGTAGAATTCAGTGAGGTAGTATTGATGATTGTTGTGTTTAATGCCACCATGTTCTGTATAAGGCTTCCTTGGTATAAAACACCTGTAAATAGACAATGAAAAATGTACAATACACCTGAAAATAGATGTAAAATGTACAATACACCTGTAAATAGACAATGTAAAATGTACAATACACCTGTAAATAGATGTAAAATGTACAATACACCTGTAAATAGACAATGTAAAATGTACAATACTCATGTAAATAGATGTAATATGTACAATACACCTGTAAATAGATGTAAAATGTACAATACACCTGTAAATAGATGTAAAATGTACAATACACCTGTAAATAGACAATGTAAAAAGTACAATACACCTGTAAATAGATGTAAAATGTACAATACACCTGTAAATAGACAATGTAAAATGTACAATACACCTGTAAATAGATGTAAAATGTACTGTAAATATGATGTACCTGTAAAATGTACAATGTAAATAGATATGTACAATACACCTGTAAATAGACAATGTAAAATGTACAATACTCATGTAAATAGATGTAAATGTACAATACACCCAATGTAAAATGTAAATAGTAAAATGTACAATACACCTGTAAATAGATGTAAAATGTACAATACACCTGTAAATAGATGTAAAATGTACAATACACCTGTAAATATGTAAAATGTAAAATGTAAAATGTACAATACACCTGTAAATAGACAATGTAAAATGTAAAATGTACAATACACCTGAAAATAGATGTAAAATGTACAATACACCTGTAAATAGATGTAAAATGTACAATACACCTGTAAATAGATGTAAAATGTACAATACACCTGTAAATAGATGTAAAATGTACAATACACCTGTAAATAGATGTAAAATGTACAATACACCTGTAAAAATGTAGATGTAAAATACTGTAAATATGTAAAAAGTACAATACACCTGTAAATAGACAATGTAATGTACAATACACCTGTAAATAGACAATGTAAAAAGTACAATACACCTGTAAATAGATGTAAAATGTACAATACACCTGTAAATAGATGTAAAATGTACAATACACCTGTAAATAGATGTAAAATGTACAATACACCTGAAAATAGACAATGTAAAATGTACAATACACCTGTAAATAGATGTAAAATGTACAATACACCTGTAAATAGACAATGTAAAAAGTACAATACACCTGTAAATAGATGTAAAATGTACAATACACCTGTAAATAGATGTAAAATGTACAATACACCTGTAAATAGATGTAAAATGTACAATACGCCTGTAAATAGATGTAAAATGTACAATACGCCTGTAAATAGACAATGAAAAATGTACAATACTCATGTAAATAGATGTAATATGTACGATACACCTGTAAATAGATGAAAAATGTACAATACACCTGTAAATAGATGTAAAATGTACAATACACCTGTAAATAGATGTAAAATGTACAATACACCTGTAAATAGACAATGTAAAAAGTACAATACACCTGTAAATAGATGTAAAATGTACAATACACCTGTAAATAGATGTAAAATGTACAATACATCTTTTAATAGATGTAAAATATACAATACATCTATAAATTGATGTAAAATGTACAATACATCTTTAAATAGATGATGTATAAAGTAAAAGTTTCATACTTCTTACATGTAACTATTCAGAACGAACACATTTTACTAAATGTATACGAAAAAAACACATTGAATGAAAACCATCTACAATATGTGAACATCTCACCTGCCACACATGCAGTCATGAAACAGGCGACGTTCCCGCCAATCATGGCTCTGAGCATGCCCTTAGCATAGTCCTGTCGTCTGCTAGGATCTGCAGCAGTAAATGCGCCCAAATTGATGCCCATGGCGGCTATACTACCAAACCCGCACAATATGTAAGTAGCTATCACGACTGAACGTTCCTTTAAAGAGAAAAAAATAGAAGGCTCTGGAAATCAAATTCAGCTCAACTCGTTTGCATGTAAAACTGTCATTTGTTTCGACCATGAATGACATAGGTACTTCATAGCTTTCTATACGAAATTATAATGGCGTTATAAAGGTCACGCACTGAATGTCATTTATAGCACTATATACTACACGTCTTGTCGGTTAGTTTATATAACGGCATTGCTACGCAAATATAAAATATAATTCTATCAACAAGAAAACGTGACACACAAGATTAATCGTTCAAATCGAATTATCCACTACTGGGCAAATTTTCTTCACAATTTAGTCAAAAAGATGAAGCACATCTTTCATGTCCAAAACTTACGTTGATTTCATCGTTCTTGATCATCTTGCCGAGGTCGGCGAAGGACAGGAACTCGTTGATAAATATTTTCTTGCCAATGAGCTCGGCTACCTTACCGCAGTCCTCCCATCGAACTCCCATCACTAAAGCCAACGGCATGAATATGTACGAACAGAGAAACTGTAACGATTGTCAAAATAAAGTAAAAGTTAGACACACTGACAAAGTCAAAAACAATCATTGTTGAGAAGGAATATTGGAAGAAAATATATAATCCAACTTCTGGAATATGTTTGAGAAAATGTCGGAAGATGGACACGCGAACACTACGAGTTCAGTACATACGTCCGAGGTCGAGTGGCTATCACTGAATCTTATACACGGTAAAACAAAGGTTTAATGTCCAATGTTAAAGATACGTAAAGCAGATGCAAGACATTTTAAACGAAGTGCGGTCAAAAGAAACAAATGTAAAAGATTCTCCTTTAAGCGCACTGTCCCTCTGGCTCAAGGATAACACAACATTCATTTATATTTAGGTTTATTAGTTCTACGATACTCGATCCCAAACCATGCCAAGATTAATCGTTTGGTCCCTATTAAGATTATGACGAGTATATGTAATGCTAGTATCAAAAAACAAAAACAAAAAGGGAAAAAGGTTTATGGCAACTTAAAATTACCTTTTAGCACTTCATACTAACAAGTATGTTCTTCCGTACTATGTATTCAGTTTCAAAATTTGTTAAAAGACTCATCAGATGCTATGAAATTTCCATTCATATAATTTTTTTAAAATTTTATCAAGCCTTTTACGAGGTAAAATGAAAATAAATCGTGACGAGTTTCATAAATTTCCAATCAAATGGAAACGAATGTAAGATTCTGTTCATCACACAACATGCATACGTTTTGCAATCATTCGTGAAAACTTATTAGAAAAATAATCTATACTGGCGATATCTATTGATTTCTAAACCATAGGAAGCTTCAGCCAATCACCGCCAAGTCAGTTCAGGTGTAATAACCAAAGATGTCATAGCTGACACCAGGGTAGTTATGTGATAAAATGTGACAAGCCTGATAACTTACTTATATATACATGTACACCGTAATTGTTGAAACATGCTGAAAAAGCATTGTGTCGCTGTCCTCTAACAAACTATCACATCCCTATACAGCAGACAATAGACCTGTTCACAGTATTCATATTATCCAAAATATTTACCTGGAACGTGACCTCTGGATGACCAACACGTGACCCCATGAAGGACAAGAAATAGTCAACGAAGGCGAGGAGTGAAATGAAGGCAATGAGATTGACGGTAACATAGGAGATTAGTTTGATGGCCGTCAAAGCCCCGGCTGAAGCTGCTTCCATAATATTGTGCTCATTCCTATTGAGAAACATCCGGAAATACACAACTTATTTAAATTTCCTCTTTACATATTAAGTCTACATGCTTGAACCAGAAATTATGAGCATGATTAATTAATTATTCAGTTCTTAGTGGTTTCTATGAAATCTCCAGAACACAATATCTTATTTTTTCTAGTTTATTCCGTCAAGACAAAGTGCCGTTTTCAGTGGGCCAAAGCCGTTATAAAAAGTTCCTATACTTCTCATCTTCTCAAATTACAAAATCATCATCTCTTTATCTCTCTCCCTTCCTCCCTCCCCCCCCCCTCTCTCTCTCTCCTTTCCTCCCTCCCTCTCTCTCCCTTTCCCTCACTTTCTCTCCCTTCCTCCCTCTCTCTCTCTTTCCCTTCCTCCCTCACTCCCTCTCTCTCCCTTTCCACCTCTTTCTCTCTCCCTTCCTCCCTACCTCTCTCCCTTTCCCTCTCTTTCTCTCTCCTTTCCTCCCTCTCTCTCCCTTCCTCCCTCTCTCTCTCTTTCTCCCTCCATTCCCCCCTCTCTCTCTCTCTGTCTCTTGTTTCATTATTGTAAGTACCTAATGTAAGTTTGATAACTTGTGCCAAATTCCATATTAAATGTTTGGTGCAAATAAAATTTGTTTAAGCTAATTAAAACTTATGTTTTAAGACACTGATTATGTATTCTATTCATCCTGAGGCAGTTTTTTATTTGTTACCATCATGTTAATGTTATGATGAATTTTGCCTGATAGTGTACGCCAATATACTTGCTTCGCGCGGAAATATAATTTCTAAACTACACCGGATATAAATGTAATTTTATGAATATTCGTAAATAAATGCGTTCGTTACAACAAAAAAACACCAATTTATTAAACATATTTTTATATTTCAAAATGTAATATATGAGTACATCAGAAAGTCATTCAATAAAATTAGTACACGTGCGAAAATACAGCCGATAAGTTACTCTCGAGTACAGCAAAAATACACATGTCACAAATATGCGGCAATGATATTTCGATAATGGAATTGTCTTGTGATGGAAAAATGCGAGACCTACCCGACGTTGAGATTGGCGTAGACATCCTTTCCCTTCCCGCGTGGTACTTCCGTTTCCGGCCAGTTGAGTTTACTCACTGCTAGTGCAGCCGGGGCCGACATAAATGACGCAGTGATCACGTGCTCAGCGGGAACCTGTATTTTGACAAACCACATTGTATTTATTTATATTATATAGCTGTGTGTTTATCTTATGCCATGGATATTTACAGAGCTAATGCTTACATAATTGAAACTTCACCAACGTTGTTGTACAAAACGTTAACACGGCATTGTGTCTACTGATCTATTTAATGTTATGATGATAGAAAGCATTGAAACATTTATACAATCAGTGGTGACAATGATTTTTTTATCTGATCAACACCATGATTTCAGTCTCCAGTCCCGTATTACGAACCCCGAATTCGATGTAGGCAGCGATGACTGTTCCAGCCACTGTAGCAAATCCTGACGTCATCACGGCGTTAAGCTCGGATAACGTGAGATCACGCAGAAACGGCTTCAAGGCAACGGTAGACACCACCTACAAAAGTGGTTTTATTTGAATTTTTATCGCCATATTATGTCGGGTTTTGTTTGCTCTTGTTACAATGGAAATACAATTCGTGCCTATATATAACCCATGTGTAAGTTAAAGGTTAACTCTACCTGTCTTGTCCTTTTGGTCTTTCTTTAAAGGTCAACTCTACCTGTCTCAACTATTTGGTCTTTCTTTAAAGATCATTTTCACCTGTCAGACCCGTTTGGATTTTCATAGTCGAAGATCGACTGCTATCTATCTAAATCTTTTGCACATGAATGACTGAAGATTAATTCCTGTCTCTCCAGTCATTCATGTAGGTTACTTTCTGCCGTATCCTTTCGTAGTGACGGTCTGGTCCATTTGCCCTTTTCTTGATGAAGGTCAGTTACTACCTATCTGGGTCTTTCTATCCTTGATGAAGGTCAGTTACTACCTATCTTGGTCGTTCTTTCCTTGATGAAGGTCAGTTCCTACCTATCTGAGTCTTTCTTTCCTTGATAAAAGTCAGTTCCCACCTACTTAGTATCTGGGTTTTTTTTACCTTGCTAGAAAACTTTTCACCTGTCCAATGAAGATATGAGCCGCAGTAGCAAAGGACTCAACAGCTGTGGTCTTCATGGTATACTGGAACAACTTGGCCAGCCCCTTAATGATGAACTGCATCACTCCCAAGTAATACAGGATAGACACTACGGCGCTGAAGTACACCACTACAGGTAGAATCTGTTGACAGACAGTCAGTCGAACACTTTGAGAGGACGAACAAAAGATTGTAGATTAGCATATAACATGAGCAAACTCTGATCACGTTTCAGGTGTCACTTGTGATCCCGTTTTGTTTCAGCAGATGTGTCACTTCCGTTCACTTGTTAATTTCGATCACGTGTCTTTTCCAATCACGTGCTACTTTATATCATGCATACTTTATATCATGCATACTTTTTGCACTTTTAAACTTTAGATAATGGGTCACTTCCGATCACGTGTTGAATTCGTCTCATGTGCCACTTTCGATCAAATGCTCATTTTAGCACATGCGTCACGTCTGTTCACGTGTTTCAATCACGTGTCTTTCTCATTATGTCAGAAGTACAGAAACATAGATTACGTTTGCCGTACTGCTCCGCTTGACGTAAGAGAATACTATTAAAAGTACACCATAACAAATACAGCTGAAGGTACTTTTATCTCTCATGAACTGAAGTGGTTTACAAAATATAATGAACTTACCTTGAAGACCACGACGTGCATAGTGTAGGTTTTTTCGCCGAACACGAACTTGGAGCCGTAGTCGGTAAAGGAGAGGAAGTAGGCTACGGCGTCCCCCATTAGTTTACACACCTTGTAACCAGGTTGCCACCTCAGAATTATGATTCCCATTATAAACTGTAGTAATAATCCCCATAGTACTGCCCGCCATTCTACCTGTAATTCATGAATGATATACATAGTTTGAGAATAAGACACGTGTACTCGTAACAAAATTTAGCGAAATCTTCATCAGTTGTAAATCTGTGATTTATATTGTGTTTTAGACTTTACATAATTCTTCTGAACAGATGTGATATTACCTTTGATGGGGCAGTAGATGTGATGAACATGAGGATCAAGAATAGAATGAGGCCTCCGAGGGGGACAAGTCTATCCGGTTCGTCATGTAGATCCACGATAAGGTACACCACTAGAGCCACGAACAGGAAGGCTGTGAAAAACCTGGAATTATAACTAATTGATGATCATGTTGTATACACAGCGTTTTCTCAAGCTCTGTTTTTCTTGGTTTCCTGCGATTTTCAGAGGCCAAATAATTCTCAATGTTTTTTTGTTTATCCGTGAAGAGGAAATAACATCATATATGTATATACCTTATGGGTATCAAATTAAGAATACACTGTAAACCGTAGAATTTTCATTGGTCGAATAACCCGAACACAATTAGTCTGACTGTTAACCGTGAATTTTCATTGGTCGAATAGCTCGTGTACAATTAGTCTAATTGTAAACCGTAGAATTTCCATTGGTCGAATAACCCGTACACAATTAGTCTGACTGTTAACCGTACAATTTTCATTGGTCGAATAGCTCGTGTACAATTAGTCTAATTGTAAACCGTGAATTTTCATTGGTCGAATAGCTCGTGTACAATTAGTCTAATTGTAAACCGTGAATTTTCATTGGTCGAATAGCTCGTGTACAATTAGTCTAATTGTAAACCGTGAATTTTCATTGGTCGAATAGCTCGTGTACAATTAGTCTAATTGTAAACCGTGGATTTTCATTGGTCGAATAACTCGTGTACAATTAGTCGGACTGTAAACCGCATTATTGTGAAGCCAAGTCTTCACTTTCCGATTTGGGGCTGCATCCACTCCCAGGTCCCGAGGAGTTGAATATTAAATTTCTGAATTTAAGAAAGTACTAACAGGTAAGTTTTTACATGTAAATTTACCAATTGGAACTAACACTACTCTAAGGGAAAAGACTGTAATCACTATCAAAAAACAAATAACTCTGTGGGGATATTTAAAATGTTGGCATTCGGAGATACACTAGGTAAATAACAACATTTGAAAGGTAAACAATCCATCAACGTCACAGAAGGTGAATGCCATGATCGGTCGTTAAAGGTTTAGGGTTATCTTTTTGATTGTATCGGTCTCAAGGAACATCTTTTTAGGTTTCCTCCTACTGTGCAGCCGAAGCCCGTTCTAAGCCAACAATAGCGATTAGTTTCAGATTTGTTTCTCAAAATTATCGTAGAATAAAGTTTTTATCTATAGAATTGAGTATCTATCGAATACAGCGCTACTCGTGTTCATATATAGCCCAGTAGCTTGTGTAATTTCATTTCAGTTACATGCCAATTACGACACTTCCTTCACGATGTTTGAAGCAAGGTATTTTTTTCTTATTCACGCCTGCTTTGTTGTTACATGGTCGCTAAAACGCTCGTTAGTATGTTTAAACTTAATTCCATCCATTCTGTCGACAAAACTGTATCCCGTACAAAACTGTATCCCGTGGAGTACGCAGACTCAATGTTACATACATACAATACAATTCATATACTGCTAAAATTGTCCACTTAGCATAAACACTTACCTTCCAGCAAAAACCTGTCGTTTCGGACTAATGACACAGTATTGTTTACGAATTTTCAGAAGAGGTGTTGTGATGTAGCCAAGGACAGTTGAGATCCCCCAGAACCTGTGTATAACGACCAGAAAGACGATAGCCACATCCACGCATGCCCAGAACGCGGTCGTGGTGTCAAAAACGATGACAAAGACGATGTAGATGACATATGCAACGACAAGAGCAATGAAAATGGCGTCGTTTAACCAGCGATGTGCTGCTGATTTACACGTATTCACAGCCTCGGAACAGTAGTCCAGAAGTTGTCCGAACGTGTCAGTTATTTCTGCTGGTTTACGTTTAGAATTCTCGGCATAAGATAATACGTCCATGTCCACTACAGCAAAAGGCTTTCCGTTGGTCAAGGGTTCGGCCACCAAGGGTTCAGCCACCAGGGGTTCCTCGGACCCATCACGAGACAGTGATCTCTTGTGGCCATCCATTAAGATGTAATGTACACGTCACTGAAAATGGAAACACAAAGAGGAAAGGCGTCCTCCGTCAAACGTAACAGATTCGGAGTCATACGAAATCTCAATCTTATCGGAATTGTAAGCACTTTCAACTTCAAAAAGCCTAAGGTGGCGTCCATTCTCGACTTGTGAATATTAAAAAACGGAAACCGCTCTCCATAATAGAATCGACACGAAACGATGCCTAAACTTTACAGCCACAATATTTCATCAATGACAACACTATTTAAACAATACCTTCTTCACCATGCAGTGGACTTACGATTCCCTCCTTTTAAATCGTATCTGTTGATAAGTCAGCGATATCAGGTATACAAGGTTTCTAGAATTACTAGTCGTGGTACGACTAAGAGATAAAGGCCACACTGAGTTTAGAGTGACCGAGAGTTGACGGAGAGTGACCGAGAGCACCACTTTATTCCTGGAATAGAATCTATCATCCATTCACTAGATTAACTATGAACTTCTTCCAGCGATAATCCTCCATACATAAGTGTGTTTATACCTGGTAGCCATATCTGTAACGATAACAGGAAAATTCCGTATGTAGTGTCATCTAATGTAAGTAGTAGTATCGGTCACAATTATTTACCTTCTAAACACAGTAATAACAATTCTCTATGACATGTCAAATATGGCAAAATGGAAATAAAAGTATTTTTTTTAGTTCTAAAATTAGATTCAAATTTTAAAATTAACTTTTTAATAATAAATCTGTGTAAATGTCAAGCAAAGCTTGACTGTAAACATGTTTTTACTCTTTAAAAGTAATTCAAAATATTTAAATGTCACATTTTGTGGTTTGAACATGCGAATTAATTTGAAAAAATACACTTACCCTTAAACACTATTTAGTAAAAACCATGGTAATATACAAACTGAATTTATGACTAGCACTTGATGGCACACATGCATGTCTTTCATTGAATAGTGGTTGACTTGCACATTGTAACTACGATTAGAGGAAAGTGTATGTTTAAACAATTGATATTTTAAACCAATTTCGTTTAAACGAGGATGATAAGTTTCACTCAAGAATGGGGATGTTGGTTAACTATTCTTTGCCTCTATGTGGGTGTTGATGTTAAAACTTGTTGTAGAGTGACATGTCGATCATACAATTTAAGTATTTATCATAAAATTCAAACATCTTATCGATTTGCTGATGTTTTGGTGGCGCGCTCAATTAAGAAAGAGACGGAGAGAATGTAGCACCCTATCTCTGATAACCATACCTCTAGTTAGTTAGTTAGTAAGTCAGTTAGTAATTAGTTAGTTAGTAAGTCAGTTAGTAATTAGTTAGTTAGTAAGTCAGTTAGTAATTAGTTAGTAAGTCAGTTAGTAATTAGTTAGTTAGTAAGTCAGTTAGTAATTAATTAGTTAGTAAGTCAGTTAGTAATTAGTTAGTTAGTAAGTCAGTTAGTAATTAGTTAGTTAGTTAATTAATTAGTTAGTTAGTTAATTAGTTAATTAGTTGTACAGTACTAAACTAATATAATAAACATATAGCGATAACTTTCCTGCCTTTTAGTTATAAAATTGTAACCAGCATTTAGAGCCATTTATAACGATTTATTACACTACTGCCTTGGCATTCAGTAAGTATAACAATATATTTCAACTTTGATATGTTCCATGACTATACAGTGCCATCCAACTCCATGAATTATAACTAGCTTTCATCATAAAACACAGATTATCCTAATATTTTTACGTCACGCTCCCACAGATTGAAGTATATCGACCCGAAATTACTTCAAAATCCGTTTCCTAAAATATATATAAAGAGGATACGTCTGTATTTGCTGAGTGATTCTGAAATTCGTAACAAAAGATTTAGTTACCGAGCCTTTAAAGCTTCTTACGTAAATCTTAAATCAAATATCCTAGGCTCGGTATAACCAGAACAAGGATGTTAAGCTCCAAAAAAGAAAGAAAGGATGTATCAAATTGCATACCATGCAAGTTACCTAACCAGCCACATAAAGCGATATTTATATTTAGTTTTAGGTCTATAACTATAACCTAACCAGCCACATAAAACGATGTTCTACTTAGTTTTAGGTCTATAACTACAGCTAGTCAGTCACGTGAAGTAGATACTTTCGTATCTAGCTGTTAAGACAGAGCTATGATAAACAGTCACGTGCAATATGATACCTTAAGTACTTGGATTTGATCAATTGTAGTCATACCGCTGTCGTTTTGTCTGCTATTGATTAAGCTAACCAGCTACGTGTGACGAAAAGCTTGTCGCTGACGTAATGTTTTACGGATGGATGTGTCTACCCCAGGTACTTGTTGTCAACGAGAAAGTAAACTTTCGAATCGCTCTATTAAAGGTTATTATTAGATCTAACATGGTTCCCAAATTACGGTTGTTAACCAACGATACCTATAATATACACATGTACGCCGATTGACCCCTCTAAACCTTCCACGAATGTCTGATAATTCTCCGTGAACCATGTCGTCATTCTGTGTTTATGTAGTGTATACCTTGCACATGTGCACAAGGAAGAAATCTATCTATAGATAGTAAAGCTTCCGTTGATATCGACCACCGTGTATACTAGCTGACTTGTATAGTGAATGTGTGTAAATACGGTATACGTACGTGTGCTGTCTCCTTCGTGTCTTGTAGTCTTGGTCTCATAACAAACAAACAATAGCCCTGTAAATTAGTCTCCACGTTCCCTCTAAAGTCATCTTACACGCTGTAATACCGCACATGCGTTTATAATCCATGTGATCATGACTATGTAACATACACGTGACCGACACTTCCGGTCGTGCGTGTTTGAAGTAACAATTCAGTGATACGTGTGTGTGTGTGTGTGTGTGACGAACAATGGTGGATCTATCAATTAGAATACAGAATTTTACAATTGGTTCGTATACACAATACAATACCACGTAGTACATATTTTATCAGAACACAGACAGTTGTTTCTTTAACATTTATTCCGCTGACATCTTTACATATAAAGTGTTACAATGATATTGATAAATTTAGATGGTGACAGCCTTATATTCCGAAGGCCCAATAGTACGAAGGCCCTAAAGTCCGAAAGTCCAATAGTCCGAATTTTCTCAGGTTTTTTTCGCGCCATCTTCGCCGCTCATGTAAGTCGGAATCCCCGTACTGTTTACCATGCATGCTTTCTCCTACATTTTTTTCGCGCCATTTCTGTTCACATTCCCGTCGCTTACAAATATAAGTCGCTTTTCACTTAACTGTTATAGTATAAGATAAAAGAATACTTAGGGCCATTTTTTCTCGCGATTTTTTGTGCCAAAACCTGTGATAAATGTTACGATGATTTCTGTTATTATTGCTTAACTATTTTTCTCTCTAAATTTCGTCATTATTTCATTTACAGTTAAATAAGAAACAAAAATACGTAACCATTTTTAGACTATCGGGCCTTCGGACTATTGGACCTTCGGACTATTGGGCCTTCGGACTTTTAGGCCTTCAGAATATAAGGGTGTTACCAATTTTGATATAGTAGCTGTTTCCGTTCGTTTTCAAATAATATTCTTTCTAAACCTCTAATCTCTGACTCGACTCTGATCTTTTCTGTCCTCCCTCACACTCTCTCTTAATCTCTAATTCCTGACTCGACTCTGACCTTTTCTGTCCTCCCTCACACTCACTCTTAATCTCTAATTCCTGACTCGACTCTGACCTTTTCTGTCCTCCCTCACATTCTCTCTTAATCTCTAATTCCTGACCCGACTCTGACCTTTTCTGTCCTCCCTCACACTCACTCTTAATCTCTAATTCCTGACTCGACTCTGATCTTTTCTGTCCTCCCTCTGACTCTCTCTTAATCTCTAACCCCTGACTCGACTCTGATCTTTTCTGTCCTCCCGCAGAATCTCTCTTAATCTCTAACCCCTGACTCGACTCTGATCTTTTCTGTCCTCCCTCACACTCTCTCTCAATCTCTAATCCTTGACTCGACTTTGACTTTTTTTGTCCTCCCTCACACTCTCTCCCAATCTCTATCCCCTGACTAGACTCTGACCTTTTCTGTCCTCCCTCACACTCTCTCTTAATCACTACGTCCTAACTTCGAATATTGACACGGTTCAGAATATATACATGCACTGCATTGTTATCATCAAACAAATGAAAATCACAGTCAATATTTAGGCTAGTGCACCTCCTGCATTCAGGCCTCCACATTTCGGTTTGTCCCTTCAAGTGAATTTTCTTCGTTCGTCTCCTGGGCTTCAAACTTTAGGCCTTTGACATCCCTGACAAGTCCTATAAGTAGGAAACAACTGCCTGATGAAGTTTACTTCATTGTTTGTTTTTATTGTTTCTTTTCTGAAATCGGGTTCAGTCTGTTCTTCTCTTTCATACTCCAGACTCAATATTAATCTCTTAGCTCCGACTTCTTAATCTCTGAACTTTGGTTCAATTCTTTCCTTTCTGTCTCACCTTAGACTCTGTTTTAATCTCTAATCCCTAACTCGATTCCCATCATCAATTAAGTTATATACCGTGGCATTTTACACAACAATAAATTACATCAGATTGGATCGACTGGTTAAATGACGTCATCAGCGTGTCGCTTTGCTCAGGACACATCATAGGTCACGTGGTAGGGTAAGATGAGTTTTCAGTGGTACTAAACTTGAGCACATATAACGTTGCATTGACAGCAGTTGCATTGACAGCAGTGGTGTTGGTCAGAAAACTGGACTCGCGGTACAGCATCCCTGTTGGTATAAACGGACCAAGTATGTCATCGGTTCTGTGTCATTTCAGTTCTTTCTCCTTACATTACTAAATGATAAAATAATGTACAATGTACTATGTTATGTAAATAGAATGCATTTTGTAGTGGTATAACGGAAAGTCCAGAGGAGGTTGATCGTTAACCAGATCTGTTGCTAGTAAAGAAATGAAGGCATTCAATTGTAGGGAAGGGCGGGTTATGTTAACGTCCACGTTTATCACAAACTATCCATTCTTTCCGATGTTACAAGCGAAGTAACATAAGAGTGGGTTTTTTTCGTTTTGATAAATTTTACATATTTTATCCCAGTGAATTTTTTGTCAGTTGGTCAGTCACCCATCTGAATAAACTTGATCCCTTCATCTTAGCATGTCACTCACGTGACTTGCCGCTTTTGGTTATTCAGAGGAAGTCGTTTGCGTACTTTAACACAAATTATCCCTGTGGGTGTGAAAGAAGGCAAAGGTCATTCATTTGAACAGACTTGATAGACGATAATTACCTAATGTTACTGGCCCAATATCCTGTCTCCTGTCTGATTTAAAGATATTAAACAGGGGTTCTTTACAATGATGAGTGTTTAGCTGCCTTTTGTAATCCATGGATTTTTTCTGATAATGGAACACAAGAGAGTATTTTTCTCTCTGATACACGATATAAATAAATATAACACATTTAAGCTTATCGAATGTGCAGGCTTTGTAAGGTTGGGTGTGACAGGTAAAAACACTGTCGCATCAAGCTATGACTGCCGTAAGTGAACTGTACATAACTATATATATACACGTTAATTCATTTGGTATTCTTTTCCCTTGATAATAGAAACCGCGGTTTTCTAAATCCAGGCATTCTAAGTTTCCACTAATTGTTTGTGCCTAAAACATACTGACAACATCGTGGTATTTATTTTACAGATAAATCTGTCTTGGACACGTTACATCCAAACGCTCCACTAAGTTACATTTTTCCACACAGTATAAACTTTTTAATGAGAAATAACCGTATCAATATTGATTTGATTTAATTCAAATTTAATTGTCCTCACCTGCAACGCACGCGGTCATGAAGCTAGCGACATTTCCGCCAATCATGGCTCTGAGCATACCGTTAGCATAGTCTTTTCGTCTGCTGGGAGCGGCTGCTGTTAAGGCTCCAAGGTTGATTCCCATGGCAGCAATACTTCCAAACCCACACAGGATGTAGGTAGTTATCACTGCAGAACGGTTCTATAAAACAAAAGGTCAAAGTTCATATGAACTATGTCTCTTCCGGTTTCTAGCAGACTTGGACATCCCAAATCAGATGATCCAAATGGGATACTTGGTGTCCAGACTTATTGTAGGTCGGTTTAGTTGTCAACTGTTTCAAACGTATTTTCATGGGAGTGTGCACTTACATGACAAAATCATACAAGTAAAACCATCTTTTTTAGGCTATTCTAATATGAACATTCATATGCATCTAGAAAAAAAATTAAGTAAGGAAACAAATAGGGTCATTTTTTCTGAAATATCATTTTTTTTTTACCAGATAAAAAGAAGAGGCAAACAGCGGGTGCCATTCTTTCGATGATTTAAAAAACGGTACGTCACAAAATATCTCGAATTCCGTAACTGATGATGTCAGCAGCTAATATACCAAAGATTTACCAGAATAGGGCATACTTCAGTGCACGTTGTCGTATTTCAGTAATCCATTCAGTGCCCTACACTTTAGAGGAAACATGTTTTCTTCGCGTAAGAACCAAATTTAAAACTTGAAATCTGACTTCCTACATTTGTTCGGTACTTTTAACACGGCGAATTTCCTTACCAGACGTCTTAACCGTCCAATGTACCACAGTCACCGACACAGAAACATATATACAGACAGAAAAACACCAGCTCAGCTTTACACAACGTATGATATAAAAATCAGGCATGTTGTGATTTACGTTATATTTACTCTAAAGACTGAAATTATGTGTCGTGGTAGAAGTCCAAAGAACCACACAGAACACAGTGTTCAGTCAACTTCAATTGTATTTATCATCACTGTAGACTCACTGTAGATTCCGAGAAGTCTGATTCGTTATAAAGTATATGCCTATCTTTTATTACCGTCGTTGAGAATGAGCTGGACTATTCTGTCTTCTGTCCCATACAGTAATACCTTGTGCAAGGAAACTATCTAGTCACGACAAATCTTTTCCATATTTACATCAGAGTGTAGTAAATATGAACACAAGGACACATTCATGGACTGAAGATAACGAACACGGAAATAAGATAGGGACACATAGCAGGACATTAGCCTTACTAGATACTGGACTAAAACGTACTGGAGTTCTATAACACTGACGACATCAACCTTACTACAGATATTCAACTAAAACGTACTGGAGTTCTATAACACTGACGACATCAACCTTACTACAGATATTCAACTAAAACGTACTGGAGTTCTATTACACTGATAACATAAACCTTACTACAGATATTGAACTAAAACGTACTGGAGTTCTATTACACTGATAACATAAACCTTACTACAGATATTGAACTAAAACGTACTGGAGTTCCAAACACTGACGACATAAACCTTACTACAGATATTGAACCAAAACATACTGGAGTTCTATCACACTGACAAAAGATGATGAACTGAGACACGTTGATATTTGAAGTTTATGATCAAGATCAAAATAAGGAAGTATCAATAAGTATAGATATTGATATAAATATTTAATTAGAGAATTGGGTTCAAACTGTGCGACATGAATATTGCTGTAGATACATCTGGGTCATTGTTTTTGGTCATATTCCTGGGGTCTGTTAAGGACAAAAGTCCTTTTGCACATTCGCTCATATTAATTGATCCAATTCGGATATATAGTTATTTAAATACATACATCCAACTCATTGTTCTCAATCATGTGTCCGAGGTCAGCATAGGACAGAAACTCGTTGATGAATATTTTCTTGCCGATAAGCCTCGCTACCTTGTCACAGTCCTGCCATCGAACTCCCATCACCAAGGCCAGTGGCATGAACACGTACGAACACAGATACTACAGATACATAGATACTACATAGATAGTAGATAGATAGTACATAGATAGTAGATAGATAGTAGATAGATAGTACATAGATAGTACATAGATAGTAGATAGATAGTACATAGATAGTACATAGATAGTAGATAGATAGTACATAGATAGTATAGATAGTAGATAGATAGTACATAGATAGTACATAGATAGTAGATAGATAGTACATAGATAGTAGATATAGATAGATAGATAGATAGTACATAGATAGTACATAGATAGTACATAGATAGTAGATAGATAGTACATAGATAGTACATAGATAGATAGATAGATAGATAGATAGTACATAGATAGTACATAGATAGTAGATAGATAGATAGATAGTACATAGATAGTACATAGATAGTACATAGATAGTAGATAGATAGATAGTAGATAGATAGTACATAGATAGTACATAGATAGTAGATAGATAGTACATAGATAGTAGATAGATAGTACATAGATAGTAGATAGATAGTAGATAGATAGTAGATAGATAGTAGATAGATAGTACATAGATAGTAGATAGATAGTAGACAGATAGTAGATAGATAGTAGATAGATAGTACATAGATAGTACATAGATAGTAGATAGATAGTAGATAGATAGTAGATAGATAGTACATAGATAGTAGATAGATAGTACAGATAGTAGATAGATAGTAGATAGATAGTAGATAGATAGATAGATAGTACATAGATAGATAGATAGTGGATAGATAGTAGATAGATAGTACATAGATAGTACATAGATAGTACATAGATAGTAGATAGATAGTACATAGATAGTACATAGATAGTACATAGATAGTACATAGATAGTAGATAGATAGTACATAGATAGTACATAGATAGTAGATAGATAGTAGATAGATAGTACATAGATAGTAGATAGATAGTAGATAGATAGTACATAGATAGTAGATAGATAGTACATAGATAGTAGATAGATAGTACATAGATAGTAGTAGATAGTAGATAGATAGTACACAGATAGTAGATAGATAGTACATAGATAGTAGATAGATAGTACATAGATAGTACATAGATAGTAGATAGATAGTACATAGATAGTAGATAGATAGTAGATAGATAGTACATAGATAGTACATAGATAGTAGATAGATAGATAGATATAGTACATAGATAGTAGATAGTACATATATATAGATAGATAGATAGTAGATAGATAGTACATAGATAGTAGATAGATAGTACATAGATAGTAGATAGATAGATAGTACATAGATAGTAGATAGATAGATAGTAGATAGATAGTAGATAGATAGTACATAGATAGTAGATAGATAGTACATAGTAGTACATAGATAGTACATAGATAGTACATAGATAGTAGATAGATAGTACATAGATAGTACATAGATAGTAGATAGATAGTACATAGATAGTACATAGATAGTAGATAGATAGTAGATAGATAGTACATAGATAGTACATAGATAGTAGATAGATAGTACATAGATAGTACATAGATAGTATAGATAGATAGTACATAGATATAGATAGATAGTACATAGATAGTAGATAGATAGTACATAGATAGTACATTAGTTACATTTATAACGAACACCAGTATCTGATACTGTATTTAGAATTGATTTTTATTTCTAAAAAATGGAAGGCACTTTAACTAGACAAATACATTATTTTTCATGTAGAAATTTTTGTTTAAGGCTCAGTCGTTTTAAGCTTTATATTTATAGGTTAAATCAGGAGAAAATTCTAGAACCTGATCTCTATTACAGAGAGTATGGTCTATATCAGCCAAGCTTAAGAATTTTTCCCCGATTTCTCTCTAAAACATTAAACGTATGTATTTAAATCCACGTTGAATTGTCACTTCACAACTTTCGAATACAGGACTACATTCACGTGTAAACTTTTAACACAATTCCCTCAGAACTGAGCAAATTAATCATTTATGAATGGTGTGCATTTTTGACCAGCGGCATAGTTTTGAATGTTTAAGGTTAAGACTGTATTTGAAACTGATAGGGACTGTTTTTTACAAGTACATCAAGAACACATGCATGTTTTGCAGTACAAATAGCACATCTGTCGTCTCTTAGAACCAGGTAGGTCAGTAAATAAAAAAAGTGACAAAATTTATATGAAAGTGAAAATATAGTCAGACGAGCGAGTTGTTTCTGTTTCAAATAAGAACTTTGCTGCTGTAGAATCATAAGCTGAGAAAGTTGGTCGTTACACTGTTTCTGAGACTTCAGAGGCAGGACAAACTCGTCACGTGTTTGAAATTTAAAAAGCGCTGTGTTCGGAGGGTCCCTCATTTGCTAATGATTGAACAATAGGACAAGTATTAACTTCCTCTAACAGAAAGTATGGTCACTGAAGAAGATTTTTTTAGTTAAGAGACGAAAGACGAAACTTGGGTGCAATACGTTGAACCCTAAATTCGCATATACAACAAGCAGTGGTTGTCGTACACCAACAAAGGTCAGTAACTGTCTAATGTATAAAGATACCAAACACATGTTTTGTTTCCTTTTTTCAATCTAGTGGACCAGTATTTCAGATACCATTTAAAATAGAAAATTTGTCAATGTAAAGTTTTATAGAGATAAAGTGCATAAAACGAACAGAACAATGAAAAGTATATAAGGTCATAATGACACGGTGACAATGCTTCACCTCACAAAAATAATCTATTGCAGACGTTAGCAAGAGAAAGTAGTACTGATTGACCCTCTACTCTGTCCACCAGACCGAAATCCACATGACATTTGATTGTTTCCTTTGTTGAAGGTTTAAGGACTAGAAAAGTTTTCAGGGACGGATACGTCAAGTTTAAGTTTTTTTTATACAATTTCTCTCCCATACATACCTCGAATGTAAACTCGGGATGACCGACACGTGCTCCCATGAAAGAGAAGAAGTAATTGACGAAGGCCAGGAGGGCAATGAAGGCGATGAGATTTACGATGACATACGAGATTAGTTTAATAGATCCAACTGCTCCTGCCGAAGCTGCTTCCATAATATTCAACTCCTGTCTGTGTCAATTAATACATAAATTTTAAATAAAACAGCGAGAATAAAATCGAGGTCACTCACAGAAGAACACGACGACCATACTGTGAAATTCTTCAGTATCGCACATTCACCAAAGGTCGTGGTTTTAAATGTGGATGGGGATGCAGGTTCTTCGATATCAGTTGTAATATAACAAAAGCGGGGTATATTACAGCACACAAACATAAGTAGTAAAGTATACCTACCCAACTTCTGTGAGAACAACCTCTCTCTCCTTGTCAGTAGTCAGTTTGGTCTCGGGCCATCCTAGCTTAGCTACGGCGAGAGCGGCAGGAGCGGACATAAACGAAGCTGAGATGACGTGTTCAGGGGGAACCTTGAAAACACAATATCACGGAACAGGTCACCCTGGTCATCAGTTGTCGTAAAATCCAGCTAGTAAGTCGCAGTACCAGTTAATAAGTCGTAAATACCAGTTAGTAAGTAGTAAGTACCAGTTAGTAAGTCGTGAGTACCAGTTAGTAAGTAGTTAGTACCAGTTAGTAAGTCGTGAGTACCAGTTAGTAAGCTGTAAGTATCAGTTAGTAAGTTGTAAATACCAGTTAGTAAGTCGTAAGTACCAGTTAGCAAGTAGTAAGTACCAGTTAGTAAGTTGTAAATACCAGTTAGTAAGTCGTAAGTATCAGTTAGTAAGTCGTGAGTACCAGTTAGTAAGTTGTAAATACCAGTTAGTAAGTAGTAAGTACCAGTTAGTAAGTCGTAAGTAGCAGTTAGTAAGTCGTGAGTACCAGTTAGTAAGTTGTAAGTATCAGTTAGTAAGTTGTAAGTACCAGTAAGTAAGTTGTAAATACCAGTTAGTAAGTCGTAAGTATCGGTTAGTAAGTCGTAAGTACCAGTAGGTAAGTCGTAAGTACCAGTTAGTAAGCAGTAGGTACCAGTTAGTAAGTCGTAAGTATCAGTTAGTAAGTTGTGAGTACCAGTTAGTAAGTTGTGAGTACCAGTTAGTAAGTAGTAAGTCGTAAGTATCAGTTAGTAAGTCAATATTATCAGTTAGTAAGTCGTAAGTACCAGTAGGTAAGTCGTAAGTACCAGTTAGTAAGTCGTAAGTACCAGTTAGTAAGTAGTACGCACTACCAGTTAGTAAGTACCAGTTAGTAAGTTGAACATACGAGATGCGTGTACAAATTAATATACATGAAGTGGAAAAGGTATTTTGACTTTTTATTTATTTTTTTTTATACATCACAGCATTAATACTGACAGAGGATGCTGTTATGATCTTCCTAAAATAGTAAAGAAAGTATACGCAACCTACATCATAGCCTTGACACTGACAAAGAGTGTAAATATAAACAATACTACTGAAAATTGGTGTAGCTTTATCTTACAAGGGAGACAATAAAACTATTTTAAAAATCCTCTCTAACACCATTCGTTGAAAATATCCGAACTAATTACTTGTGTTATAAGATAATAGCCTTTCCTTATGGATGGACTACGGACTATCTTTATTTTCGATGGTAGATTAAACGACGCAAGACATGCATCACTGAACCGTGGTACACTACCTTTATTCCATATACGAACCCCAAACTCGATGTAGGCAGCGATGACTGTTCCAGCCACTGTAGCAAATCCTGACGTCATCACGGCATTCAGTTCGGATAATGTAAGATCACTAAAGAATGGCTTTAAGGCTATCGAAGACTCCACCTGACAGGAAAGACGTTTATATAATACGGGATAGTCAATGAGATCTACAGCAATAAAACAAAGCTGAATAGATGACTTTGTGTTCGTCTGTGTAGCAACATTGAATACTGGCACCAGTGTACAGCGAGGGAAATCGTCGTGTGTTTAGTATTGTGTGATCTTTTCAAAAAGGCTTCTAGCCTTTGCTAGCACGATTTATAGAATCAGAATAAGTCAAACTATTCTGAAGACAGGAGTTTCCTTAATCCCCTCATAAGCATATGTTTAGATCAAAACGATATTATCTTACGATTGCCTGCCGAAAACTGAGACGATAACAGGAGACTTTCGTTAGATAAACTGGCATTGGTATTCGATGCCAGAAATGTGATGGATGCTAAAGATTGGTTTTTCGTCACTGTGTTTAGTTCTTGTTACAGCAGAATTGCGCACTGTTTCAACATTGAGATTGTCTTGTTCTTTTTGAATGAATTCAATGAAGTTTAGGTAACTAGGTACAAGGCTACGGCTGATATTTACATCTCTCCCAGGTTCCCTAACATCACTTCGCTAGATGATTTTTATTCTCACCTGTCCAATGAAGATATGAGCCGCAGTAGCAAAGGACTCGATGGCTGTGGTCTTCATAGTATACTGGAACAACTTGGCTAGTCCATTAATGATGAACTGCATCACTCCCAAGTAATACAGGATAGACACCACGGCGCTGAAGTACACCACTACAGGTAGAATCTGGGAGTATAGGACATAATCATTTGTACTACTAGGTCTAGTGAAATAGAATGTGGCACACGCAGATTTCATAAAGTATAATGTAGGATACGTTCTAAATACCACCCGCCATGATTTATATAGACAGAAACTGCTGTCTAGAACAGTTAGAAGAGTCAGATAGAATTTTGACATAACAAACAGATTCAGCAGTCTCCGTTGAAAGATTGACAAACAGGACATTTTCAGCAATTTCCGATGAAAGATTGATATAGATGTCAGTTTCAGCAGTCTCCGATGAAACATTGACATAGAGGCCAGTTTCAGCAGTCTCCGATGAAAGATTGACATAGACGCCAGTTTCGGGAGTCTCCGATGAAACATTGACATAGATGTCAGTTTCAGCAGTCTCCGATGAAAGATTGACATAGACGCCAGTTTCAGCAGTCTCCAATGAAAGATTGACATAGACGCCAGTTTCAGCAGTCTCCGGTGAAAGATTGACATAGACGCCAGTTTCAGCAGTCTCCAATGAAAGATTGACAAACAGGACAGTTTCAGCAGTCTCCGATGAAAGATTGACATAGAGGACAGTTTCGGCAGTCTCCGATGAAAGATTGACATAGACGCCAGTTTCAGCAGTCTCCAATGAAAGATTGACAAACAGGACAGTTTCAGCAGTCTCCGATGAAAGATTGACATAGAGGCCAGTTTCAGCAGTCTCCGATGAAAGATTGACATAGAGGCCAGTTTCAGCAGTCTCCGATGAAAGATTG
This sequence comes from Ylistrum balloti, assembly GCF_031769215.1. Classification (NCBI taxonomy): domain Eukaryota; kingdom Metazoa; phylum Mollusca; class Bivalvia; order Pectinida; family Pectinidae; genus Ylistrum; species Ylistrum balloti. The sequence goes on from NW_026782201.1 coordinate 192,280, forward strand.
ACATAGACGCCAGTTTCAGCAGTCTCCAATGAAAGATTGACAAAAACAGCAGTCTCCGATGAAAGACAGTTTCAGCAGTCTCCGATGAAAGATTGACATAGACGCCAGTTTCAGCAGTCTCCAATGAAAGATTGACATAGAGGCCAGTTTCAGCAGTCTCCGATGAAAGATTGACATAGACGCCAGTTTCAGCAGTCTCCAATGAAAGATTCACATAGAGGCCAGTTTCAGCAGTCTCCGATGAAAGATTCACATAGAGGCCAGTTTCAGCAGTCTCCGATGAAAGATTGACATAGACGCCAGTTTCAGCAGTTTCCGATGAAAGATTGACATAGACGCCAGTTTCAGCAGTCTCCAATGAAAGATTGACAAACAGGACAGTTTCAGCAGTCTCCGATGAAAGATTGACATAGACGCCAGTTTCAGCAGTCTCCAATGAAAGATTGACAAACAGGACAGTTTCAGCAGTCTCCGATGAAAGATTGACATAGACGCCAGTTTCAGCAGTCTCCGATGAAAGATTGACATAGAGGCCAGTTTCAGCAGTCTCCGATGAAACATTGACATAGAGGCCAGTTTCAGCAGTCTCCGATGAAACATTGACATAGAGGACAGTTTCGGGAGTCTCCGATGAAACATTGACATAGAGGACAGTTTCAGCAGTCTCCGATGAAACATTGACATAGAGGAAAGTTTCAGCAGTCTCCGATGAAACATTGACATAGAGGACAGTTTCAGCAGTCTCCGATGAAACATTGACATAGAGGACAGTTTCAGCAGTCTCCGATGAAACATTGACATAGAGGCCAGTTTCAGCAGTCTCCGATGAAACATTGACATAGAGGCCAGTTTCGGGAGTCTCCGAATATACATTGACATAGAGGACAGTTTCGGGAGTCTCCGATGAAAGATTGACATAGAGGACAGTTTCTATAACTATTACAATTACCATTGTACGAAATGTCTTGGTACTGGGACCAGTATATTTTTAAACGACCTGTTTCAAAGTATATGTGATTTTGCCAACATCTTAATTTAATTTTTATCGTATATCATTTGATAAAAAACGACCAGTGAAAAGAGGCAAAACCAAAGAATAATATAGAAATGATCAGGAGTGGTTAATCTCGGTAGTGATTACGGAAACAGAACATAAATAATTATGTAGATAACATAGATAAATAGCAGAGCAGTTTATGTTGAAAGATTGTACAAAAGACACAAGTGGATAGCACCTTTTAAAAATTGAGAGTTTAATACAGTAGAGCCAAACAATGTATAAACTGCGTCATACAGCTGTTTCGTCCTTCTAGGACTCGTCAGTGATGCTACATCATACAGCTGTTTTGTCCTTCTAGGACTCGTCAGTGATGCTACATCATACAGCTGTTTCGTCCTTCTAGGACTCGTCAGTGATGTTTCATCACACAGCTGTTTCGTCCCTCTAAAATTTGTCAGTGATGCTACATCATACAGCTGTTTCGTCCCTCTTAAACTTGTCAGTGATGCTACATCATACAGCTGTTTCGTCCCTCTTAAACTTGTCAGTGATGCTACATCATACAGCTGTTTCGTCCCTCTGAAACTTGTCAGTGATGCTACATCATACAGCTGTTTCGTCCCTCTGTAACTTGTCAGTGATGCTACATCATACAGCTGTTTTGTCCCTCTTAAACTTGTCAGTGATGCTACATCATACAGCTGTTTCGTCCCTCTGAAACTTGTCAGTAATGCTACATCATACAGCTGTTTCGTCCTTTTAGGACTCGTCAGTGATGTTACATCATACAGCTGTTTCGTCCCTCTTAAACTTGTCAGTGGTGCTACATCATACAGCTGTTTCGTCCTTCTAAAACTTGTCAGTGATGCTACATCATACAGCTGTTTCGTCCCTCTGAAACTTGTCAGTGGTGCTACATCATACAGCTGTTTCGTCCCTCTAAAACTTGTCAGTGATGCTACATCATACAGCTGTTTCGTCCCTCTGAAACTTGTCAGTGATGCTACATCATACAGCTGTTTCGTCCCTCTTAAACTTGTCAGTGATGCTACATCATACAGCTGTTTCGTCCCTCTTAAACTTGTCAGTGATGCTACATCATACAGCTGTTTCGTCCCTCTGAAACTTGTCAGTGATGCTACATCATACAGCTGTTTCGTCCTTCTAGGACTCGTCAGTGATGTTTCATCATACAGCTGTTTCGTCCTTCTACGACTCGTCAGTGATGTTGCATCATACAGCTGTTTCGTCTTACTAGGACTCGTCAGTAATGCTACATCATACAGCTGTTTCGTCCTTCTAGGACTCGTCAGTGATGTTTCATCATACAGCTGTTTCGTCCTTCTACGACTCGTCAGTGATGTTGCATCATACAGCTGTTTCGTCCTACTAGGACTCGTCAGTAATGCTACATCATACAGCTGTTTCGTCCTTCTAGGACTCGTCAGTGATGTTTCATCACACAGCTGTTTCGTCCCTCTAAAACTTGTCAGTGATGCTACATCATACAGCTGTTTCGTCCCTCTTAAACTTGTCAGCGATGCTACATCATACAGCTGTTTCGTCCTTCTAAAACTTGTCAGTGATGCTACATCATACAGCTGTTTCGTCCCTCTGAAACTTGTCAGTGATGCTACATCATACAGCTGTTTCGTCCCTCTGAAACTTGTCAGTGATGCTACATCATACAGCTGTTTTGTCCCTCTTAAACTTGTCAGTGATGCTACATCATACAGCTGTTTCGTCCTTCTAAAACTTGTCAGTGATGCTACATCATACAGCTGTTTCGTCCCTCTGAAACTTGTCAGTGATGCTACATCATACAGCTGTTTCGTCCTTTTAGGACTCGTCAGTGATGTTACATCATACAGCTGTTTCGTCCCTCTGAAACTTGTCAGTGGTGCTACATCATACAGCTGTTTCGTCCCTCTGAAACTTGTCAGTGATGCTAAGGGCCTAAAGTTTGAAGCCAGTGAGACAACTGAGGAAAATCCAAATTGATCAAAAGTGAAAGTATCATTAACAACTAGATATAGTAAAATATTTGACACGAATATTAAGGCCACATACTTGCGTCCATTATTCACCATATATTATATGTTATGTTATATTGGAACTTAGTATTATCAACTTGTTGGGCTATCACATCGAAAACTTATTACCTTAAATGCAACGACGTGCATCGTATAGTTCTTTTCGTCGAATACAAACTTGGATCCTTCGTCTGCGAATCCGAGAAAGCCACTTACACCATCACCAATAAATTTACATATCTCAAACCCTGGTTGCCACCTGAGTATCAAGACACCCCAAGTGAACTGTAGTATTAGTCCCCATAACACAGGGGTCCAGCAAACCTGGATTATACAAAACAACGTTAAATGATGATACATCGTATCTAAACAACAGATTCCAGTGAGCTCTTGGTGCCCACCATTCGTTGGTCCTTACTCTTTAACAAAAAACAAGACAAAACAAGAAATGTACAACTAGGGACAAAGGTAAGCTTACCTTTGGAATATGTAAACGATTGATAACAATTGTTTGCTTACGGAATACGGATCCTTCGGACGACGGACGTAGGGTGATATGAATAATTCACGTGTGTTGATGGTGGGTAAATGTAGGATGATATGAATAGCTCACGTGTGTTGATGGTGGGGTAATATAGGGTGATATGACTAGCTCACGTGTGTTGATGGTGGGTTAATGTAGGGTGATATGAATAGCTCACGTGTGTTGATGGTGGGTTAATGTAGGGTGATATGACTAGCTCACGTGTGTTGATGGTGGGTTAATGTAGGATGATATGACTAGCTCACGTGTGTGGATGGTGGGGTAATATAGGGAGATATGACTAGCTCACGTGTGTTGATGGTGGGTTAATGTATGGAGATATGAATAATTCACCTGTGTTGATGGTTGGTTAATGTAGGGAGATATGAATAGCTCACGTGTGTTGATGGTAGGGTAATGTAGGGTGATATGAATAATTCACGTGTGTTGATGGTGGGTTAATGTAGGGTGATATGAATAGCTCACTTGTGTTGATGGTGGGTTAATGTAGGATTATATGAATAGCTCACGTGTGTTGATGGTGGGTTAATGTAGGGTGATATGAATAGCTCACGTGTGTTGATGGTGGGGTAATATAGGGAGATATGACTAGCTCACGTTGGTTGGTGGTGGGTTGATGTAGGGAGATATGAATAATTCAGGTGTGTTGATGGTTGGTTAATGTAGGGAGATATGAATAGCTCACGTGTGCTGATGGTAGGGTAATGTAGGGAGATATGAAAAATTCACGTGTGTTGATGGTGGGTTAATGTAGGGAGATATGAATAGCTCACGTGTGTTGATGGTGGATTAATGTAGGGTGATATGAATAGCTCACGTGTGTTAATGGTGGGTTAATGTAGGATGATATGAATAGCTCACGTGTGTTGATGGTGGGTTAATGTAGGGTGATATGAATAGCTCACGTGTGTTGACGGTGGGTTAATGTAGGGAGATATGAATAGCTCACGTGTGTTGATGGTGGGGTAATATAGGGTGATATGAATAGCTCACGTGTGTTGATGGTGGGGTAATATAGGGTGATATGAATAGCTCACGTGTGTTGATGGTGGGGTAATATAGGGTGATATGAATAGCTCACATGTGTTGATGATGGGTTTATGTAGGGAGATATGAATAATTCACGTGTGTTGATGGTGGGGTAATATAGGGTGATATGAATAGCTCACGTGTGTTGATGATGGGTTTATGTAGGGAGATATGAATAATTCACGTGTGTTGATGGTGGGGTAATATAGGGAGATATGAATAGCTCACGTGTGTTGATGGTGGGTTAATGTAGGGAGATATGAATAGCTCACATGTGTTGATGGTGGGTTAATGTAGGGAGATATGAATAGCTCACGTGTGTTGATGGTGGGGTAATATAGGGAGATATGACTAGCTCACGTGTGTTGGTGGTGGGTTACTGTAGGGAGATATGAATAATTCAGGTGTGTTGATGGTTGGTTAATGTAGGGAGATATGAATAGCTCACGTGTGTTGATGGTGGGTTTATGTATGGAGATATGAATAATTCACGTGTGTTGATGGTGGGGTAATATAGGGTGATATGAATAGCTCACGTGTGTTGATGGTGGGGTAATATAGGGAGATATGAATAGCTCACGTGTGTTGATGGTGGGTTAATGTAGGGAGATATGAATTGCTCACGTGTGTTGATGGTGGGGTAATATAGGGTAATATGAATAGCTCGCGTGTGTTGATGATGGGTTTATGTAGGGAGATATGAATAATTCACGTGTGTTGGTGGTGGGGTAATATAGGGTGATATGAATAGCTCACGTGTGTTGATGGTGGGGTAATATAGGGAGATATGACTAGCTCACGTGTGTTGATGGTAGGGTAATGTAGGGTGATGTGAATAATTCACGTGTGTTGATGGTGGAGTATTATAGGGAGATATGACTAGCTCACGTGTGTTGATGGTGGGTTAATGTAGGGAGATATGACTAGCTCACGTGTGTTGATGGTGGGTTAATGTAGGGAGATATGAATAGCTCACGTGTGTTGATGGTGGGTTAATGTAGGGAGATATGAATAGCTGACGTGTGTTGATGGTAGGGTAATGTAGGGAGATATGAATAGCTCACGTGTGTTGATGGTGGGTTAATGTAGGGAGATATGAATAGCTCACGTGTGTTGGTGGTGGGGTAATATAGGGTGATATGAATAGCTCACGTGTGTTGATGGTGGGGTAATATAGGGAGATATGACTAGCTCACGTGTGTTGATGGTGGGTTAATGTAGGGAGATATGAATAATTCAGGTGTGTTGATGGTTGGTTAATGTAGGGAGATATGAATAGCTCACGTGTGTTGATGGTGGGTTAAAATGTCTAATTGTGAATGACCTTACTCCCATACATATAAATATCATTGTTTGATGAATATGCAGAAGCTGTTTTATGTGACCATTGACCTATTAATCTGTGTCAGGGGTCCTAAAGATATGGCATTGTTTCAAGACAGGACGGACGGGAAGACATCCATTGTACCATTGTACATTGGCAGCACTTAAATGCTCCCAATAAAACGATTTCGGAAAAATGGGCAGAAGACCAAGCGTTATCAAGGCAATTTCACCACTGTTTTTACATGTATATCGTGTTTGTCGTTGTCCAAAGCTGTCCGTATTTGATTCCTTATCTGTCTACACTGTGGCTTAACCCTTGATAATGTGTTATCATCAAAGTAATATATTTGTCTGTGCCACGTGCTTGGTTATCCAGGCTTATGTTGTACTTACCTTAGTGGGAGACTTGGATGTAATAAAGACAAGGAATATCAAGAGACACAGGCCGCCCAGAGATACCAGTCTCTCTGTATCTGCTCGGAGATCGACAGCAAGGAATATTAGTATTAATAGGAAAACCACAATAGTCAAACACCTGAAACAGAGGTTCCCAGAGTCTGAAACAGGGGTACTTATAATCTGAAACAGAGGTTTCCAGAGTCTGACACAGGGGTACTTATAGTCTGAAACAGAGATATTCAGAGTCTGAAACAAGGGTACTTAAGTCTGAAACAGAGGTATTCAGGGTCTGAAAGAGAGGTATTGAGATTTTTTAAATAAACAATAGTCAAACTCCTGAAACAGAGGTTTCCAGAGTCTGAAACAAGGGTACTTATAATCTGAAACAGAGGTTTCCAGAGTCTGAAACAGGGGTACTTATAATCTGAAACAGAAGTATTCAGAGTCTGAAACAAGGGTACTTATAATCTGAAACAGAGGTTTCCAGAGTCTGAAACAGGGGTACTTATAATCTGAAACAGAAGTATTCAGAGTCTGACACAGAGGTATTGAGATTTTTGAAATAAACAATAGTCAAACACCTGAAACAGGTATTCAGAGTCTGAAACAGAGGAATGTCAGTAATATGAAAATAACAATGATAATGGTAACATAAATGGCGTGAAAATATGAGTGCAAAGAAGAAAGACCTACCTTGGAAACCATGACAACAATAGCAGATAATGACAATCAAACATAAAAAACAACGACAGTTAGACACTGGGAACATTACTCTCCGCAAAGCTGCATTCTTTTTTTTTGTTTTAGATATTTGCAAACCGTGTAATGGTTTTAGAGTCATCATGAGCTAAACCAGAAAACTACTGTTTATCGCTGTATGGACCGATTGTTTGAGTACATCAATATACATTATCAGACTACATGTCGAACGTTAGTAGGACCGCTCATTAAAACGAGATCTTAAATCTATCACTGTATAGCCTGCAGGAGCCAGATAATCAAACATGGAGTTGAGAGTAACATTTAGAATATAAAATAAATAATTCCTGGTCACTCTTCATATACAGTTTGAGTACTTGTATTGATATCAGAGACATAAACACGATGTGATGATATGCGAGGTCACGTTCGTGACGTGATTTGAGGTGTAAATCTGTTAGCCTGAACCTCACGAAAATGAATTGCCAGAATACATATCACTTATATATGTAGCTTTGCAGCTGGTCTCATGATAAAATTACCAAAATAAGTTAAAATAAGAGTGATGATAACAAGCTACTCCCCGTACTATTTACCGTCTTAAAATCCTCCGCGTCTTTGCTTTTGTTCTAAAGCTTCTCCTGAGAAATATTCGGAATCTTGTGGGAGCGATGATAGATTTGACGAAGTCCTGTAGACCTGTGAAGCGACGGAAGCTAAACAGTAGAATAATAGCGGCGTCAATGACGGTCCAGTACGCCACCGATTTGTCGTAGAGGATAGTGTAGATGATAAATACAACGTAAGCAACAATAGCTGACAAAATGAGGAAGTCGATGAGCCAGCGTCGTGTCCACTTTCTACAATTAATTACTGAATTTGAAACGGAGTTAAACAACGTGCTAAAGGTATCTGTAGTCTCCCAAGCTCCATCATGACGAGTACGCATTCCGTCATCAAACTCCGAGTTGTTACCATCGCGGATTACCAGTGTCTCGACAACGCGTTCACTCATCACTTTCAGAATGGAATGTTAAAATCAGAAAAGATATTCCTAATCACTGATTGTTCGTGTCTGGAACAGCAGTCTTGTCCGAGCCTGGTGTGCAGTACTGACAACATTTACTGATTACACTTTCAAATTGATATGATCTTTAACCTTTACAAAGCCGACGAACAGAATATCTTATTTGGTAGCAAGACTGAAAAATAAAACGCCCATACCCATGTTTCCCAGAAGACATGACATCCCATAATGCCATCAAGAGGTTGTGACCCTATAGACAAGCGATTATTTATTTTTCCCTGTAATTGTTGATCATTACCGGTGAAATTGTCGTATGTACAAATTAAACCATCGCAATTAACATTAAATAAAAATGCTTAACATAAAACAAGACAAGATTCCATTTTTCCTCATAATGAATTTCAGAATTTTTCAAATTAACAAAAAAAAAAAAAAAACAAAATACACTCCATATCAATAATACAGAACTGGTTCGCCTTACGTCACTATAGGTCTATAGTATCTTTAAGTAAAACATTCTAACGTATTATGCTGAATAATACATGGACCAGGCTGTCATTTCCAGTAAGTCATTTATACGAAATCTATTAGAAATACGATATTTGGTTGCTAGAATAAATAGTCTTAGTCTTTTTTATATGATTCTGAATATATCTTTTTTTCTGTTAGAGTATATCAGTGAACAATTAAAAACGACATTTGTAATAAGTAAGTAGAAAGCGCAAATAATAATCAAACAGACCTCGTATATCAAACCCCTGCATGGTTAGACTGAAAAATACTAACACTTTGTCAGGATCTCTTCCTCAAACATCTAGATATCGGCTGAATAGTGCTGGTAATTAACTAGGTATACCGAACCTCTGATTAGACTGAAAAAATACTCTTTGCCAGGATCCCTTCCTCAAACATCTAGACATCGGCTGAATAGTGCTGGTAATTAACTAGTATACCAAACCTCTAATTAGACTGAAAAATGCCAACACTTTGTCAGGATTATTTCCTCAAACATCAAGATATCGGCTGAATAGTGCTGGTAATTAACTAGGTATACCAAACCTCTGATTAGACTGAAAAATAACCTCAAACATCTACATCTCGGTTAAATGGCGCTTGTTTAACGTAAGAAGTTTTTGAGCACGACAGTCAATCTGGTTGCGACTATCCCTATTTTTCAGTTTTGACAACTCTTTATGCTGAGAAATGTCTTATGTCTGACCATTCTTGTCGTAAGATATAAACATACATTATAATTTGATACAACAATTCACATCGTATATACATTGCGTACATTTTTACAAAAGGTTCGTCGAAACGGGATACATCCGTAGAAACGGGTTATCCTTGTCAGATAATGTTCCTTGTTTTTGGAACACACATTATAACAACTATACACATTTTACCATCTATAAACACTCAATAGGTATTCCTCTTAAATGATAACTTTGGTATTGATAAATCTCTCTCCGACAAAGAAAATTCTGCATAAGACACTTTATTCCTTTGTTGGGTGTCAAGCAATGCGACCAGGAATTGGGTTTCGCAAGAAAAACTATTACACACATATAGCACATCAAACGATGATTGTAAACTGACAACTGCATGCGCATCATATATCCGCATGTAATGTTTTCGTGATTGAAACATGGGGTTGTGACATTTTTCTGTCTTTTTTCTTCTTGATAATCGTGAGAAATAAAGAAAATATTGGCAGTAGACACATAGACACAAACATATCGGAACTCAATCCAAGACCTGCACATGCATTTCGGGATTTTCAGCCCAATGATGTCAGATTCTAATTGGTTGTTATCGAGACAAGTTTGTATAGCAGAACTAACCTGCCCTCGGTTGCATGCATTAAATAACACGGTCACGTGACATTACCAAGGCTTAATTGAGATGTGTTCATAAACACCGCCTGCAGAACGAAGGCCTGATCTGACATTGTCATTTTATAAACGTATCCTAGCTATAATGACGAGCACAAAAAGAAAGAGAGGGAATGTTTATATAACCCTTCGCCCCGGAAACATTAGATATACACAGGACACGATCGCTAACACCATGCACGTGACGAACTCCGAGGGAAATGTGATGAAAATGCCACTGGGTGAAGTTGTTGACAAAGTGCTTGGAGGTGACATCAACATTGAAGCTATTCCGAAAATCGGCGTATTTTGTCTAAGGAACACGTGGTTTTCTTTAGACAACCGAAGGTTGTGGGTATTCAAGAAATTGCAAAATGTTTTTGATAATTCTAAGAACACACGTTTCAGTATCACGTGCCTCGAAAGAGACTTTGAATGTGTCAATTGGTCAAAAATCACCACTTCCAACGGTGGAGAGGATATTTTGGTTCGGAGGGACCCGGGGGGTACAAAATGGAGAGAAATCGAAGCCTCTTTCACCAACAAGTATCTACGGACGCTGAAGAAACCTACAGGTATCGTCCGCACCATCACCACGGGCACGCTCAAATTCCCATACAATGCTGGTAAATCTTCATTTGACGCTCCTGTCACTAAGTTCTACGTTGATCCCCCAAACAATTGGAACACTGTCCCTGCCTACAACCCTCGACTTCCCCGACTCCTGTCACACCCCGACTACCTGGACATGTTTCCCCCTTCTAAACCCTACTTCCACGGAGAGGAAGTGAATGATGAATGGTATTGGCGGGAGGCCGACAGATACCATACACACAAAGACAATGTCTCCTTCCAACCATCAGAAAACATGGCATGTGATTTCAGGTTCCCAAAACATTTAGACGTTATAAACAAACCAAGGAGATCTGTCCGTGGACGACGGCGCCATGTTGATGAAGAGGGGAATAAGGATATTTTTGGCTGGTTATATAGGGACTACTGATCCTGACCAACGTGTCCCTCACACTCACAAATGTGGAAAAATCCAATTAAATACAGTTGTTGATTGACGTAAAAATGCTAACATGGGTGACATTGCTTAAGACGCAGTAGCTTAGGTTTCTAGAGGTAAATAGAATATATTAGATAGTAGAATTAGAACATAAAAGAAAATATCAGGATCGAAGTCCATTACAGAATTAATTGGGGGCGTGTCCTGGTATTTTTTTTTGTAGATAGAAACCAAGGTTACTATGGTTTAAGAGAGATGTATGGTGACCATCACAGTCGACTCCAGTCTTTGTTACAAATTCGCCACAGTTGAATACCAGCACACATTTTGTATTACATCCTCATTTATGATATTTTCATCCTTAAAAAATCAATGCTGGTGAAGTTATTTATTTGTAAACGCGTTTGTAATACAGAATCACGAAGGTCGCCATCGATGTGCCTGTCATTTAAAATTATATCCTTTCTCTAAAAGCAATTTTTGAAAATTAATTCTTTTAGAGATATCAATTGATAACTGGCGAGTCATTTATTTATATAATGGAGCTTTGTGATGATCGCTGTTGATATGCTAGTCAAGGACACTATACTGATTGATTTAAGTAGTTTTAATCTATAATTATTCATGTCTTCATTTGTTTTATAAATATGTGTTCTATGTAACCTTATCATCCTTGTTTTAATATGCTAGTTTTATTCTATTTTCATTTGCTTGGATTTAACGTATTGTTGTCAGTACTAGAACATGTATACCTGTTTTACAGTATGATATTGAATCTGAAATGCTGCTCCGTCATTATATTTAAGTATTGACTAAATTTTAAAAACTGCAGCTGCGCCGTTATATTTCTGAACACAGGTCCGTGGTACAAGGACTACGATACATTTCAATGGTAGTGCTTCTGTTTTGTTACACACTCTTGATACCAATAAATGTTCTGTGATAAAAAAGGGTGTATGACTACTGCCCTGTTTTATAAATGTCTGTCCTGCCACCGTTGTGAAATACGTCTACCTAGTATATGTAACTATAGATTTACTGCCCTGTTTTATAAATGTCTGTCCTGCCACCGTTGTGAAATATGTCTACCTAGTATATGTAACTATAGATCTACTGACCTGTTTTATAAATGTCTCGTCCTGCCACCGTTGTGAAATATGTCTACCTAGTATATGTAACTATAGTTTTACTGACCTGTGTTATAAATGTCTGTCCTGCCACCGTTGTCAAATATGTCTACCAAGTTTATGTAACTATAGAATTACTGACCTGTTTTATAAATGTCTGTCCTGCCACCGTTGTGAAATACGTCTACCTAGTGTATGTAACTATAGTTTTACTGACCTGTTTTATAAATGTCTGTCCTGCCACCGTTGTGAAACATGTCTACCTAGTGTATGTAACTATAGTTTTACTGACCTGTTTTATAAATGTCTGTCCTGTCACCGTTATGAAATACGTCTACCTAGTGTATGTAACTATAGTTTTACTCCCGTTTTATAAATGTCTGTCCCGCCACCGTTGTGAAATATGTCTACCTAGTATATGTAACTATAGATTTACTGACCTGTTTTATAAATGTCTCGTCCTGCCACCGTTGTGAAATATGTCTACCTAGTGTATGTAACTATATATTTACTGCCCTGTTTTATAAATGTCTGTCCTGCCACCGTTGTGAAATATGTCTACCTAGTATATGTAACTATAGATAAATTTACTGCCCTGTTTTATAAATGTAACTATAGACTGCCCTGTTTTATAAACTGCCCGTTGTGAAATATGTTTTATAAATTCTGCCACCGTTGTGAAATATGTCTACCTAGTATATGTAACTATATATTTACTGCCCTGTTTTATAAATGTCTGTCCCGCCACCGTTGTGAAATATGTCTACCAAGTGTATGTAACTATAGATTTACTGACCTGTTTTATAAATGTCTCGTCCTGCCACCGTTGTGAAATATGTCTACCTAGTATATGTAACTATATATTTACTGCCCTGTTTTATAAATGTCTGTCCCGCCACCGTTGTGAAATATGTCTACCTAGTATATGTAACTATAGATTTACTGACCTGTTTTATAAATGTCTCGTCCTGCCACCGTTGTGAAATATGTCTACCTAGTATATGTAACTATATATTTACTGCCCTGTTTTATAAATGTCTGTCCTGCCACCGTTGTGAAATATGTCTACCTAGTATATGTAACTATAGATTTACTGCCCTGTTTTATAAATGTCTCGTTCTGCCACCGTTGTGAAATATGTCTACCTAGTATATGTAACTATATATTTACTGCCCTGTTTTATAAATGTCTGTCCCGCCACCGTTGTGAAATATGTCTACCTAGTATATGTAACTATATATTTACTGCCCTGTTTATAAATGTCTGTCCTGCCACCGTTGTGAAATATGTCTACCTAGTATATGTAACTATAGATTTACTGCCCTGTTTTATAAATGTCTGTCCTGCCACCGTTGTGAAATATGTCTACCTAGTATATGTAACTATAGTTTTACTCCCGTTTTATAAATGTCTGTCCTGCCACCCTTGTGAAATGTCTACCTAGTATATGTAACTATAGATTTACTGCCCTGTTTTATAAATGTCTGTCCTGCCACCGTTGTGAAATATGTCTACCTAGTATATGTAACTATAGATTTACTGCCCTGTTTTATAAATGTCTCGTTCTGCCACCGTTGTGAAATATGTCTACCTAGTATATGTAACTATATATTTACTGCCCTGTTTATAAATGTCTGTCCTGCCACCGTTGTGAAATATGTCTACCTAGTATATGTAACTATATATTTACTGCCCTGTTTATAAATGTCTGTCCTGCCACCGTTGTGAAATATGTCTACCTAGTATATGTAACTATAGATTTACTGCCCTGTTTTATAAATGTCTCGTTCTGCCACCGTTGTGAAATATGTCTACCTAGTATATGTAACTATATATTTACTGCCCTGTTTTATAAATGTCTCGTCCTGCCACCGTTGTGAAATATGTCTACCTAGTATATGTAACTATAGATTTACTCCTGTTTTATAAATGTCTGTCCTGCCACCGTTGTGAAATATGTCTACCTAGTATATGTAACTATATATTTACTGCCCTGTTTTATAAATGTCTGTCCCGCCACCGTTGTGAAATATGTCTACCTAGTATATGTAACTATAGATTTTTCGGTGTATTTGATGTATTTTCGTTTCAATTTTACTACTTTTTGTAGCGCGGACTTCGTATATAGTTTCTTTACCGGTGTCCTTAAATTAAGTACTTTAATATTTCATGTCTATGTCCTAGTTTTGTTATACCGACGATGTCAGTATGGTCGATTCATCTGTAACAACACTCCCAAGAAGACGCACACAGCATAATGTATAATGATTAGGATTTTTCTAAACGAATCTAACGAAGACAGTGGGGTGTAGAGGCAATTCCTTGTTGGCGATATTTGTAACGTCATATTCATACGGTCACCTAAATACTAATTTATATTGTTGTAGCATTTATAGTGGTTATAAATGACAGAGATGTGTGAAGGTCACATCATATTGCACATTTCTGTCCTGTGGTACCTTTGTCTACAAAATTCCGTCATTTACAGCAGCCATGAATGTCATTACAATGCAGTTCAACGCTTACATGTTGACGATAAGGCAATGCCGTTTTTTATATGTCCACAATACCGACGCCATAATGGTCAAACGCTGGATGACGTCATTTAGCCTTTACCAATGAAATTTGAAACTTTGTATACAGATATATAATAGTCAAAGACTAAATAGACATGAAATGCATATATCGTGAACAGTTACCACCTTTATACATTTCTGAGCATAGGTAGTTATAAAAATACGTAACGTGATGTCATTGTATCATGTATAGACATACTGTGTAGCTACTATAATGATAAATAATGTATATTGCTGTCGTGTTGAAGATATCGCTGTGCTTTAGAGATTTCAAAGTTGTACATATATCTTTGTTGTAGAGACGTCATATTGTAGGAATCGTGCCATGTTGATATGACGTCATATTGTAGGGTTCGTGTCATGTTGAGATGACGTCATATTGTAGAGATCGTGTCATGTTGAGATGACGTCATATTGTAGGGATCGTGTCATGTTTAGATGACGTCATATTGTTGGGATGCTAATGTTGAGATCGTGTCCTGTTGTAGGAATCATGCAATGCTATGGTATAATAGATCATGTCCGTGGAGAAATTTTATCGTATTGTAGATGTTTATCGGACAGAAGAAATAATGTTTTGTGGTATACCGTGGAGAGGATGTATCGTATTGTACATGTTTATCAGGCAATAGAAATAATGTTTTGTGGTATACCGTGGAGAGGATGTATCGTATTGTAGATGTTTATCAGGCAATAGAAATAATGATTTGTTGTATACCGTGGAGAGGATGTATCGTATTGTAGATGTTTATCGGACAGAAGAAATAAGGTTTTGTTGTTTACCGTGGAGAGGATGTATCGTATTGTACATGTTTATCAGGCAATAGAAATAATGTTTTGTTGTATACCGTGGAGAGGATGTATCGTATTGTAGATGTTTATCGGACAGAAGAAATAAGGTTTTGTTGTTTACCGTGGAGAGGATGTATCGTATTGTACACGTTTATCAGGCAATAGAAATAATGTTTTGTGGTATACCGTGGAGAGAATGTGTTCTATTTTTGCAATATTGAGATTGGCGAGTGGTTATTACAATGATCATTTGGCAATTAATACCACATTCTCCATACACTTTGTTTACGCATGCGCCACTTACTAGTTGTCTAGGAGCTTTGTAGTCTAGTCTCTTGGTTGATTTTTAAGTAAAATCTAGAATTTATCGGTCTGATTCTGCAATAATTTTATATTTTATTGTATCCAAATATAACTGTTCTATCCTTGTGATATTCCTTTCAATTACGTAGTTTTCTTAACGTTTTCATTAAACACTGCCAGAGACGTATATACGTCTCTGACACTGCCGAACAATTTTGTTGTATGTGATGTTTTTAAAAGTCGTTTATTCCACAAATGTAGGATGTTTATATTGAGTTCTGTGGGTATTCTTACTCCGGAATTGTGTTAATATCATCTACCTAAACATAATCTACATGTAATTTCATACTTTACGATGTATTTTGTGCAAACACGCCTGTAAGGAAAGTAATAAGAGACAAGATATTTGGTAAATTAGTCTGCCACTGAATGTAAAATCACATACCTCTGCTAGTAAAGATATGTCCCAACTAAAAAGTTCCAGAGTCTAGAGGTGTAGAAAATAAAGCCTGAAAGAAAGATTACTTTGATGTAGGTCAAAGGTCAAAATACGTCAACATGGCCAAATTTTGAAACACGACACACTATCTCACCAATGTGAACTCATACCCCAAATATGAAATTCCTGTGACAAATGGTGAAGGAGAGAGAGCTTGACATGACAGTGGACTAAGAGATACTAGGTACTTCAAATTAATATATGTAATAGTATCTATGTTAATAGAAAGCACTATCAACCTGTGCTATCTCTATATAGGCACGAGTGGTATTGTATGTTAAACATGTACAGTGGAAAGCATTTCTCTGCCTTACGTAAATAATATGTATAATCTGTGTGGTAACAGGTGTTTTGAATACTAATTACAAAATATTTCCATTTCAAAACATTTATGTCTTTTGAAATAAGATACAAACTGCAGTTAGACAGCATACATCCTTATCTACTCTGTGGAGCTGAAACTGACAAGCACAATCACTTGTGACGGTTTAACAGTGGGGTTCAGGACTGCAGTTGACAAATCATGTCGGTTATGTTGTAAGTTCTACTTAAATCTGCCTCAGATGCCTCTTAGGTTTCTACAATCTAGACTCTTAGCATCACTGACCTGTTCTAGGTGGATGAAACAGCTGTATAATACAGTTCAACTTGTTACTTAAGAATTAGGCTGAAATAAGAAAATGATCATTATTGATTTCTTTGGAAGCAATGATTACACAAGACAGCTGGTGATATTTAGCTACTTTTATTCATTGTTGTAGTTCAAGTGAAATAAGTGTTTATTCACAAATCGCCACATACATTGGAAACTCATGGGCATACCTAATTTGTCTTACAATGGTAACATCTGTACACTAACAAGGAAGGTATTGATAATAAACATTAACCTGGACACATACAAGCCATGGATAGGGCTGATGATTGTCTTAGTCCAGTCTGGGTAAGAAAAAGGAGAGAATTCGAGGTAGGGATGAAAGGAAGATTTAAACAGCTGTAGAGAATAGAACTAGATTTAAAATGTCAGCACTATTTACTGCATTTACTATAATCAGAACACTATAAATAATGAGATGTCAGAATTGTAAGTCAGCAGTCTCCAGGAAATCATAATAGTTTTATAATCCCTGTCCTTGATATGGCATAACAGATGACCCTCACCACACACAAATAATCTCGCATCATTAAATTTACGATTCCATTACGTACGCACACATATCCATCCCGGGCATTAAATATAGATTTTGCAAGGTGTTTGTATGGTCCTTTAATTTGCCTTATTCTCTACCACAAATTTTCCTATATTCCCCCCCACCCTCCTAAATGCGATCCTACTTTTCCAAACCAACATTCCACAATCAGTATTCTTTGTACTGAAAGTTTGAAGAATTTCTAAACAAATAATTTGATTTTTAATTGTCTGATAACACAAAATACTAGGGGAACTATGGGCATTTAATTAAGGGAATTTAACTGTCTTCTAGTTCTGTGCTAGTTGAATGTGAAAATACACCCCTTCAATGATGAATTAAGCCATTAAAACTAGACATATTGCTTAAATGTTCACATTTTCCCGTTTCAATCAAACAGACATATGATATCACTGACAGCATATTCCAAATCTGTGGTCAAAGTTGACAAACTTTCCCCTCCCAAAATACCATGCAAAATCCCTGTAATGACCTTTCAGTGGCACTAATAAACATAAAACCTTATAGGAACTCAACACTTCTGTGTCACAACCATGTTGGAATGGAGTGGCTAGAACACTACTCTTACTAACATCCAGAGAAAGAAAGAGGTACCGCTCAAAGCACTTCCTCCTGGTAAACCATTCAGTATTTCTTAAAATACTGGTGAATCTTTCCTTACAGAGATAAGGAAAATTGTAGGCTACTAGCCCTGATGTAGAAGTACTGGGATACAATGTAATTCAACATGCATTCAAGTGTATTTAAATATACCAATATTTCACAATGATTATAATAGGCCTTGACATGATATCCTATTTAACAAGTCTTCATTTAAAACCATTTTACCAAGAATTATAACAATAAAAATGCCTGATGCTATGTCTCTAAATGTGTAACATGACTGGCAATATTGCTGTGATATCAGTATGGTTAGTGTACAAGACTGGAACTATATTGCTACAGTAATAAACCAGTTATTAGACTGTCTAGTCCGCCTTTTTGTAATGCAGAGTTATCTGCTCTTGTATATTAATTGTTACCAGGTAAGTCAATCATTTGTAAGAGTAACACCATGAGAAAATGACTGACTTTAATTACGCAAACTAACAATGTAACAGTCATTAAATGATCACAAGAGCAGATAACTCAGCATTAAAAAGGATTGAATATGCAAGACAGATCCATGACCTCACCATAACAGTGACCTTGTAAGGACACCCGCATACATCTGTTATTACTTTCATAACAAAACAACAGGAGAGCTGGAGTACAAATTGTCTTAGTGTCATTCATTATTCACAGGTTATATCTAACATAAACACTATTAATAACTAACACACTAGCAATATTAAAGCTATAGAAAGTGAGAGAATAACAAGTGAAACTTGGATCAGCACCAGTGATCATCTAAAACTCATTATCTAACAGCAAACTTCAGCTCATTTATCTGACAGTTTGACCAGCAGTTATAATATTACCTACTAATTGTATTGTACATGATTACACTTTTAAAGCAGATCTATTTGTTAAATGGGTTTATCACACCCATTTCTCAGCTTCCTGAGAAACATAAAACCCTACAGGTAGAGATTGTCAAACCATACACATAGGGTCTTCACCTGAGGTTGTGTAGGACATAGCTCTAGAGAACTGAACTATCCTGGCAACTTAAAGCAGATTTTAAAGAGATTTGTTTTGTAAGAACATAAATGGTCTAAGTGGGGCAGATTTGTAAACAGGTGTGATATAATGGTCTTAAAGGTCTTAGAGGGACAAATTTGTAAACAGGTGTGATATGGAGGTCTTAGAAGGACAGATTTGTAAACAGGTGTGATATGGAGGTCTCAGAGGGACAAATTTGTAAACAGGTGTGATATGGAGGTCTTAGAGGGGCAGAATTGTAAACAGGTGTGATATGGAGGTCTCAGAGGGGCAGATTTGTAAACAGGTGTGACATGGTGGTCTTAGAGGGGCAGATTTGTAAACAGGTGTGACATGAAGGTCTTAGAGGGACAAATTTGTAAACAGGTGTGATATGGAGGTCTTAGAAGGACAGATTTGTAAACAGGTGTGATATGGAGGTCTCAGAGGGGCAGATTTGTAAACAGGTGTGATATGGAGGTCTCAGAGGGGCAGATTTGTAAACAGGTGTGATATGGTGGTCTTAGAGGGGCAGATTTGTAAACAGGTGTGACATGAAGGTCTTAGAGGGGCAGATTTGTAAACAGGTGTGATATGGAGGTCTTAGAGGGGCAGATTTGTAAACAGGTGTGATATGGAGGTCTTTTGAGGGGCAGATTTGTAAACAGGTGTGATATGGAGGTCTTTTAAGGGGCAGATTTGTAAACAGGTGTGATATTAAGTTCTTGGATAGTTTTATATACACACTGATTTTACATATCAGCTGTGTCTAAAATCACATTTATCATTTGAAATGATTCATTTAATTCAATTCAAACATTATACACACTATATATTAGCCGGGCTAAGATCTTTTCCATCTGTCCACTCTTGGGGAGTGTCACTACTCATTTATTTGATCAGTAACCTTTTCAGATCATATTACATACTGTTACAGCCTTGGTTTCTCGGGGCCTTAATAAATGTACTCATACAATGGTGCAACAAACTTTTCAAATGGTTTGTTAGTGACACAGATTTAAATATACACAACTACCTGTAATATGTTTATCATGTTAGAAACTCAATTCAACTCGGAATTAATGGAACTGTATTCCTAGTTTGGAATTCATATATATCTATCATGCATCAGAATCCTTATAACCATAACCTATGACCTCATTTGGTAACTGTTCTGATATACTGAATCTTTGTTAAGACTTGCCCTATGTCTGGAATTAAGATCTGCCCTTTGTTTGGAACAAGATCTCCCTTAGTATGGAATTAAGGTGTGTTCTGTGTCAGGAAATCCTGCAAAATAAGCCCTATATGTAACATCACATTAGGATGGAGCATTACTTTGTCCTGTCCTACCTCAAATCGTTCACATTTAATGAGACTCTTGTCATAAACACTTTGACAATGGCGAGTACTTATACTCAACTTATACATGGAGTGCTTAGCCTTGGATTCTGTTTCACTAACATCCCAGTGGTTATGTAAGCAGTATGGTGATGAGAGTTACAAATGCTTCCGAAAGACATTTGTTTAACAAATCATTTCTGACACAACTTCTGAAGATCCTTACAAGTGAGCTGATGTCTTCTTGGAATCCTTAAAGTAATCCAACACTATTTGAAAGAAAATGTGATGCTTCAAGGAGAAGTTTGCACATCCTATAGTGTTCACATGTATGGTGTCCGATGTAAGTGAGCTCTTTGGCTGTACAGGGACTTACTCTAGATATTTTTACCTGTCTATCTACATGAAGAATTTTCACCTGTCTATAGTATCCAACTGTTCCTGATATTCAGTAAACAGTCTCTGTAGGTTTAGATTTTTCCCAATTAATGGTAAAATCTCTTGCAAAATATCTCTCTTATCCATACCCTGTCAAAGAAAAATAAATAAAACTGAGAAATAGTTACTAGCAAAATGTCTATCAGTGGTGAACATTAATTATCATAAAGAAATTGCTCTGAAATATATTCATCTCTGACAGTCAACAAATAGAAATCCAAAGAATGAATATCAGTATCCAAATTCCATAGTACTGCAAAATAATTTATTTTTCTGGGGCTAAATTTTCGTGGTTTTTCAAAACACTACTACTTCATGGAAGTTAGAATTAATTAATATAGCGCTACAGTTGTAAATATACTAATCACGACAGTAATTATAACACTTCCTGGATAAATGAATTCAGGGATGAAGAGAAAATAAGAACTCAATGAAAATATATCCCCCATGAAACTTAACAACTTTACAGTATATATTAATTACTAAGGAGATGTCATCTTGATGTTAAGAAAACCTTAATTTATGCTGTTTCAAAGCTTTAATTTTTGAAATTAACTATTTGAAAGTGGCTATATTCCAACTTTAAAATGTTATTGAGATACTAATGTTATATGCTTACCAGAACACATGTGTTCCAGGAGGATTTCCGTTTGTTTTTGTATATAGGACCTAGTAATTCATCACAAACTTCTCGGAGCTTTGTTTCTAAACCTGGAACAGAAGTTTGTAAAACAACATCTTAGCTACCTGTAACAAATTACAACGAGGATGAGGAATATGTTGTGACAACAGCAAATATGTCCTGCTCTATCATATACTGTAAACATGGGGGTGTTAAGATATTACTTTCATGATTTCAAACAAACTGTATGCACAAGGGGTTATTTTTGCCATCACTATACCCTGTCCTATTAAATGCTTACCTTAATATGCATGTGATAATCACATGAGGCTGAACGACTTCCTAATATTTAGTGGGAATTCCCCCCATGTGTAAGTCTACAGTAAACCACAAACAAGATGGACCATAATTACAAAAATGCTTGTAACTAATATCCTGTAATAAGCCTTTGTGGCCAGCACATTACTAGTATTTCTGATGTCTCACTGAGGGACAAGCCACATGCCTTTCTCCATGACAAAATCCAGGTTATTTTATTTTCAAAATAGAGTGGGCAGGACCTTTGACCTTGACAGATGAAAACCAAATTCTAGACCTTGATAGTGTGATGCAATAGTGTTGATTTGAAGTTAATCTCTCCATGGGTTCATTAGATATAATGTACACTAGGTTATCACAGACACTTGCATGGATGCACAAAGTGATCATTAAAAACAATCCCCTCCTCACCCTTACATCAGAAAAGGTTAGATTGACCATATTTCCCAATTTATACACAATCCTTGTACAAATCAGTTGTTCATGACTAGTAGAATTTTTCAAAAGGAAAAGATGACTGAGTGTTAAGTCCAGCAGCAGATGGAATAGCACAGTGAGATAATAAACTGTCCTCACACTTCATACATCAAAGATTTATTAAACAGAAAGATAGCAATAGTCCTTTTAATGATTTGTGTGAAAAATACTTCGCTTTTACTATCAAACTTGTCTTCTATAACCTGAACTATAACAAAAAACAATATATTGTCTTTTCCCTACAAATGTCTACAATAAGTATGTATAACATATATATTTGATACAGACCTTCCTTGACTATGTAGCGGACATATGTGTGCAGCCAGAACTTGTACTCCGCCCCAGACTGGAGGGACACACAGGCTGTAAGCTGGGACTCGAGGTGACTAATGGTGGCTGTCTGCTGGAGGTGGTGTCCTGAACTCAGTACTCGACCAGCCAGGGATCCAAGTCTATCATTACAACATGTAAAATTGACGGTAATTTTTAACTGAAATCATTTTAGGGAGAAAAGATTAATATTTGAATATTGTCCTTCTCTGGTGCCACGGGAATATACAGTATATTGTTACATTCACTATCTAGATCATCACTTCAGTCTGACAAAATGATAAGCCCTAGGGGCTAAACAGGACCTTTCAGAAATTCTTCCATTTAACAAAGAATTTCAAATATGGAAAATAATTTCTGAAATAACTTCCCTTTTAGGGTCTCGGCCTTGTGGTCAAACAAAAGTCTGATTCACTATTCTTAAAAATTGATTCAGACCAAACTTGGACAATATTCTTTTACAGAAGGATTTTTAAGAACTTTCATCCCCCCCACCCCCCCATTTGGGCCCCATCCCTCCCAATGGCCAGGATCCACCATTTATACAAAACTGATTCCCATTCATCCAAGAATACTTCAAACAAAATCTGAGCAAAATCCAATCATTCCTACAGGAGAAGTAGGATTTCGGAGAATTTACTCCATTTCCCCTTATGAGCCATGCCCCCTCCTACCCCAGGGAGTCTAGACCCAATGTCATGACAAAATTGATTTCCCTTCACCCAATTAAACCAAAAGAGGCTGTAATGACGCCAGCAGCCCTCGAGTGCCAAGTATGGAGGTGGCTGGTGTGCAGTGACTTACCTGTCTTGAGTGCTGAATATAGGGTGTGGGGAATATGGGGGGTGGGGGTGGATGGTGTGTAGTAACTTACCTATCTGTAAAGGCTGCAGTGAGGCCAGTGGCCCTGGTGTCCTGAGTATAGGGGTAGCTGGTGTGTAGTAACTTACCTATCTTGTAGAGGCTGCAGTGAGGCCAGTGGCCCTGGTGTCCTGAGTATGGAGGTGGCTGGTGTGTAGCTATGGTGATCCGAGCAGTGCTGTAGTGGATCATCTTTGCTATATAATAACGTCCTGCAATAAAAGAATAATGATAACATTTATTAGTATCCTGAATGTCATTCTTAACCAGCTAAGAATTATTGAATCTATAAATCTTTTTATCAGTTTATTTGTTTCCGAACACCTCTAAACATAACATGGCAGTCTCAACTAATAACCAATTAACAAATTGAGATGGTAGTTTGATTCTCCTTCATTTGTCTTAGACAGAACATCACAGAGATATGTTACAAACACATTGGTGATTCAAGTTTATACTGAATGGTCTTGTGATATAATTCTTCAATATTCACATCATTATTACATCTGTAGTGATACTAATATACCTTTATGTATGATAGGCCATACTTTCTTAAATGATCTTAACAGAAATTTATTATACATTATTGTCCAATATCTAGGACACATCAGAGCAAGTAAATATCACTTACCAGCATGCCAGATCGGGTGAGAATGTATAAGATTTGTGTGTAGATAGTGTTACCATGGGTACACCATCCTTGGTCATGGATGCTCGCGTGATGTTATCCTCTCCTGTAAAGAGTATATTAAGTATTTACCAAGAGTGACCTCCCCTGTGAATTGCCTCAAGTAATTTCTCATGGGTAATTTTCCTTGTTGAATGATAGACAATATCAAAGCACACTCTGAGTCATGTTCACCATATATATATTGAGACCTACTATCACTGAATTGATTTTTTCATATACCAATTTTTGTAAAGTCTAAATAAGAAATGAAATATCTTCAAGTGAAGTGTTGACCTTTTCTCTATAATGGAACAGAGAACCTTTACATACCTGACATGATAGTAGAAAGGTTAACATCTTTTATCACAGCAGATTTGGTTTGCATATTCCTAAAATGAAAATATCATCAATATACAATCCACTTATTATCAACATAGACCTGTTTTCATTCTAGAAAAATGTTATCTGCATATTTTACTATGTTTTCCCCCTTCTATCAATGGATTTCCATGAAAATAGAGTATTACTACCACAAGTTCAATTAGTTAATTTTTCCAAGGATCAATGGAGCTGTATTGCACTTTAATCTTATAACCCCATAAATTCATTAGCCCTGAGACAAGATTTTAGCATTACACTCGGAGACAATACATACATCTGTGTTGTTTTTAATATTTCCCCTGTTTTCCATGTGTTTTCTCTTTCCATTTACTTAAGTCAATAGTAAGCCACACCTGATACCTACAGTACTTCCTGAGTATAACCAACAAGACTTACCACACATATAAGCTGCCTTTTTGAGAGAGAGCCATTACATAATAATTATTGACTGCCAGTCTTGCCACCCTAGAATTGAGGACAAGCTGGGGCACTAAGCGACGCCCACAGGCTGAGTAAACATGTACAGATCCATCTTCACATCCGACACAAATTACCTCCCTGGAAACAATTAAATGGTCTAATTTAAAAAGGAGAAAGATTAAATTTTGATTTAGAAGAAAACATTATAAAAACATCCATTATTATTTCCACTTTATGTCATCTTCTGATTTACATCAAAACTCACGTAAGTCTTTTTTCTCTCAAGAGTTCATTCTTAGACATTTAAAAAACTTGAAGGAAATGAGTATAATTTCTTACCTAGACCCTTCCACAGCCAGGATCCTAGCAGTATGAACCTGCTCCCATTCTCGTACACCTTCTCGCACATGCTGGATCCGATGTACCTTGTGTGTTCCTAAAGGAATGTCATTTGTCACCTCCAACATTGAAGACTTGTCATCAGCTGCACGCCCTTGGATCTAAGTAGGATATCATGAATTAAAATTTCCCTTGTTTTGATAGTTAGAAACAAGAAAATTCTGCTATTCAACGAACTTCTGCTATTCATAATAAACTAGTACACACAGTCAGTCAAATATTTTGTTACAACAGCCATAATTTGTTTTAAGTCAAAATTCTGCATCATGACAATGACTACATGGTAAAGTCAGCAGTTTGAATCCCCAAATATCAACTTGTATCCTTACATTGACAAATTACTTCTGTGTAACAACAAATGATCCCTATTAAGGCAATTTTTGATTGTATGAGGTATTCTGTCCTAGCAACATCCAAGGTCATACAAAGATGGTCGCCATGCCAGAAAATGAACTTACATATTTGGTGAAAGATTTTTCCACCGATGGTGTTGGAAGTTTGAGATCAGAACTTGTTGCTACATATCGTATGGTTTCTTTCTCTACATGGGTTTGCTGAAAGTAAAACATACTGTTATTGAAATGTTAAGTTGACAAAAGAGAAAATGTTTTCCTTAACAGGTTTTCAAACCGTTTTCACTTCCTTTAAATTTCACTTACAAACTTATAAACAATAGTGATCTTCCACTTACTGGTGTGGAGGGTGTCGAGGACATAGTCGCAGCCAGAGCTCTTTCCTTATCTACTTTACGAGGTCGGCCCCTTCTCTCCAAGCGCTCCCCATGAACCCCATCATGTTTACGCTTCACTCCCTTCATCTTGTCCTTAACTCTGTCTTTTTCAGGTCTGTGTGTGATAAATTTGAGACCATTATGTGTAGTGAAAGTTTGTGAAACTTGGAATCATTATCAAGGATATACTACATAAAGCATCCTCTAAACAAACATGTTCATCTTACAGTTACAAACCTACCATAACTGTTATCATTTACAGTCGGTCATCCTTAAAAAGACATAGCTGTTTATAGGATTCTAGACAAAATGAAACTGAATTCTTCATCATGGCAATAATATTTCCTTTTTTTAAATATATACCGCCAACTTTTAAAGAAGGGGTGAAAAGGGCAAAAAGGAAAATATGAAAAGTATAAAGTTATTTATACTATTGTAGACATTCATCAAACATTTTAAAGTCCATAAGAAGTTGAAAGACATTGGAAACTGAAGATTGAGATTATCCAGCTGACTGTAGGCTGAGCATTCTCACCTCTCTGGGGTGCTAACTAGAGTTTTGGATTTCACCTTCTCTGGCTTATCTGCACTTTCTTTCACAGGTGTAAGAGCAGCCATCGGCTAAAGGATGGAGAATAAAGGTATGTCCATCAATGTTCATGTAAAATGTGTATGAAATGCTCTCCCAGATTGATTTATACCTTACAAAGTCTGGCTTATTTACATTATTTCAGTAACATTTAGTAACACGACATATCTTAAAGGTTTCAATATCCTTTTTAAATCTTCCTAATTTATAACCACCATTATCTGACTCAAAACATGACATGTTTTCTTTCATCTAAGTCTATTTCTGTTACTTGGGTTTAGTTTTCAAAAAATTGTGTTCTTTTGCTCAATTTCTGTTTTCAAGGTAAAACTGAATCCAATTAAACATTGATCAGTCTTTCACCTCAATGTTACCGATGTACTGTCACCATGTTCATGCCGCTGACAACTCAAGATAACATTCAGTAATCTACAACTGTACCTGTTGAAGAAGGGAACCAAAGGCAGTCTCATGTGGGCCAAAAACAAAAATTATACAACAGGTCCAATGGGTCGGCAGCACTCACCGGGTATACATGTACAAAGAAGTTTGACCACTGTGACCTTGAATATAAGTCAAGGTCATTTCTTTTCACAAACTATGTCAGGCTGCATCCTAGGAACATATCAACCAAATATCTTGCCTCTAGGCATTTCAGTTCATGAGAAGAAGCCGTTTGATGGTTTTTAACAAATATGAATCCTGTGATCTTGAATATAGGCCAAGGTCATTTCTTTTCGCAAACTTTCTCAGACTAATCCAAAAACTGTTTTATTTCTTGTAACACAGAAGTTTGATATTTGTCAACAAAACAAAAAGCCTGCAAATCCTTCTTTATCAGAAAATGTCTGTACTAAGGGGTCAAGGGCCCAAACTTTGCTACACTGCACCTTCTTTTTTTCTCCGCACATAAATTTTAACAAAAAGGAATACTGTATTTTCCAGATTATAGGCCCTCGATAGTCAAGTGTGCAGTCTATATGTGGACGAAAAAAAAAATTGGCAGAATAGAGGGGGAAAATGTTGGCCTAACATACGAGTATGAGAGGTCATAAACTGGTTTAAACAGGAACCACCTGTTTGAGACTGAAACAAGTCACGCAGAACCATTTGCAGTCCTATACTAAATGACTTGAAGATTGCAATTGAATAACCATCTCATGGATTTAATTAATCATACCAGTTAATATGTAACACCATAGATACATTCTTGATTTTCTTGGTTTCTTTACAGCAGTATATGCAAGAAAGAGTAGTGGATGTTTACAGTAGACTATTGCACCCTGGGATTGAAAGAGGTGATGAGGTCGAATTCATGAATGGCATCAATGTTTGCTTACGATGTTGGCGGCTTTGATGCAGCTTACAAAAAATATATTACAGGATTATAGGAACTGTATCAATATGCAATGGCCTTCATTATTATTTTACAGTACAGACAAGCTAAAAATGGCTCTGAGGTTTATATACTTGTGCAGATTATAACCCAGAAAAGGCAGTGATTCTGTAACTGAGGGGTTAAGGGCCCTGAATTTTGTACACTGAACATCCCTATTGTATGACCAATATATACACCAAGTTTCATGATCCTTGTCTAACTGTCGGAAAAATAGAAAGACAGATGGATGGACAAAGCCATGACTATATGTTCCCCGAAAATTTTCAAGGAGCATCAAAACACATTCCCTCTCAATTAAATTAGTAAACCTCTGGCTTTCTTACCTGTATAGAGGCATTGATGGGTTTTGGAGATTCAGCCCTGATGCTAGATTTTGGTGTGGCCTCACTGCTAGACTTTGGAGTGGAGCCTGCTGGGGGTGAAGACATACTGGCTGTCTGGTTTGACTTGGGTGATGGTGAGGCAAGACCTGGTCGTGTTACAATATTTTGTTTCTCCACACGAATCTTACTGGTGTCTTTAGAGGTGGTAAACTTAATACTGCTACTTATTGCACTGTATGGTGCAGGGATGACACTAAAATAAACAGTGAAAATGAGTCAGTGGAGAATAACTAATAAATGTAGGACTAAATGGTGTGAAAAAACTAAGCTCAAGTAAGTCTTCATTGGTTCCTAACCTGAAGCCAGATATTCCTTTTGATTCTATACATTAGGGTCTTAAATAATTATATGTTGTTCACACACACACACACCATATCAACCTCTTTTTATAAGAATTCAGATTTTCACAAAACATAACATGACTTCAATCAGGAGCACCTACCTGCCACTGACATCAGGTTGTGGACATAGAAAAATTGGAGTGATTCTCCTGCGGCCATCAGGTGTCTTTGTTTCTATCTGCTTGTCTCTTGGCTAGCAAATCAAATCATAGCATTATTTATTTTATAAATATTACAAACATAAATTATATATAAACAGAAAAAAAAATCAGTACAGACTTTTTTTTTGTTAGTTTACACTTATGAATAAAAAGTCTTAGATTTAAACATCCTAGGGTCATTATATTTTAAAACACTGAATATGGGCCTCATTCCCAATTGGATTTATTACATTTTATAGCCCAATTTCTAAAATACATCAGCTTACTTCTTAAGATTTCCTTCCCACCTGATCAATTTCCTTATTCAAATGAAATAAAAATGCCTTTTTTGAAGATAATGAAAAACTCCCTGAATGTAACCTAATGGCTTTGTGATTTTACTGGTGATTTAAAAACAGTTCTAATGAAACACTTCAACATTTCCCCTATTTATCAGTTACAGAAACACTGACTAACACAATCTAGCAATCCTATTATGAGAGTTCTGAATAAGTTTGCTTTGCACATATCATCACAAAATTACCTCCAACCACATAAACAAATACTTTAACAAAAATCAATCTAATGGAAATTTTGAATGTAACTTTTTGCTACATATTTTAGAAATTTTTTAAATTCTTTTAACTGCGAACAATATGCCAGCACAATTATCAAATTTCTGTTCTATAAGGATCAAGACTTGGTATACCGATTGAATGTTCTGTTTGAAGACAAGTCATGAAATCATGTTAAAAAATAAATCCTATTTGAGTTTTAGGAACAATCTCTTTATATCACATTTGTGTACCTTAAATGGCCCGTCTAATCCATTCATTAAGGATGAACGACTGCCAGAGGTGTCCATTTTCTCTGGCGTCTCCTGTTTTGATAACAGCTGTTGTTTTTTCTCCTCCTCTTGTTTCTGTCTCTGTTGCTGCTGTAGTTTCAGTAGAGCGGTTGATTCTATGATCTGATTGGCAGAGTTACCTTGAGTTTTTGCCGTCAAGCATCTCCCATAAATTTTCTCCAGGAACATGTTCTATGAAAGAAATGATAAACAATCAACATGATTTTTCAATTGGTTGTAAATATCTATAATTTCCCATTTTTAGCTTGATATTATTTTATCTGTGTTTTCCATTAAAAATCTATTACTATCAGAAAATATTAACAAAAGATAAATGATTTAGATAATCAGATTTATATAAGTGTTCAAAATCTGGATAATTTTACAAACAATTCACAAACAGGAATCAAGAAATGTGATGATTACTTTATCACCTTTAAACTTGCCAAAATTGTTAAATGCTAATCATTTATCAAATCCATAGACACACTAGTACTGAATGAATTCATCAGAGGAGGAGTAAAAAGCCAAACATTTAATACTTGGTAAGTACTGAACTCACCATCTCCTTTTGTGACAGGGCCACACCAATCTCTTCGGGACTGAAGTCCACATATGCAATGCTGCCGTCACACGACCCTGCCACTAACTCCATTCCATTCTGTCCCCTAAAGTCAAAAGATCAAACCTAATGTGATATTTTCCTTTGTTTCAATATCATCCTTCTTTTACATATATTCCCTTCATCAGAGAGAACAATGCCAATAATTTACAATTTACTGCTGTGCTTGAGATAATCCATAGAATTAAATTTGAGAAGACAAAACATGCTGGTAACCAGAGAGGAAATCTAAGAGACAGTAAGGATTTTAATTAGCAGATGATCAACTGGGATTAGATTGTTTGACTGAAATATATGATGTAACAGAATTGAATGTAAACTAGATGTGTCAGAGCCACAAGAATGCCCCAAATGGCAACCACAAGAAGTTTGGAAGGTTTTTGTTTTATTGACTTTGTTAAAAGGTATTTAAAAACTTCCAAGGGAGTTATGCATGGTTCTCCAATTATGGCCTTTGCTTTTGTGAATATTTAAATAAAATTCTGAAAGTTCAGAAAGAAAAAAAAAAAAAAAAAATGTGAAAGAAAGGACATATTGACTAACCTGACCTGCATATGAACATGATACAACTACATTATAAATTTCAGTTCTCGGTCTGTATCTGTTATAGAGTGACAAAATGGAAACAAGATTATGAATGGACTGAGGATCAAGAGCAACACTATATTACCCCGGCCATGAATTGAAAAATTCCTAAAACTTAATCAACATCTGTCCTCACACTTACCATGAAATATCCAAAATGGAATTGGTAAACAAATCATGAAGAACAACCAGTGGCCTTTTCAGGGAAGTCAGCTGAAAGGAGAGAAATCAACATTTATTTCAGGAATTTGAACAGACATTTTAGGTCATCTTCAGTCATTTTCTAGAAACCATGATTTGGTACCATGGAAGAAATTTGTTACATTATGGCTTATCTAAAACTTTTATTACTAATTACAGCCAAGTTACATTAATCCTGTTACAACCAATCTTGTACTTTTATGGGACAGATCTGCAATTGTTTCTAAAATTGTCCCCAGCATCAAAGGGCTTTTGTTGGAAACAAAAAGTGTATGGATTATTATGATCATAATTCTGAACTTACCCAAACTGACAATGACTTGTCCCGACTTCCAATTGCACAACAAGTGTAATTCTGCACCTACAAACATGGACATGTTGTGTTGATATTAGTGCTGGCATCTCTTCAAATAATACAATAAATTGATCATAAAGTAATGATACATTTTTTATCAATACTTTAATCTCTGCCATTTTGGAAGTAATCAGTGTTATAGAAAACAGTATTTGTTACAGCTAATAATATATCAGCCATTCAGAAATCATGGCAGACATAACAGATTATCTAAAAAAATTTAAAACTGTTGTTCAGTAAGACTTAGAAATTTGCCCATGAATTTGGACAACATTAGCAAAATAGATCAGATTTTCGACAAATAACCACTCAGAGGCCTTGATTGCGTCTCAGTTTTCTGTAGTATGTCTGTAAACTCTGAAAGTCTTACCTTTTCTGACGACTTCTTTGATTTTTTGGAAAAAATGTTTGGATTGAATCTCTGCAGTGAAAAACAAAATAACATAAGTTTTATACCTGGAAATTATGACACTTTACGTCTCTCATATTTCACAGAATATACAAGGTTTACAGATGTAACATAAATGACTCAAAACAATGTTGGAAAAGGGAAAAGAAAAATTTCAACAGACAATGTCTATACCTGCTTCACAGTGTAATGTAACCTGAATGTACCAGAAATAATCTACAACTCCTACATGACTGATGTCTTGAAAGGAATGTTTCTCCCAATAACCTGATAAATATCAAAATAGGGTCTATTCAATCATACACCAATTCATATCATTGTATGACTGATCGTTTTAACTTCTCTGGCTGTTCAATAAATCTGTTCACCTATCACCAGTCTGTTCATCCAGACATAAATTAGCAGAATCTGCAAACCAGAGCAATGCTAGTTTGAGACAAATGCAAATCTTAATCTAAATATTTTCCTGAACAACCAGTCTATCAAGATTTCAGTATAATACTTGGATTGTCTCACACAACAGTATACATGCATGACACTGTTTTGAAAGATCGTGTCATGGTTTACAGCATGCATCTACCATCAGATAATCTGTTGGAACATTTCCACTAATCAGAAAGCTGGTTCCAAAGGCTTTGGCAATAGGCTGAAACTGTAACTGTGATACATATAGGCTAAAACAAGCATCCATATTGTGATCTTCTGTTTAGATTGAAGTTGACACCATCTTATTCTAATACAGTAGACATATTACGATTATTGTAAAATCAAATGAAAGACAACTTTACAACAGGTTAACCTAATTTCCTTGGATAAATAAATTCTAGTATGAACCTAATATGAAGCCAATAATTGTTACATATTTATTATGCCAGTAAGAGGATGAGTATATGCCAGTAGATGGAGTCATGAATAAGATATTGTGGCCCTGCTTTATAATAAGGTTACTGTCAAGGGTTACTCTGGAAGAAGGAGGAATACTACCTATTGTGGAAAAATGAGGAATTTTGGATAGTTCCTCTGAAAAACCATACCACTTTGGGAACACTAAACTTTTCTGGTAGTGAAATTTGTCTACATTAATCCCTGATTTTTACTACCAGTGTTTTCAGCCAGACCGTTTTTTTAACACCAGTTTCATTGTCTAGCTGTATGTCTTGTTGGGCAACTAGTCTGTTGATATGAACAGATGAATTCATTGAATTATTTTTTCATATTGAATGTCTAGGGATTTCTTACACATAGGTAAATATATTTAGAGTGCTTGTACCATAAATGTTATACAACGACTTTAAAAACACATCTAGCATATTTTTACCACAGATGTGATGGCTTTGCGATGTCCCACAAAATCCAGAGTACACTTCCAGCCATCTCGTTCAATGATCTGGGCTACCGGTCCAGAGTTGTTCATGGCATGAGCAGATACAATGTAGTGACCATCTGGTGACCAGTTTAGTCTTAGCACATGGGTCGTACCTCCACACTGTAGCAAAAAAAGGCAACATTATTTTGTGATTTATATTGAACCTGCACAGGTCCCACTGCTGAAACACCATGCAGATTCTGAGATACCATATGGGGATGTGATAACATTACATTCCCCTTACATGACAATGTGTACTAAGGCAGGTGTATGTGAATATGGGCATCATGTCTATCTGTTTACTTACATACTCCGGGTTAGAGGAAATGAAGTAAAAAATTGAGGAATTAAACATAAAATCTCCCTAAAAAGAAAGTTATCTGCAATTGTGGCACATTCTTTCCCTGAAAATTACAGAACAAGATGATACATTCTTTATAAAATCTTTGATGTTTACAATAAAAAAATCATAACACAGAGGGGTTTAACAGATAAGTGAAACTTAAATTTGTGAGATTAGCTCCAACTTACTTTCATTAGAGAATTCACTCACCTCCTGGAACGGTTCTGTTATAACTGACTCTTCCTGCCAGTCTTTGGTTCTCCAAATCCTCACACTTCTGTCATCAGACTAGAAAGAGATATACTGATTAACAATTCAAAATCTTTTAATAGTAGAATTTATATCCGTCTCCCAATACTCATGTAATTCGAAATTTGCATGTGCCTCAGATGGAGCTTTCTTTCTAATTTCTTTTCTTCTACTTAGTTTCTAAGTTGTTTTTGTTTCTAAACAAATAAACAATCTGACATTAATATAAAAGTTTGAGTTTCAAAATTTTCAACTATGGATTTATTTACAGCTATCTGGGTTTCCAGATTCCATTTCAGTCATTGAAAGTAAGATGAGTTACCTGAGAGGCAAGGTATTTGCCGACAGGATCCCACGTCACCCCCTTCACTAGACCTTTGTGTCCTTTCAGCATCACAATTTGTTCTGTTATCATTAAAAATACTTCATAAAAACTCTCAGACATAACAGCAATGCTAGAGCATACTACTTTGAGACCAAAAGTGCACTGAGCTTCAATATCTTATAAATTATAGTAAAGTGGAGGACATATTTAGTGATATCTTTTTCAGCAATACGTTTATCAAGTAAGTATCTTATCACTATGATTATTAGATGTTTTTCTTAACTTCTCCATTCCTTGAACTAATCCTTGGCATCATACCTGGAAACTTCTCTGCATTCCACACAATGACTGTGTTGTCCACACTACAGGTGGCCAGCCATGCATCATTACCAGACCATGACAAATCCAGGATATCTGTAACAAAAAACAACCATCATTATCCAAAGTCAAATCCAGGATATCTAACAAAAACAACCATCATTATCCGACATCAGATCCAGGTTATATGTAACAAAAACAATCATCATTATCCGACATCAGATCCAGGTTATATGTAACAAAAACAACCATCATTATCCGACATCAGATCCAGGTTATATGTAACAAAAACAACCATCATTATCCGACAACAAATCCAGGTTATATGTAACAAAAACAACCATCATTATCCGACAACAAATCCAGGTTATATGTAACAAAAACAACCATCATTATCCGACAACAAATCCAGGTTATATGTATCATTATCCGACAACAAATCCAGGTTATATGTAACAAAAACAACCATCATTATCCGACATCATATCCAGGTTATATGTAACAAAAACAATCATCATTATCCGACATCAAATCCAGGTTATATGTAACAAGAACAATCATCATTATCCGACATCAAATCCAGGTTATATGTAACAAAAACAACCATCATTATCCAACACCAAATCCAGGTTATATGTAACAAAAACAACCATCATTATCCAACACCAAATCCAGGTTATATGTAACAAACACAACCATCATTATCCAACATCAAATCCAGGTTATATGTAACAAAAACAACCATCATTATCCAACATCAGATCCAGGTTATATGTAACAAACACAACCATCATTATCCAACATCAAATCCAGGTTATATGTAACAAAAACAACCATCATTATCCGACATCAGATCCAGGTTATATGTAACAAACACAACCATCATTATCCAACATCAAATCCAGGTTATATGTAACAAAAACATCCATCATTATCCGACAACAAATCCAGGTTATATGTAACAAAAACAACCATCATTATCCAAAGTCAAATCCTGGATATCAGTAACAAAAAAGGCTATTATTACCCCACAACAAATCAAGGATGAAAAAAACCTTGATTTACCTTCCCACAATGACAAATCAAGTAACCTGAAAACAGTAAATCTAAGACTTATGCACACATGTACAACCAAAAATAAACACCAATCTTCTTGGAAGAATGATTTTCCTATAATAACTCCAGGATAGATAACTCTTGCCAAGGGTAAAGGAGACCTGAAGTTAATGCTAATCACTATCTGCATAAAGTGTCTTTAGATCCTCCTAACCATAGCCAGAACTTGCTTCTACATTAACTGGATCTAGGTAGTAAATTATGAAATTTCAGACAATCAGGCTTGTTTTGGTACTGCCATTCTGGGCCCTTGGGAACCATGAGCCATACATAAACAAAAACAATTCCTAATTTTGCTTCATCTTTTGCCATGGAAATTTCTTGCTAAACTTTATAAAACTGATTTGGAGGTTTTTACGAAACTTGCATAAAATAACATTTGTTTACTGACAAATAATGAATGCTCTCACAACACACAAGAATGTACAAAGATGAATCTGTCTCAGGTGACCTAGTAATCTACTGTTTTGATAATAATTACCGTAAATATTCGCGTATAGTGCGCACTCGCGTATAGTGCGCAGGTACTTTTTGGAGATCAGATTTAAAAAAAAAAATCTACAGAAAAATTAATTGACTGGTCACTGCGACGAAACATGTGATGTGGTCTGATCCATTGATAATTAGGAAACCACAATGAGCGTGACCCTAACACATGTAATTACCTTAAGTAAACAAATTTACCCAGGTGACCTAACAAGCATGAAAGGCTTGGCTAATTGTATAATTAACGGTTAATGACAGTTAACACGTTGAGTATGAGGAGACTGATGACACCCGGCTTGGGCTGAACGCGTACTATTGGTCAGAAAACGATGTTGTTTTAACTGTCTGAACATTTTCAATCCTACCTTGTCCCCATAAAAGCAGGTGGTTTGTTCAGTATAGGCATGATCTTTCATGGTATCTGTACCCACCGCGGTATCCGAAGGTATTTAATGATAGATTGTTTACACCGACTTCGACATGGGGAAACTGTGAACGCTATTTGACTATGCCAAGAGACTGGAGTTTCGTGCCGCCGGTCGCCATTTCGACATTCCAGAGTGAAATATCAAGGCACGGAAGAAAGAAAAGACCGTCTAATGTCCCAACCACTGACCAGAAGGGCTGACATAGGTGCGACAGCGAAACACCCAGAGATGGAGAGAGAGAGCTGTTCAACTTTGTATGCGATCGCCGATATCCCGGCATCGCTGCCAGTACAACAGAACGGCGCGTGCAGGCCATGCAGATCAAGAGAGGTCATGGGGTCACCAACTTTGGGCATCGGTGGGATGGGCTGTCCGATTTATGAACAGAACGACAATCGCCTAAAAACTTCTGGATTCATTGAATTCCACAGATACATCATCAAAATGAGGCAGAAATTCAGACACTACTATAGCCCCGACCAATAGTAAGACCGACAGGAAACGAAAAAAATCAGATTCACCGTAATGCTAGCGTGAATGGCAGATGATTAAAACATTTTATTTTTTTGTTGTTTTTATCTCCAAACTATCATATAAGACCGATGACTTTTACATATAACTATGTGAAGGGAGGTAATCCAATATGGCGGATGCAAAACTCGGGAATGATAACCCCAGGAATGGCATGTACCTGCGTATAGTGCGCACCCCCTTTTTGACACGACAGTTTCAGCTTAAAAAAGTGTGCACTATATGCGAATATTTACGGTAAAAACATTACATATATATGTGTTTCAGAAAAAAGAATTGGCTTTGTAATGTTGGGAATGGAAGATCTATGGCTTACCTCCAGTGTGACCCCTGAGTGTACTGGCTGGTCTCCACTGCTCAACATTTTGTTTACCAGAACCAAATACACTTGTACCACCAGCATAACTGCAATCAGAGAAACATATATGATGTTACTTTTAAAAGCACTTACTGTTTTAACACAAGTTTTCCTAATGAATAGAGTTTGTATTGAAGGTTAAGAAAGGATTATGCAGATGCCTTGTTCACATCATAACACCTGGTAAATGTGTTGATCATACATTTTATAACTTTTTTTATCAACAAAAATTTACAAATACATTGAATTTTTTACTAAAATAAAATCTTTCTCAGAAAGTTGGTTTCACTTTTATCACAAACATACAAATCTCTAGTTTTGATTTCATGATTTCAAAACTTGAAAATTTCTGAACACAGTACCAGTGTGCAAAAGTTTCTCGTTTTACACCTATTAAAGAGATTTAACAAAATGTTACAGTTATTTACATCCAGGTGATATTCCATAAAGTACTAAACATTGCATTATAACAAGAAAGCCAAACCAAAATAATCTACAAAGCAATACTTACTTCGATATCTGCCAGACCATCACCAGCTTGTCATCTCCTGCAGAGGCCAGGTACTTTCCACTGCTGGACCAACGGACACAATTCACACAAGCTATATAAAGATAGAACATCTAAGGTACAATACCCAATCTGCAAGTTCAATACATGAGAAATCCAGATTCCGAATTTTCCCGAAAAATCCAGATTTCCTTGACGCAATCAGATGTTTAGACGACTTGAAACTAACCAACCAGTTTTGGCTTTTGTTTTTTCGAAGCGTCTTCAGAAGAAACATGTATCATTCTGAGCCTATATTGATTACATGTTAAAAAATAAACATGCATAAATGCAAAAAAATGACACATTGCACAGTGGTAGTAACTTTTTAAGAACTTCAATGATAATGATGATTATAGTTACAAATTTGCTATATGTTAAACTTACAAATGATAGAAAGTTTTCCTGAAATCCTCAATAATGACTGGGGCAATGGAATTGTAAGACTTTTGAAAATATGTCTTACAAAGAAACAAATCATTAAGAAAACAAGAAAATACAAACAAAAATTCAATAAAACTAGGGCAAAATACAAACACAAATTTAATAAAACTAGGGCAAAATACAAACACAAATTTAATAAAACTAGGGCAAAATACAAACACAAATTTAATAAAACTAGGGCAAAATACAAACACAAATTCAATAAAACTAGGGCAAAATACAAACACAAATTTAATAAAACTAGGGCAAAATACAAACACAAATTTAACAAAACTAGGGCAAAATACAAACACAAATTCAATAAAACTAGGGCAAAATACAAACACAAATTTAATAAAACTAGGGCAAAATACAAACACAAATTTAATAAAACTAGGGCAAAATACAAACACAAATTTAATAAAACTAGGGCAAAATACATACACAAATTTAATAAAACTAGGGCAAAATACAAACACAAATTTAATAAAACTAGGGCAAAATACAAACACAAATTTAATAAAACTAGGGCAAAATACATACACAAATTCAATAAAACTAGGGCAAAATACAAACACAAGAATGATTTACACAGAAACTCATGAAAAAGTACAAGAAGTAAGCATCTTCTGCTTCATCAACAACACGACATCTTGGTCAATCAAAGTACGTTATATCACCTTTCCAAATGAGAACACATAAAACAACAACTGAAACACCACACAAACCATGAGCATCAAACACATCCAGTTTCATATCATCAATGAAACACAATATTTCTCAATGAAATCATTATGATGACCGTAAAACTTTCTCCATAATTTTCATCAACCTGTATCTTATGAAACCCTACGTCACGAGTTTGTCCGTCAGTTGACAACATCTTGAATGAAATTGTAATATTGGGATCAGGCCATTGCATATTGAATCAGTTGTCTTCCACATGAAATGAAACTTTCACAGTATAATTTTACCTAGGTGGTTGTCCATCTGACAGAGGAGTTTAGGAATGCTGTCGTCTTTTTCTTCCCTTTCATCTTTGATAGGTCCCATATTCCAAATGGCAACCTTCCCAGAATCTTCTCCTGTTGAGAACAAAATGAAAACTATCACCTGAACTGACAATAATTGATCATCAATGTTTCTGATAGCAAGCAAACACTGTTGCAATGTTGTACTCACTTCACATAAACCTCAACAGAATTTACTCTTTTTATGTCTATATTAAACCCTGGTTCTGATTTCACTTACAAATTTAGACTGTTAAAACTTTGTCTTTCACAACTGCAATGCTGTTAAAGACAGCAAACAATGTCTATATTTTAACTACCTTGACCACCAGTAGCCAGACGAGATCCATCTGGGTGAATGTCCACTGAAAATATTGGTTTTCCTGCAACAGAAAATGAAAGAAACAAACTAGTATTTAGTAATCAATCCAATTTAATAAGATTTTTTCCATTTAAAAAAAAAAGCGAAAATTCATTGAAAGATGAATAAATAACAATAAACAAACAAAACAGAAAGATATATATCAAATTATAGTGTATAAAGTATAAATGAAAACATAAAACACTTATTAGTGCAATATCTTGTTTTACCTACTGCAAATTTTGCAGATAACACTTTCAAATTATCTTTCAGTTTAGCCATTTATACATACTAGTTATTCTAAAATAAACACCAAGGAGCTAACATACAGATTATGGATCAGAACGCTTCATCAAGTCATTTTAATGTGGGGTCTCCTTGTACATAGGATTTTGTGGCTAACTGAATAAACAAACTTCAGAGGACGTATTGTATGTCATCCAGTGCAGTGGGGGAAAAGTGTCTTTCCTAAGGACACAAAGTCGGACACTCTACTGATTGAGCTACTGTGATGAACTGACTGAAGAACAATGAAATAGCATTCAAACTACAGTCTGGCCAGTATTTAAACTAGTTCAGTGTGATAAGCATTAAGGTTAAATTGAGTGTCTGAATCAATTCTTGTCTTGAAGCTTATACTCTTTCGACAAATGTAAAATTTTGCTGGGTTGTGTCATTGTAATGTAAATGGAGTACCATAGCAACTTCTATAATAGTTTGAAAATGGTCTTTTTCATTCAACTAGCATTTATCATTCTTACTTCATTTCCAAAGAAGATGATAATCATACCAGATACCAGATTTTTTCCCTGTTATTTCATACCAGCACTGAACTCAATTTCATATGGTTGGCTTAACTTATCAACTTGATGGCTTATCAAGCAAGTCTTGGTATTAAGGTCTGGAAATGGAAAAGGTCATGGTCGCTATGTAACAGGAATGACTAATGAAACACCCTGTACCCATGGACATTAAAACAAAGTGTGAACCTTTGGTCTCGAGCTGGACACTAAGCTTGACTAAAGGGGATATTCCATTAAGTGCTGCTACCTAGATGACCTCAATTCTCTCCTTCTATACTACTTTCTCTTTCAATTTTTTCCAACCCTGAAGACACTCACGAGCTGGGTCTATATTTTATATTCGTGTTCTATCACACTGAGAAACCTGAGTTGGGCACTCATCAGGAATGGGGTTTTCACAGCTTTATCACACTGCTGTATCTTGACAATCTTTCAACTGTATAAGCATTGTTCGTGAAACTAAAAGCCATTATTTAGTTCATGTCATGTCTGATTTGAACTGATGACTACAGTTTGGCTACTGGTCAACTGACTGAGCTTAAGAAAAGACTTGTCTTGTCGAGCAATATATTGTGCCTGTATATTTTACCTATATTATATCCTTACCCTCCAGAAATTACTTGTCCTCAAGTTTCCATGGGTTAGTGATGTTTGTGAAAGTAACGCAACATATCATTTCCAAATTCTTATATCGACATCAATGAACTGAAGGTTATTTTTTCATTTCAATCCCTCTGCTAGAATTCGACCTGGGACCTTTTATATATTTGTGTGATGTTCAAGCGGATCCACTTTATAGAAGTACGGTCTAGTCGAAAGGTATATTGCGGCTAGTATTTTACCAGGGTTACACTTATGCATTCTATACTTGATTAAATATATAATGTATATCTCTGGGAGAATGGAATGGACAATATGTCCCTCTATTTCCTAAGTCGCTATAATAAAAACAGGCGATGACACCTGTTGTACGCTTTCTCCAATCCAGATCTCCAATTGTACAAGCATCAGAGATATGACAATGGATTCATGGAGTCTAGATGCGACGAAAAATGTCTTTGGTCAGCTGGAAATAATTTAGATTTGATAAGATTTTTTACCGAAAACAAATCTGGAATAAACTTGCAATTCACGAAAAGTCGGTGAAACAGCATTTAATAAAGCACCAATGTAATTATGAAAATAGGGCTAAGCATACAAAATGTCTAACGTAATACATTCAGCGAAAAATAAAAACTGCAGTGTGACCAGTGCATGCGCAGCAATTTGCATCTTCTGCACTTGATATTAACGATTTAGAATTTATTTGCAAACGAAATAAATCACTGCCTACCACCATGGTTGACCCAACTTGGCTTCAGAAGTCGCATGATAAGGAGATCTGCCTGCACGTCATCAACAACGAAAACTTGTTGTTTGTTGTCCCATTATTTTCTTATCCCGGGCAATTCAAGCACCCGCCATCTTAGCTAAGGTCACTCTCGTAGGCACGAGATTTGGAGTAAGCGCCGCCCACTTTTGTACATATAAGGAGTGATTGATGTCGCACACCAGCCAGCTTAGTATCTTAACAGACCGTAATCTAAACAATGATTAGACATTATTCAAGATATACGCACGAATCATTCCGATCAAATATCATGCTTTATTATTATAATGTATGAAATATGTTTAAACCTAAATTCAGCCATTGATCTGCAGTAAAATCTCTAGTTTGATATTGCTCTTATCCTACTTAATTTAACTCTCTTAGAAACCATCAAAGGGGTATTAGGTACATGGACTAGAATACGATTGCGAAACATGTTACTAACCCCCTGATGTATTAAACAACATATGACATACATGCCATTTTTCCAGTATTATAATAATTGCAAGTAATATATTTTTAGCAGGGCTCATTAGCAAAAATCCTTTGCATTTCAATGTAACAGAGATCAAATTTGCTGTAAAGCTGCATTTCCGAAAAATCGTTCGCTATACCTCATGAAAGAAGGTTAATTACATTTAACATTAAATGACACTTTCTGCTTTATGTAGGCTAAGTGTAAGATAGTATTGTGGTTTTATTGTTTGTATATCCATAAATTATTACTAGTTATAATAACTAAATTTGATGAGTCGGTGAATATGAACTATTTATGATAAAGGTTTGACGTTGTTAATGACAATGACAATATTGATAACGACTATCAATAATGGAAGAAATTATGATGAGACAGAACAATGATATGACGTCACAACAATTCAATGCGCCCATATCAACAATTCATTAACGCCACGTCGACAGAGCAATGACATGTCAACGATGCCGTGCATTGAGATAACAGATAACATTTATGTATCAAACCCCTAAAAGTAGATACAAATAATGATTCAACTCTTGGGGTGAGATTCACCGAGGATACTCATTCGGAAACACTCGGCTCAAACCATACCCGGACACAGTCGAATCCCTGCTTTCATAGGGATGGAATTTCCTTGTCATACCATAAGGTGGAACAAAGTAAATCTCCTATCAGGACAATGGTCTGACGTCACAGCAACAATTCATTGACGTCCCGTCAAAAGCCAATCCAATAACGGGACGTCAACAATGCCAACGTTGTGATAGTAGCATTACATTGTATAGAAGCCCAAAAGGATGAAAAAAAAAAATCAACCATTGAAGTTTAGATAAGGGATTCTAAACTTGGTTTAACTCCAAGAGGCGAAAAATGGCGAGGTTATCTCCTATCTCAATCACAAGGAAGGACATTATTGCTCTTCACCCTCTACGCTTGATAACGAAGAGGAACTTGCTTTGTCTGTGTTTAGTGAAAGGCTTGGTCTGACCAACAAATATCTCCGACAGAAGGTTATCGGGATGAAGTTTGTGAAGCGTACAAACGGCTGCTACATTGTGTATATAACAGTGTAAGTTGAACATAACTATAGCTGCTAGCGGTGTAGTTGATCAATGTTTACAT
This sequence comes from Ylistrum balloti, assembly GCF_031769215.1. Taxonomy (NCBI): domain Eukaryota; kingdom Metazoa; phylum Mollusca; class Bivalvia; order Pectinida; family Pectinidae; genus Ylistrum; species Ylistrum balloti. Next base: position 235,839 of record NW_026782201.1, read on the forward strand.
CGCACTAACTCATATGACAGGTGCTTGTCCGAAAGGTTAATTGCCGCGATATTCGATATAACATCTCCATGGTATATAGAGGTATTATTGAGGTATTATTGTTAAACGAATAACGTCTCTCTTTCAGTGAGTCAATAAATATATCTATATATTTTACAAGTGATAACCCAGCACTTGACCGATTTATACCACGGAGAAAATATATCTTATGATAAATGATGCCAAACTGACCACCAGAGTATTAACACGAATGACAGGTTGGCTACGTTTCAGTGGTGACGTGCTATTTGTGTATTCGGTAGCCAGATGGTGGAGGAGTGGACAGCGGGATTACATGTTTGGGGTTGGACGACAAACGGTGAATGTATGGACCGCAGGTTATCTTCATGTTTCAGGAGTACAGTTGATTCAGAGGTATGTATTACAGAAAATTCGAAAAATTACAACTAATTCCAACGATTATAATGTAAGTAGATACATTATATATATATATATAATATATATAAACTTTACTTATTTTACAACAATTGCGAACAAGTTATTTCAACTTATACTAATCACTCTTGCTGGCCCGGGTGTAAGCGCGCGAGATGTCTTGTTGTTGGAGGAAACCGGAGTACCTGCGGAAAACCCACATGGTCGGGCCGGTGACCCCTTAGATTTTCACGTCTATTCCGGGAATCGAACCCCGGACGGCTAGGTGAAAGGGTGGTGTGTTACCACTGCGCCACCCGACCTCCCATAGTTTGTATACACGTATCCCGAAAATACATTGAGGTCTTTCCAATCTGACGATGCACAATCAGTTGCTTAAACATTTATTTAATGTATATTCTTGTTGTTCACAAATTTTGACTTTCTAAGATTTATCAATTGAGTGCATGTTGTATGAACCGTACAGATTTACATAATACGAGATCTGTCAAAAAAAAAAAAGGATTGGATTCTACTATTCTTAATATGAGCCCGTTCATCCTGATTCACGCCAGACTCGGCGTATCTGGACAATTTTCGTTATTTGCTCTAGCCCCTATTTTTCCATTACTCCTAATCAGAACCACAGATTTACTAGAGGGTCGGATATTTACTGATTCCAACGGTACCATCTCTGGCTTCTTTTGAGCTTTATTCTCGGCTTTAAACTTGAATATATGACCACTGTGTTTCCTATGGAAATATAAGAGAGAATACTGCCCCTTCAGTTGGTCTTTTTGGTGGACTGTTATTTGCTTCTTACTGTCCTTACTGTCCTGTTATCTGTTAATTTGTATTGCTCATTTGGTATGATTTTATTTTAAGATAGAATTAAATATATAGAAGTAAATTTTGTAACCCACAATTTTTATCGTTAAAATAAGTATTAGAGGTCACTTTCCGGTCAGTTTTTAACATTTTTTATAACCTTATCCATTTATATTTCGCATCACTTTTATCGAAGTAATGGTGACGGAGAATAGGATCGCTGTTGATTCTTTTCTCATGCGTGAATACGCTTCGCTTACCGAGGATTACGATCCGGTATCTGGTGAAAAGGAGGATATCTTATTGAAAATCTTGGATATTGCTAAGTTTTTAAATTTGCATGATGTCACTTGCAGAGAGACATGTAAAGTTCAAGCCTTATATAACCCGTTCTTGTCGGACGCATTTTTAGCCGTCTGTTCATCGCCTTCTAGATCTCAACACTTAACATAACTGACAAGTCCTATAGAAGGACAAAAATTGTATGATACAGTTTCATTTACTGTTTTGCTATATTATATGACGCTGTTTTGAAAGATACAGACTTGTGTGTCTTATCCACCGTAAACCTGGTCGGTATATATAATCCAGGGTCTATACGACCATATTCAAAATATTATTTTAAAAAAATAACTGGTGATTTTTATCGAAAAGACTTAATTTCTTGAAACTATACATTCACTTTATTACAATTAATTTTCTTATTTGTAATCAAACAATAGTTTTTTTAAGATTGGGGCCGAGCTGTACCCGTAAACTCCCTTCCTCGGAGTAGACAGTGCACAACTTACCGACATATATATTAAACCTTTTTGATATTTAAATTACCATCTTTCATCCCACAACTTCAGATTTTTTTGTCCCTTATAAAGGGCATTCGGCGTCCATCGGCCAAAAGGATTATCGAGACACTTAAATCTATAACTTTTTATCTGTTAAAAACTTACGGTGGTTCTTATGTACCTTATTAAGTCATTCGGCATCCATCGGCCAAACGGATTATTAAGACACCTAAATTTACACTATGTTTTATGTTTGTGATGTAGTTAGTGTGATTTTTGTATCTTGATAAAGGGACAGATTGCCTCGAATGTTTGACAATTCACTTGTCCATGCTGTCGTTATTACTTTGTTGATGATACAATATGGCGTAAAATGTACCGATTGCCAGGTATGTATGACCAGGCGCGTTTGAAGCAGCAAGATCATCTCTCGTTCTGGCCAAGTGAGAAGCAGGTTTGGAGTTGGTTGATCCAGTGTCGTTCCTTACTGAGGCGTTGTTGGTCAACCAAATTCAGTGGTCAGTGGTTACCACCTGCTTGTTTTGCCACGTATGGCTTGGCTTGTTGAAATATCTTGCTACAGGCAGGTCCGGGCGTTTCTGTTTGGTAGCAGATCGATGATTGTTGATCCTGTGTTTTTGTCTCCGCTGGAGGATGTGGTATTTCTGGCCGTTGATCACATTTGAATGAACTGGTGCTGTGAGTATACGGACAAAGCTTGCACCTCTTACTGTTACATGTTTTGAAGCAGCCAGTTACAGCAGTGTTGGAAGTTGTTGGTAGGTTACCACTCACTACCAGGTCTTTGATGTTTTTTCGGTCTGCGATAAGCTAGTATTGGTGGTTCTGGGAAAATGTTATGAAGTTTACTGGACGACAGCAGGACTTGCAAGTGTTTCTGGAAGATCGTTGACAATGGTGGCATACTGGGATGAAAGGTTACCACACAAGGTACCCTCCCAGGTTTTGGTCACACTTGGTATTCAAGTGTACTAGCCCTATCTAGTTCTTTAACGCTGTCGATTTCGCAGTCGATCAGACCTGCCTTATACCTCCTGTTGAGTAGATGGGACTTCAGTTCTAAGCAACGCCGTCTAAAGACGTCGTTGTCAGAAACAATATGTCTGATTCTCAACGCTTGTGATACGAGGTGGGTGACAACTAGATGGGCGAAGGTATTGGTGAGTGTTAGTGGGTTAACTGTATATATCCGTGCTTACTTCTCCGTTGGCGAGTGTTGAACAAGTGTCCAAGAAAGTTTTTTTTTCCCGCCAGAGATGTCAGCAGTAAACTTAATGGTCATGTGGAATTCGTTGGTAAAACAAATGAATTTCTCAAGATATTCTCAAGCGGATGTCCTCTTCATCGCAATGTCATCAGTGAATCTAAACCAGCTGAGCGGATTCAAAGGGGCTGCTGCAAGTAGCCTAGACTCAAGGTGGCCCATAGATATATTTACATATAAAAGTGCCATCTTGGTGCCCATGACAGTACCACTGATAATGCTCTCCATCGAATGTAATTATCCGTTTGAACTAAATACTGTAAATCACTTAAATTTCGCAAATATTTTATTTCGTGGGCTAACCTCTTCAAACATATTCACGAATACATGATTTCGCTAATGTTAATCTAGAAATGGCTTTCAATTTGCAAATGACGAACTGTTAGAGACATGGACTCGGGTATCGGTTACTGAGTCAAAATGGATGCCGTCCTGAGTTATTTTCGTTCAAATAGTTGTGAGGGATTTGAATTAGCAATGGGTTCTTTTCGAGTATTAACTCAAATATAAATCCCACGCGAAATTAAGTGATGTACAGTACAATATTGGAGACGAGGGTACACATGTTTATTTCATGATATTCCAATAGGCTTATAACATTACAGTGAACGATAATTATGAAGAGGCAGAGACACTTTTTTGTCTTGTGTACGGTTCTTACTGCTTTCAGAGCATTGTTCTTCCTCGCCAGGTCTTGTTTTAGTGTTTTTTCTTACATCATCGATGAAATACACACAGTTGACAAGTCCCGAAAAAGATACTTTTTTGGGAGATTGTTGAGAATATAATAACGAACACGTCCGCATATTATTGCTATTAAAAAAAAATGTCGGTAGGGTGACAAAGTTTCTCAAACCAACAAAGGTCCGATTCTCTCTCTGTTATAGATTTTGTCCAAAATCACCTCTGTTACGCACCAATTATTTCGGGAAGGTCCTCGACTTCATGGGTTTGGACGAAACTTTGGTGTGAAAGGGTCGCCATTTATGGTAAACCACACAGGGTGGTTACTGTTAAGGCAGCGGAACAACTACCATGGTCGGGGATACAGGTTTGATAGATGTCAGATTGTTTCACACCAAATCGGACGATGGTCGATTGTTCAATCGCTCGATCTATCGTGGTCTTTTCTTTAGCATGGAACGGAAATCGCCAATGCTAAGAGTATGATGACTATGTGAGACATTACCTCACTGTTCGTGAGTGTTTGGGATTGGTGCGACATTTCCATTGTTGAGAACTGCCATTTGATGATGATGGTGACTGACGAATGTGACACTGACCTGTAAAGTATGATGTTCGTGAAAATAGGAAAGAAACATAACTGCCAGTACTCATCTGAGGTCAGAGAGATGAAGCTAAAGAGTTGTGGCCATCTGGCGGTCGATCATGCAGTATGTTCTCTCCTGAAACCCGTTGTGAAGGAGAACATCAAATGTTGCTGTTCCAGCAACCGGAAACATGACGTTAGGGTTGCCGTCTTCCGGGATGGTCTTTGAGCGTTGCGCACGGTGTAAGATATCGCATCTCATTAGGGAAGATGAGCCCTTATGGGCCTTTTGGGAAAAGATTTGTTTGTCGGTAGACGACATGCTGGTGAAAATGTTTCCATGTACTATTGATGACCGGTCAGACGGGAACGTGAAAGCATGTGCACGAAATGTTGGTGAAAGTTTGAACTTTGCTATTAAAATGTGGTCTCCGCCCTTTTGGTTGTCTTGGGGTTAGCTTGGGGTCGAGGATTGAGACGCGTTTACTGAAATGACCTGCTCTTTGAAAATAAATCTATTTTGCCATGTTACAACCGGGAAACGTGTTGTGAATGTAGATGAAGAGCTGGCAGTCCTTAGATAAGCTCATGTCAACTCGTCCAAAAGGTGGTGTTAGACTATTCGTTTGCTATAGTGTAATCGTACATTACGTCATAGCACACCATTGCTGAATATCAAACTTTGTCCATTTCTGTGAATAGATTCTAACAGAGGAATTACATAACTATCGCTATGTAAATACCCGGTTGGTCCATTTCTATACTATATTGCTTCTAAAAAAAGGAAATAGTTAACTATGTTTTGTAAAGTTCATTTTTCTGTATGTATTTTTTTTTTGACAATAAATATCCATATTTACATCTTTTCAGGAGTTAAAATACCACTCGGATTACTCCAGCTAACGATGAGGAATTGTTTCCCGCCCAACGTCAGCATGAAGTTTGGTATGGAGAGCAGCGCCACCTCCCGGCACGCCAGTCACAGAGTTAAACTTGAGGGAATGGACATGGAATTCTTTATTGTTAACTTTGAAGAGACTTTCCGTTATCACTTTGAGATCTACATCTACGGCTACGCCTGGCCTTTCTTAACTCTCATCGTTGTAGTACTGAACAGTATCATTCTTTATATACTCGCCAAGAAACGAATGATGACCAGAAATGTAACACATCTTGTAATCGGGACCATCTGTCTCTTTGATATGCTGACCATAGTTATCCCGGGATGTGCATATGTGTATGTGTTTGATTTCCTGGGAATAAGGACATATTTACCATACGATCTATGTAGCACGTGGTACTTACTAACAAGCATAGTTCCCACTGTTTGTCACAGCACCGTCAACTTGTTGACCGTCCTATTAGCCTTCCAGCGTTGCCTCAGCGTCACGTATCCGTTGCAGGTTTCCCGTTGGTTTACCGCACAGAGAACAGTCACTGCAATGTTAACTTGTTTCGTAATCAGCATCGTACCAGAAATAGTGGACATATTCAGGTTTGGGCATCACAGAGTAGATATATACTTGGAAGGTAATGCAACTTTTTCTGCGTGCTCCATGGAGCCGGTGACTGATGACGTCACGATGATCTACATTCCACACGTCATTGTGTCATTGTTGTTGTTCAAGGTCATTCCATGTATACTACTAATTGTTTTCGGTATCATAATGATCAGGCAGGTACGAAGGGCGGCTAGGATGAGATGCTACCTACTGCACGTTATTCGGAATGACGACCATGTCAAACACGCACGCGCGCACGAGCATCACAGAGAAGTCAAACTGACGATCATGATTAGCTGGGTGATAGGGGTCTTTCTTGTGTTTGAAGTGCCAGCAGCTATCTTGGTGGCACTGTCTGTAATATCACTAGTATTTCATGTCGACATCATCTGTCGTGATGACCTTGAAACGACATTGTCTCTCATGTACATCATCGTCATTGCGACTTTCGTCTCAAACTTCGTTATTTATTACGTCTGTTGTTACGAGTTCAGAGCTTACTTCAAACACATGATGACCCATGCTAGGAAATCAACAGCGAAAGAGGCAGTACATTCTAAAATATCTAATACAAAAATTACATTCGTGTCACAGATCTCAGAACAGGAATTGTCGTCAACCACCGGAGGTCAAGGTCACGGACCGGATACTGGAAATAGGTTGCAGACACCGAATTCTGAAATGATATTACAAACTTGTGGGCACAAATACGATTCTTTAAATCACATAACACATAACACAAAGTCACATCATATCTGTACCTCGTGTGATGGGTTAAAAAACAGTGACAGGAATATTACCAATGGGAATATGAAAAATAACCGACAGCAAACCTGTACTGGTGGTTCATTACAGCAGATGTCATCCTATCTGTAGGGTACCAAATAAAAAACACTTTAATTTCGACCCATGGTTATTCGAAGTGCTCACAAAACAGTGAATATTTTGCTGTTAGGAGCACACGTCATATCTGGACACGATAATCTACAACAAGGATGTGCTACTTCATACTTCATATTACAATTATCCAAATTATATAGGTGCATATTTGTTAACAATGCAAATACAGCTTAAATCACAAAATCTATTTATTTTTGTAGAGTTACTAGTGAATACACGTGCAACCAGCGTAAACCGGTAAACCATTTTGTGAATACATCAACTTACGAGAAAAGGAGAACCTGAAAGATTTCAATTGTGATGTTAAACGATAAGAAAAGAAAAGCATGTTTAATTTGATTAATAAATGAGTATTTACATCAATGATATTAATTATGATTAAGCAACATTTCATCTAGTAATAGACGTCATAATGAGATTAGGGAACAAATTTCTGTCAGAAAAGAGAAAATCATGCTTTCCATACATCTAAGTGCTAGATGGTATGGTTGAAGTAATATAGCTCCCGAAGAATCTGTATTAGGGTATAGCCAAAGGAAAATTTTGATACATTTCTTGCCTCTTTTCCCATCTGAGTACCACTATAACGAAGTATATAACTGTAGGAAGACAGATGCTGTATACGGTAGTCTTCTCTGCACTAGTTAAATAGAATATCTCAAACAAACAGATATATATTTGCTGTACTGGTGTGCCACTGTATTAGCAGCCGGAGTTTAATGTAAATAAAACATCCTAAATGTCACAATCCATGTCAAAACCTCGCTTTGCCAGTTAGTAATGGCTATTAAATTGGTTAGGGACAGAAGATACGTCACAGACTCAGTAGCATGCTTCTCAGTTATTAAACGGTACTGACATAAATGTACAAGAATTTTAAAAAGTGAAAGTTAATACAAACTAACATTCTCCCCATCAGGCATCCAGAAAGAAAACAATAGTGCCTGGAATCTGCATAATATACATTACATATATTGTACATCCAAACAGGTGGACCTAGGGGTGACGTTGAACATGCGTTATTTTTTTAAACCTTCCTTTTGCAGCGTGCGATAAATAAACTGAAAAATAAAAGAACCAATTTGAATCATAAATGTTGAAAATCAGCAAGAGGTCAAAGGGGCCTGCATCGCTGACCTGCTAATTCAGCTATTCGGCCATTTGAAAAAGAAATTCAAGTATGACAAGGGTCCCGCCCTTGTGGTCAAACAGAGGTCAGATTCACTATCCATAACAAGATTTTAAAGAAACCGATATATTTGTTCTGTTGGACTCCGCCACTCTGGCCCCAGGAGGCCAAGACCCACCATTTAAACAAAACTGATTTTTCTTCACCCACGCATGCTACAGACCAAATTTGGACAATATCCTGCCATTCCTAAAGAACAAAATATATTTTAAAGAAATTGATTGATTGTGATGGTTATGCCAGGTCAAAGGCACATATAGGTTGCCAGACATTTCGGTGTCCATATTTGCACATTAGAACGTCTTGTAAGACATCTAAGGGAAACTGTGCAGGTTGCTGACAGACCCAGGTCTGGGCGTCTGCATGTAACGTCACAACATCAGGACGGGTTTATTCATGTCATGCATTTGTCCAATTTGCACCTTACTGCCACTGAGTCTGCCTTTCCTACCATAGGTATTCATAACTGTCCTAAATATACAAAAACTTTAAGGAAACGATTGTTTACTGATGAGTCCCAGTTCACCATGTTTTGAGCAGACGTTCGTCATGTATACCAACGTCGTTGAGAACGTTTTGCCTACGGCTGCACAGAAGAGACAGATGGGTTTGGGGTAGATCGACTATGGTGTGGGGAGGAATCTTACATGGAGTTAAATCACCACTTGTGATGGTAGCGGCTAATTTAACTGCCGCTAGGTATAGAGATGAGATCCTTCGACCTCATAGTGTCTCATTATTGCAGCAAAATAACCTCACATGCAAGCAGGATAATATTCGGTCCCATGTAGGATCTGTTACAACTTTCTCACTAACAACAATATCCACCCACTGAACTGGCAACCATACAGTCCCGACCTATCCCCTATCGACCACTTGTGGGACCATCTGGATAGACAGGTTCGATGACGCCAGCCTCCCCTTGTTACTCTGTTAAACTGCGTTTCTTTATCCTTTGAGTATATATATAGTATATATGACAGATGGATGACGGACGACAGATGATGGATGGCGGACACAGCAGTATCGATATAGCGTAATTGCCCCTTCAGGCCAGGTAAGCTAATCATTTGCTGTGTCTGGCCTATTGAGATGACAGCTAGAAAGTGACCATACAGAATGTGTACCTAAGGTACATACACGTGTTCCCGCACGCATGATGCGTGCAAACACGATTGTCATTGCAGTGTCATTAAAGACAAATAATTCCCGCTATAATGACGAAATGCAGGAATGCTTAATTTCTTCCACTCAATTTACTTATTTTTTCAAAAGTTACAAAAGAACGATCACTTTTGTGAGTGTTTTTATTTTGTAACGTTTGAAAAATAATTAACGTGGAATAAATATTATAAATAACAACTATGAGTTTGTATAACCTGTTTCTACCACAATGGAAAGGCTGTTCGGAGGATGAAATTTCTAAATGACATCAGTGGGTGGTAATGGTATGACCTGTATTGAAATACCACTAATTAATGTGCAAAACCAAAAGTTTCTGAAACACGTGGAAATGTTATAATTCATTACAAACCATAAAAAGCAATAAATGATTTTATCATCTTCAAAGCAATACATTGACAGAGATCCAAATAAGAATCAAAGTACAAATCACAAAAACAAGAGGCCCAGAGGGCCTGTATTGTTCATCTTATCTTTATGACCAACAGTGCTATATCTGTGCATATGTTCCAAAGTAGATGCTTAAAGCAATATGACAAATTACTCCATATGGGTTCTGTCCCTTAGTAGTCAGCCCCCTCTTTTGTGCAATGTTGAATTGAGACTTTCTTATGATGTTTCCAGTTAAATATAATTGATAGCTTTCTTTTAAATCAAGGAAAGAAAATGGTCCAACAATATACTCAGAAAAACTCTTAGTTATAACTGGATGGATGACCCAGGACAGCAGAAGCTTACCTGCCCTTTAGATCATTGTTTACAAACACAGATACAACATATTTGAGACTTGCACAAGTCAACAATATATAGCAACAATTAAATATAAAGACAGGAAAAATTAAGGTTCATGTAATTATAAACCATAATCCTAACTCAAAACCAATAATAAAAAGTTTCATGCATATCATTTGTGATGTCACCATGGTCAGTTAAGCCCCGGTTACTGGAGATATACTGATAACAGTTTACTGTAGGCCTATAAACACTGCATAGCAAATGAGATCAACTTAGAATTTCTTATTTGTTTGTGCAATAATTATGAAGAATCTTAAATCAAAATCAAGCTCTTGCAACTCTCTTTCTGATCATGTTTTCTGTATTTCAATGCTGTGAATAGAACACAAGTTATTGGCTAACATGAAGTTTTTCACATTACTTAGCTCAAGCCTCTCGGACCTCTAGGGGGCTTGGCCTAATCTATTTTTTGGAACAGTGTGACATCACTGTGAAAGGTCTTTATAATTCATTCCAAATTATGCCAAGAAAATTCTCAGCCAAATATATTCCTTTAATAAGTCATTGGAAGGTTCTACATATTTGTATATAAGCCTTTGTGAAACTTTTACTGACCAAATATGATAGCCTGGTCAATCAGAAGTTAATGATTTTACCAAATATAACCCCAGTGACCTTAAATATTTTTATGGGTCAAGCTTTTTTTTCACACACTATGTGGGCACCATAAAGGGAACCTTTTGACTAAATATTATGATTTTAGGCCTTTCCGTTAAGCAGAAGTTGTTCAAAGGTTTAATGCATTTGACCGTTGTGACCTTGAATATGGGTCAAGGTCATTTCTTTTCTCAAATATTATTGGGCATCATTGAGGACCTAATTTGGCATAATATCACTATCCTAGATATTTGGTTAGTCAGAAAAAGTTGTTTAAAGGTTTAAACACATTTGACAAATGTGACCTTGACTATTGGTCAAGATTATTTCTTTTTGCAAAATTTCTTGGACATCATAAAAGGAACATACTGGCCAAACATAATGATTCTAGGCTTTTCGATATTTCAGAAGAAATTGTTTAAACGTTTTAACACATTTGGCCCCTGTGACCTTGAAGATTGGTCAAGGTCATTTCTTTTAGCAAACTTGTAGGACACCATAAGAGGAACATAGTAGCCTAATATAATGATTCTAGGCCTTCTGGTATTTGGGGAGGAGTTGTTTGTCTTTTCTTTTCACAAACTTTGTTAAGCTTCATCAAAGGAACCTTCCAGCCAATTATAATGATTCTTCCAGTATTTTGGAAGAAGTTGTTTAAATGTTTTACCATATTTGACCTCTGTGACCTGGAATATGGGACAAGGTAATTTCTATTCGCAAACTTTGTTGGGCTTTATCAAAGGAACCTTCCAGCCAAATAAAATGATTCTAGGCCTTCCAGTATTTTGAAAGAAGTCATTTAAAGGTTTTAACACATTTGACCTCTATGACCTTGAATATGGGTCAAGGTCATTTCTTCTTGCAAACTTTGTTGGGCTTCATCAAAGAAATCTTTCAGCCAAATATGATAAATCTACGCCTTTCGGAATTTCAGAAGAATTTGTTCAAATGAAAATTTGGCGGACGCAGGACGGACGGACACTGCGCTATAACATAACCTCACTTGGCATGCTTCTTAACCAATCAGATGTATATATTGTAACATTTGCCCTTGTCACAAATATTTTTAAGGCCCCGTGATGGTCTGCGAAAGTACAAGAAAACAATTCATTACATTTACATTTATTGCTATAGTTTAGATTACAACGTGACAGGTGGTAAAATATTGTCACACCAACCAGACATCTTGGTTCTGTGACACCAACAAGTTACCATACAGGGGACTTGGTACGTACTTGGTATTTGGTAGCTACCAAAACCAGGTACCCCACCAGATGTGATTGGTGAACCTCTAGTCACCACTCCCTTATGTAAGGGTACCTGGTGGTGGCTACTTTGTTACTACCAAGTCACAGAATAATGAGGATCTGTACCAATAAACGTACCATGATTTGAGCTTGTGTCATAGCAAGATGTGCTTCTCTCCTCTCCTTCTTCAGCTCTCCAGAATGAGATACCAACGGTCAGTGTATACCCTCACTGGGGTTATAGGTCATGTGTGCCCATGCATGGCCTAAGACAGCCAGGTGTCCTACACCTGAGCACATAATCACAGGTAACCCCCAGTGCTATATACAGACAATAGGGTATATGTAATCAAACACATATATTATAAAAAATAATGTTATCACAATATTTACCTAACCATCAGCATGTTTACACAATGGTCCAATAGTGGAACAACACAATGCATTGTTATTAGAAAATATTCCAACTTAAATAAATTGACAGAGATTCATTTACACTAATTTTAAAAACTAAGTCTATCATCTTTCCTATAAAGCTACCTATATTCATATGGTGGTGTATGGTATGGAATTCAAGTCAAATAAATCTTTGATGAGGACGGAAGGGCTGACACTAAACTGCCCTTTATTATCCTGATATGGACGTTGTAAAAGAAAACACACCCATAATTAGTTTTAGATTTGTTTATTTCAATGATATGATGATGTAAGTTATGTACTACATGAAATACTGTGGAAGGCCCACATAGTTTTAACCACTTTGTGTCACATGGACACCTGAGTGGTTACTGCATGTTTAAAAATAATGATACAGGTATGCACTATTATCATATGTGATATATGATTATCTACAAACCCAAACAAGAGGATGTCGTTTCTTACAGGCTAGAAGTTCCATCCTCCTTCTACTTTCACTTTCAATATAATTATTTCAGGCAATATAACAATATGTTACCAGTCACACACAAACATACTCTACCAATATGTATATCAAGAGGCCCATAAGGTCTGTATCTTACCTGGTTTGCTTTGGGTAAAAAATGATTTTATCCAAACAGTAGGAAAAGGATTTATAGATTTACATCAGACCCACCATTTATACAGAAGCAAGTCCTCTTCACAAAGGATGCTTCTGGTCAAATCTGAACAAAATCCTGTCATTCCTACCGAAGGATTCCAAAGAAGTTGATTAATTTCCCCTATTAGACCTCATCCTTCATTCCCTGTGGAACTCATTCAAGATGCTTCAGACTGAAGATAGTAAAATAACATAAAACATAAAAAAAATAAAAATAAAAAAAATTAAAAAAATAACGTTATCCATTTAAATCCTGAGTTAGGCCTTGCCCCTCAGCCCTGGAGACACAGAATGACTGTTTATAATTGGTTCCCCCTCCCACAGGATGATTCAGTCATATCTGATCAAAATTTTGTCACAAAAAAAAAAGATTCTAAAAGCTATTTCCTCTATTTCCCCTATTGGGTCCCATCCCCTCTGCACAAAGCCCCCCCCCCACTCCCCCCTCCCCCCCACCCCCGTCCCTTATGATCAGATCCATTGTTTATACATACATATATTTTTTGAGATCCCTCCACCAAAGGAAGTTTCTGATAAAATTCAGACAAACTCCAGTCATTCCTACAGAAGAAGAATTCTAAAGAAATTCATACATTTACCTTATAAAGTCAGTTATCATGAAACAAAAAAATTATTTCCTATCCTGAAAGGATGTTTCTGACTAAATCTGGTCAAAATTCAGTGTTCAGGAAAGTTGAAAGACGAACTCAACACCATGGCATAATCTCACCAATCCTTCAGACAAGGTGAGCTAAGAACTATTACAACTACAAGTGTAGTTAAAAATGAGGCATGTGTTTTATATACACATGCTTTACATTAGCATATCTATATATGTATCAATCTTAGAGTATTTAGTAATTTAAAATCTTTTCTAAGGTAGGACTTTTTAATGAAGTACACATGTACCTCGATATCCTCAAATAGGCATACACTTTTATCGTTTTCACATTCATTTTTTCTCTCTACATCCATAAATCCAAAAAGAAAAAAAAACTCTTTCACAATATCAGTTTTAACATCAACTCTGAATACACTACAGACACAATATACCTGTAATCTCAAAATGACTTGCACATTAAAAAACATTTCTGTTTTTATCATCTCACATAAAGCGCTTCACTTAAAGCAATATAATCCTCTCACAAAATGATCCTGTCACATAAAACATTGGTGGTATACATGTAGCATTTAGCATCTGGAACAAATAAAAAAAAAAGAGAAAAGGGGAAAAAAATTAATCAAGGCATTTAGAACAATGATGAATTCTTACAAGGGAGACAACTATTACAATCTAGACATGGCAATGCAATTTTTACAGATTTTTTTATCATTTAAAAAAAACAACTCTATAGTACATTTCTAGCAAAATTAAATACCACTAACCACAAATACCACAAATTTTCTTTAGTCACTGTTCAAAATGACAGTCAACAAAATCACAACATTTGATTTTTATAGTAATCAGTGTGTAAAATGCAAACAGCATGTTGTCTTCAAAATCAAAAACATCTTCTTTAACTGAGACAATTTTCTGAAGTAAGGTATCAGTTTATTCTGATATTATTCTGAAGTTTGTCTTTAAGATGCTATTTAAGTTCTATGATTTTGAATATTAACAGATGTATGAGGTCAATCTCTACAAAACTATTCCATAATGTTGTAATACAAAGATAAATATCATATAAATTTGACCTTTCACCTTTCATCTTTCACCTTGACATTTTATAAATTAGAAGTCTAAAAACAATGATGTGCAACATTGACAGAGTAAATGACTAGACATATTGCCAGATAATAATTTGTAATATTAGATATAACATAAGGAAAATATATAAAACAAATAAATACAACAATAAATATAGATAGTGCTAGAATAATCAATAATATCTAATAATTCAACATATTAAGAATAAATAGAAAATACAAAGAGATTCTTATTATATTCTTTATCTGTGCAAGCATTTAATAAAAAACCTTCCTTCGTTCGGATTGATACTTTTCAATATTCAAATGTTTAGAGACAGACTATCCTGTGTATATGGTATTTAGATAGAGATTTTCATATTCTCAAATGTAAAGATAGAGATTTTTCTGTGTACAAGTGTCAGATAGAGATTTTCCTGTATACAAGTGTCTAGATAGAGATTTTCCTGTGTACAAGTGTTAGATAGAGATTTTCCTGTGTACAAGTGTTAGATAGAGATTTTCCTGTGTACAAGTGTCTAGATAGAGACTATCCTGTGTACAAGTGTCTAGATAGAGACTTTCCTGTGTACAAGTGTTAGATAGAGATTTTCCTGTATACAAGTGTTAAATAGAGAATTTCCTATGTACAAGTGTCTAGATAGAGATTTTCCTGTGTACAAGTGTCTAGATAGAGATTTTCCTATGTACAAGTGTTAGATAGAGATTTTCCTGTGTACAAGTGTTAGATAGAGATTTTCCTGTGTACAAGTGTTTAGATAGAGATTTTCCTGTGTTCAAGTGTCTAGATAGAGATTTTCCTGTGTACAAGTGTCTAGAAAGAGATTTTCCTGTGTACAAGTGTTAGATAGAGATTTTCCTGTGTACAAGTGTTAGATAGAGATTTTCCTGTGTACAAGTGTCTAGATAGAGATTTTCCTATGTACAAGTGTTAGATAGAGATTTTCCTGTGTACAAGTGTTTAGATAGAGATTTTCCTGTGTTCAAGTGTCTAGATAGAGATTTTCCTGTGTACAAGTGTCTAGAAAGAGATTTTCCTGTGTACAAGTGTTAGATAGAGATTTTCCTGTGTACAAGTGTTAGATAGAGATTTTCCTGTGTACAAGTGTCTAGATAGAGATTTTCCTATGTACAAGTGTTAGATAGAGATTTTCCTGTGTACAAGTGTCTAGATAGAGATTTTCCTATGAAAATATTATTAAACCAACTACAAGTGTTAACAAGTAGAAAATAGAGATTTTCCTGTGTACAAGTGTTTAGATAGAGATTTTCCTGTGTTCAAGTGTCTAGATAGAGATTTTCCTGTGTACAAGTGTCTAGAAAGAGATTTTCCTGTGTACAAGTGTTAGATAGAGATTTTCCTGTGTACAAGTGTTAGATAGAGATTTTCCTGTGTACAAGTGTCTAGATAGAGATTTTCCTGTGTACAAGTGTTAGATAGAGATTTTCCTGTGTACAAGTGTCTAGATAGAGATTTTCCTGTGTACAAGTGTTAGATTGAGATTTTTTCTGTGTACAAGTGTTTAGACTGTGACTTTTCTGTGTATAAGCATTACGTTGAGATAATGATTTTTGGAAGTTCAAGTGCTTAAAAAGAGTTTCTGATGAAGAGCACTATTACAAAATATTTACAGTAACCAATCATAAAACAATATTTAAATTTTGATTATAATATGTTTCAAATAACAATAATAACAATAACTAGAAAATATTATTAAACCAACTAAGACAACCTGCATCATCAATACTCGAGAATCAGGCCATGGATGGTACAATTTACTACAGACAACCTGCATCATCAACACTCGAGTCGGGCCATGGATGGTACAATTTACTACAGACAACCTGCATCATCAACACTCGAGTATCGGGCCATGGATGGTACAATTTACTACAGACAACCTGCATCATCAACACTCGAGTATTGGGTCATGGATGGTACAATTTACTACAGACAACCTGCATCATCAACACTCGAGTCGGGCCATGGATGGTACAATTTACTACAGACAACCTGCATCATCAACACTCGAGTATCGGGCCATGGATTACTCCAGTATCAGCCATGGGTCATGTACAATTTACTACAGTTTACCTGTATCATCAATAATTGAGTAACAGACATTGAGAACACTGCCACATTGGAACAGATAACCTGTAACTTTGGTACCAGGCCATGGATTGTATGTTTTACCACAAATAACCTGTAACATCAATTCTCGAGTATTGGTCAAGGATTGCACTATTTACCACAAATAACCTGTAACATCAATTCTCGAGTTTTGGTCATGGATTGTACAATGCTTACTCAAATTACATAGTCATAATACATCCCTACAAATATCACAAATGTTCACAAACACCAGATATTCTTCTGAACAAAATAAACTGAAAAGAAATTTTTGAAAATTTCAATACATACATCTTTGCTGAGTTGACTTAACCTTCAAATATAATTTCCTTAATAAAATCACTTCTTACTTTCCCTACAAACTTTCAGTGTCTTAATCAACTTGAATCTTCAGGCAAGTTATACAGGATAAAACAGTATTATCAATTTAAATCAAAATACATTAAAAATTAAAACAATGTGGTTTGACCTTTATGAGGTTCTAGAAGAGGTCCAATGGTCCAGTATTGGTCAGCTGTTATTCATTGGTGTTAATGGCGTAAAGATGAATTGATTGGAATATGAATCTTGTCTTATATTGTTTAATGTCAATATTTCAAATCATTTTATTCTAATGTCTTTTCAAATATAACTTGTCATGGTCATTCCTAAACTTGAAACTCTTAAATTTAGTTTGTCTCTGGTCAAACATTACGACTTTGAACTTCTTGGTAATTTCGTTAGAGGTTTAAACATCTGATTTCTTGGACAAGGTGAGCTTAATGGCAGTGACTAACAAAATACAAAAAGAGATCCCGCAGGGATCTTGGCATTCCCCATTAAATGATCTTTATTCGTTCTATGCAAGACTAACCCCTTCTCTAATTTTCATATCATTTTACTTTTAATAAAGATAACAAACTTAAGCTTTCAAAATCCATGATGGTCTCTCGGTTTGCGATTTTGATTTCTGGAGCAGACCTAAAATAAAATGGGCACAATTACAGGCAAGGGGAACCTTCACATCAAGTTTGAAAAACGTCTATCCAATTCTTCTAAAAGAAAGTGATAACCAACCTCAACTGTAAAAAATCCAAGATGGTGGACTGTTGGCATCTTATTCCACTGATCAGTCCTATAATTAAATAGGCACAACTAGGGACCATGGGGAACAAGTATATCAAAATGGAAATTTATACTAAGTAGCTATTACAAATGTACAGCTGTCTAATTCCAAGATGACCATATGTCAGTCAGTTTGTTTCACTGATCAGTCTCAAACTCTAGTGGGTACAACAAGTTACCATCACAAACATGCACATTACTATCAAGAGATGGAGATATTAACCTGTTTAACTCCAAGATGGCTGCCTTTTGACCATATTGTTTTCCTGATCAGACTCAATATCACATGGTCACAACTATAGGGACCACAGGGAACCTACAAATCAAGTTTGAGAAGTATCTTTCCATGACTTCTCAGGAAATTTGGAATTTCGACTGTCAAATTTCAAGATGGCCACTTGTGTGATCAGTCTCAAAATTGAATGGGCACAACTAGGGACCAATGGGAACCTACATGTATAGTTTGAGAAATATTCTTCCAGCACTTCTCAAGAAATAGCGATAACAAGAACTGGTTACAGACAGATAGACAATGGATGACAGATGTAGGATAATTTGAATAACCAACAATCATCAGATGGTGAGCTGAAAATAATGCCAGAAAATAAACTTGACAAATAATATCGCATATAAAACAATGTATTAAAATGTAAATTACAATAAATAGTATGTATATAAAAAAAACAAAATAAAGCTTAATATAAAAGTATGACTATGATATACAAAAATAACATCGATTAATTATCAACAATCAACCAATTAGGCTAACAAAATATCAACAACTACCAGTAGTTTCTTTGGAATTAAAGTTAAAAAAAAAAAAAAAAAAAAAAACACTTCTTGTAGAAACGTTTTTGTAACTTGTAGAAAAAGTATGATTTTGATTTAAATTGTAAAAAGACTAATTGTACATCTAGTCGTATGTAAACACATTGTATAATACTACATTGTATTACCTTCATGTGAATTCTCATACATTTAAATCAAAATAAAAAAAACCCACAAACTGAAAACCTACATTACATATAACACCATACAATTCTACATGTTAATTCTAAGCCATAAGCACTCTGACAACCAAAACAAACACAATGAAACTCTTTACACTCAGAAAACTTTTAAACACAAAGACAACTATAAACACCTGACCACCCTTAACATCCTAAGAAACCCTAAACATCCTAACAACCCTAAATGAAATAACCCCAAACATCCTAACAACCCCAAACATCCTTACAACCCTAAATGTAACAACCCCAAACATCCTAACAACCCTAAATGTAATAACGCTAGACATCCTAACAAACCAAAACATCCTAACAACTCCAAACATCCTTGCAACTCGAAATGTAATAACCCTAAACATCCTTGCAACCCTAAATGAAATAACCCTAAACATCCTAACAACTCCAAACATCCTTGCAACTCGAAATGTAATAACCCCAAACATCCTAACAACCCTAAATGTAATAACCCTAAACATCCTAACAACCCTAACTGTAATTACCCTAAAAATCCTTGAAACCCTAATGTAATAACCCTAAACTTCATAACCACCCTCAATGTATTAATCTTAAATATCCTAACAACTCCAAACATCCTTACACCCCGAAATGTAACAACCCCAAACATCCTAACAACCCCAAATGTAACAACCCAAAACATCCTAACAACCCTAAATGTAACAACCCCAAACATCCTTACAACCCTAACTGTAATAACCCCAAACATTCTAACAACCCTAAACATCCTTGCAACCCTAAATGAAATAACCCTAAACATCCTAACAACTCCAAACATCCTTGCAACCCTAAATGAAATAACCCTAAACATCCTTGAAACCCTAACTGTAATAACCCTTAAAATCCTTGAAACCCTAATGTAATAACTTTAAACATCCTTGAAACCCTAATGTAATAACCTTAAACATCCTATCAACTCCTTACATCCTTACAACCCTAAACGTAATAACCCTAAACATCGCAATAATCCTTAACAAAATAAGCTGAAACATCCTAAAAACCCTCAACTGAATAACCCTAAACATACTAACTACCCTTGACATCCATACAACCCTAAATGTAATAACCCTAAACATCCTAAAAACCTTCAACTTAATAACCCTAAACATACTAACAACCCTAAATGTAATAACCCTAAACATACTAACTACCCTTAACATCCTTACAACAAGAAAATATCCAATAACTCCTAACTACATGTATAATATCATGGCAACTTTAAACTCAATGACTACTTCAAACATCATGATAACCTAAAAACCTGGACAACTAAACACATCATGACAACCTAAACTTCTTGACAACCTAAACTCCTTGACAACCATAAACATCCACTTAAAATCTCATCAGTTGCAATAAATAAGAAGCAGTTCTTTGAGTATTATAAATCCCATCCCAATGCTTTGTGAGTTTATAAGAGACACACAGATATGCTATGTGACACACCAGGTTTCTTCCTGTGCCATAAGAAGGTTTACATACAAATGAAAGGGTTCTAATGTTACACCCATACTTGTTTCCAATCATTAAACCAAGTGTGAAACTCATAACTAATAATTATTCAGACTTTCACGTCTAGAATTTGATTGATGTTTACTGGGAGTTTAGAGTGGGAAAAATTCAGTTGCACTGCTTCATTCATTCTAAAAATTCAGTTTTTTAGTTAATTAGCTGATCCAAACTTATAGCTACCAATGACTAGATCTTAGATAGCAGTGTGGTAGAATCAGTAATCAGGGTCAATACTACAACAAAGTAACTAGATCCCGTTATATCTCTGTTCTTCTTTCCAGACCCGGTCTTGGTAATCTCTAGTTATTCAAAAGTCATCCACAAGTTGAGTTTATTGATTATCACTTTAAATCACCAATTACCATTAATGAGTAAAGAGCCTTTCAAAGATTTCTAAATAAAAATCTCTTTGTCAAAGAACCATGACATCAGCTCAATTTATTTTGAAAAAAATATCTTTGAAGTCAATGAACCATGACATCAGCTCAATTTTCATTGAGAAAAAAATAAAGAACTCTCATGTCAATGAACCATGACATGAACCATGACATCAGCTCAATTTGTATTGAAAAAAAATCTCTGAAGTCATTGAACCATGACTTCAGCTCAATTTGTATTGAAAAAAAATCATATCACTCAAGTGCTGCACATAACCTAGATTCATTTCTTAATGATACAAAATCTGTACAGTGCTTCATTTTGTATGGTATGATTTCAGTATAACTGCCATATATAGCAGACATGTCTGCTCTGTCAGTTTTATTACATCTAGTGACAAATATAAAAAATAATGAGGACTCAATGACATAAAGCACTGTTCAGGTTTTACCTATATAAAATACAAACTTTTGTAAGAAAGTGATTATTTTTTAGCTTGGTGGACAAGGGCATAAAAGTGTGAGTCTGTGTCCTCCAGAAGCTTGTCAGGTGTGTTAATCTCAACAATACGTCCACTGTCCATTACAAGCACTCTGTCATATTTCAGTATGGTCGATATGCGATGCTACAAAATAAAGTTTTGTTATTACTGAAACACTAGAGTGACAATAATAATTGAAGAAGTGGTGAAATTGTGCATATGCAATGCTTCAAGTAATCTTTATTTACATAATAGATATATTCTTTGAAGTAGTGATAAAATGGTAATAGCAAAATAAAACAAGAGGCCCAAGGGCCTTAACGGTCATCTGACAAAAAGCAAGCCAAACTCTAACAACAGTGAGTCTACTGTTAAAACAGTGGGCTTTATTCATTTGAATAAACTTGATAGCCCTTCCTTCCAGCATCCTACAGGCCCAATATCAGTACTCTGAGCCTTTTGGTTACTGAGAAGAAGTCGTTTACAGATTTTAACATATTTGAACCCTGTGATCTTGAAAGTGGGTCAAGGTCATTCACTTGAACACATTTGGTAACACTTCCTCAAAGCATCCTACAGACATAATATCAGCATTCTGAGCCTTTTAGTTGTTGAGAAGAAGTTGTTTAAAAATTTCAACATATTTGACCCCTGTGACCTTGAAAGTGGGTCGAGGTCATTCATTTCAACAAACTTGGTAGCCTTTCCTCCAAGCATCCTACAGGCCCAATATCAGCACTCATGGACTTTTGCTTATTGAGAAAAAGTTTTTTGTATATTTTAACATATTTGACCCCTGTGACCTTGAAAGTGGGTCAAGGTCATTAATTCGAACAAACTTTGTAGGGCTCCATGCCAGCATGCTATGGGCCAAGTATTAGCCCCCTAGGCCTTCTAGTATTTGAGAAGAAGTTTTTTGAATGAAAAGTTTACGGACGACGCACACATATCACATATTATGACGATCACATATTATTAACAGTATGTATGAAACTGTGGGCATGGGAAGGTATGAAATACCTTTGTAATAGATTTAGGAGAAAGTAGGTATGGAAATACAAGACACTTGAGAGGGGAGATAACTCACAGCTATAGTGATGACAGTTCTGGTCTGAAAGGCAGTAGATATCACATTTTGTAGTTTGATGTCAGTCTCCAAATCTATGGAAGCTGTTGCCTCATCTAAAATCAGGATCTGGTTCTCTCGGAGGAATGCTCGTGCCAGACAAAACAGCTGTCAACACAGAAACACTGTCATTCCTCTTGTTTACATCTGATTATTATACAAGATCTTTTAATCTTTAGTTATCATCCTTTGGTTAAAATCTAATTTTATAGCTGCAGAGAAAATGAAGAAACTCACTTTGCTTTATTATTTTGTGTTTTGCATCACTATCATTCTAAGATAACATCTTTGAGAGATCAACAGCCTTCTGATAAGGTCTAATTAAATAGAACTTGTTCTATTTTACAGAAAAGGGAAGAGTGTGGTTATAAGAGTCTGGTGAGGTTGAATACAGTAATAGTTTTACCTGTTTCTGTCCAACACTAAAGTTTTCCCCGCCCTCTGATACAGAAGAATCTGCAAAGACATGCAATATATGATTAAATCTTATACATGTTTTAACACTGAACATTTTCCATCACTCTACAACTACAAATTGTGAAGAACAGACAAAATGGCCTTTTATATGAAATTCCTGTGAATACTAACAGGACATTTGTTTAATGGTTATTTGGTCTTTGGACAACATGGGCCATAGAAATACACATATCAAAGACTGATCAATTTAACATTACAACACCTGGTATATTGAGCTATACTCAAATCTAGAACCAAAGTACCTTCAGAAATCTCTTAATATGGTCCACTGGCATATCAAAAATATGATCAAACTACCCTTTAATGCAAAGCAGGGTATGAAAAAATATCACACTATTAACCTGCAAACACGCCATAGTAACCCATTAGCCCACCCAAGGTGACATAGGTATGATTAAAATATACAGAAGTTGTACATGTAGCCCTGAAAGTTAACAGATGTAATATATCACTCAGCTGGAGAGACCTTATCTTTTAACCTGGTCCACTAGGTGTAAGACAAGTAAGTCGGGAGTTCTCAGCTTTGATCCCTTGCAGAGACCTAACCTGTTACATTGGTGCTCATGAAGACACCAGGAAGGTATGAACTGGAATACTATTAGGAATCAAACCTAGAACCTCAGGCTTACTAGCCTCAGGCTCATCCAATGGAGTTAGAGCATTTCTTTCTAACGGAGTCACATATTGTAGCTAATTTTAACCAGGATTACCTACTTCTTAGAAAAAGAACTTGTCTGCAAGTCATCCAGGGGGCAACAGCCTTGTATGTGAAAGCATTGAAATATAAAATCTACTTGAGGCTTGACATTATATCAAACCAAATCTTTAAAAAGTTCACACATACCAAGCTGTTCTGATAAGGCAGTAATGGTATCCTTTAACTGTACAGTTTCAAGGGCCAGCCATATCCTCTCATCACTAACTTCACACTTGGGGTCAAGGTTGTATCTGTAATATAAATAAACTTGGAACTTTTACTTATAATAAATTCTGATAGGACAAGGAAATAGTTACCAGAAAAACCTAATCTACATTCTTTTTCTGCCATTTACATCACATAGAATCTATTATTTATAAACAAACTGGCAAAACTGGCAAGAATAAAATTAAAAAATCTACTGATCTTGTTAAGCTGGTCGATGTTGAGATCACTCGTCCATGATATCCTTATTTATAAACAAATTACATTGTTTGGTGACATATCGATCTTTGGACACATTCTCTTTTAAAACCCACCTGATTGTCCCTGCAAACAGTACTGGGTCCTGTGGGATAATGGCAAGTCTAGACCGTAGCTCAGGGAGGGGAACTTTCATTGTATCCTTCCCATCAATTAGGATCTGACCCTGGCATATATCAATCATCCGGAACAGGCTGAGTAGAAGGGATGACTTACCACTTCCTGTCCGACCACAAATTCCAATCTGTAACACAGAAGAAGATTCATAGATAACAGGGGCTACATAATTCACAGGGGTTTGGTGTGAGGGGAAGACAACTTTGTCACTGAAGAACAATTAGTGTAAAATTGTGTTTTTTCATGGGGCTCAAACTTTGTGGTTTTCAAACACATGCATTTTCATTGGCACTTCATTTCTTGGATGAACCTTACTCACAAAATCACTATTATTCGTGTCAACTTTTATCTCTTTGTCATTTCATGGACAAATGAACTTGTGGATCTAGAATACCACAAAAGTCAACAAGAATAAATATCTAACGTAACAATTTTATAGCAATATGAAAACTTCAATGTTATTAAAGTTTCCATATTTTGTAAAGTATGGACCATGTGAAATTGCGTGAATTTCTGTTATCCAATCAAGGCTGTTAGTTTTTTAAACAATAAATATTACATAGGAACATGAGCTGAGGCTGGTGTGGTGCAGTTAGCCTGAGGTGTGAAGAACATAAAGGATTAGGATGTAAAGTATACCTTTTCTCCTCCTTGTAAGATGAAGGAAGCTTCATTCACAACTGGGTCAAGATTCTCCTCATATCTTAGACTTACATTGCGGAACTCTATCTCCCCATTTTCAGGCCATGCTTTATCTATAGCAACGTTACCTGGCAGGGAAAGGGCAACACAGTAAAATGAAAAAGGCAATGTGTAATATCAACGATTAACTTGCTGGACATATACCAGGTAAGATAGGATACAGATTTATATCAGCTTGAATTTAGATCAAATTATAGATTAAGGTGTTGAGAACAGATAGTGAATGATCTTTTCTCTTTTTTGCAACATAGAATAAAGAAATGAGATAAAAACAGATAAAGTTAATGGGAAATATGTATTCTAGTCGTCTAACAAACAATCTCATTCATTTCCTATTAGGTGAATTAATTTCTAGGTATTGTTTTTTGAACTGATTCCACCAACCTTCTGGATGCCTAACTGGCTCTGTGTCAAGTTGGGTATATTCGTCAACCCTCTCTACAGAATTCATCATCATCTCTGTCTCAGCTGAAAGTCTGACAATCCAGTTCAAATAAAAAGAAACCTGAAACAAGATTATCATCAAAGTATACGAAACATGTAGAAATAAAATCAAAACATTACCTACAGTAACAAGAAGACACCCATTAATTTCCCTTACTCAGCAGAAAACTCAAAATCTGGCTATTTGGTAGAACGAGTAATTCGGACTGATTTTTGTTCAAATCTACACTTGATTTAGGATAGAACAATATTCTAAAAGTAAAACATGTAGTTTCCTGCCATAAGGCCGATTCTCACATGACACAAAATACAAAACCAGTTTTAAACCATACTTGGTTCAAATTTGTCTTGGTGAGAAGAAGAGGATTTAAGTTAAATCACTCTATTGTACGTTTAAGTGCCTAGTTCTACCTCCATGGGGTACCACTTCATTTATAAAAAACATTATTTTCCTTCACAGAAGATGTTTCAGGTCAAACTGCTTACAATCTGGAATACTGTTATTTCAAAGAAGATGTTATAGATGAACAATGGATGCCACACCATAGCACAGATTCATTGGTCTTTTCTAAATTCATCTGGACGAACAGAAGCCCATTTCTACCTCCATTCCCAAATTCCATTTCTACATATATAACTGTCAGCTGATACGCCTTACCCTCCCCATCTTTGCAGAAATCTTTGTTAATGAAGAAAACTTTACAGAAATAGACAGTTCCTTTTAATCATAGAAAATGTTAATGAGGCCGATGATGTACTTACAAGCAAGGCATAAGTAATGCTGAGTCCGACTGAAGCAGGAGTGGTTTGTCCTGCCAGACAAGCACTGAGACTAGACACTGCAGCCAGAAACACCACCACAGCTCCCATGTAATCCTGCCATACGTATGAATAACAGGAGTATCAGTGAAACTGATGCATGCTCCAGGAAAACAACATTATTTGATACAAAATTTGAACAAAGGGTAATAACTCTGTAATTAAGGGGTTGTGACCCCTAAACTGGACATTGTCTTAGTATGAACTATGTATACACCAAGTGTCATTGTCCTAATTTAAATGAAAGCACATTTGTTCTCTGGACAAAAAAGTTTTTACAAAGGGCAATAACTCCATAATGAAGGGGTTGCAGGTCATGAATTTGGTACACTGCATATCGTTTTGGTATAACCTATGTTTACATCAAGTTTCATGATCCTTGCTTAACTGTGGGCAAAGTTATGCTCTAGACATGAAAGGATGAACAGACTGAAAGATCGAAATTTTCCAGGAGCATGACTACATATATCAACTAACAAGTAATCAGATGTTTAAATGTAAAGCTCATTTTGAATCTGAGCATGATGAAAATTTCAGTTCAAACTTCCATATAAGGTCATATACAAATAAAGTGTGTTACAGAGCAGGGCTCTGTAGAAGAAGGAAGTTAAAATTTCCAAACATATTTGACCTTCGTGACTGTGAAATTTTGACAAAGTAACATATCAAAAATATTTCTGATTACTCTAAACTATAGCAAGTTAAAGATTATTAAACATGACCCTAGGAATCCTAGTTATATAGCAGACTTGTTTCATACCCACCAATCTAATGCCAAGCCATCTGTTGACAGAATGTATAAACAGCAGTGGTGTTGTGTTGTTATTTATAGCTTGTATAGCCTGGCACTGAAACTGACCCTCTGCTCTGAAATTTCAACAGAATTATCAAGTACAAGACTGAACAGTTTGAACATGAATGTCAACAAAATAAAACATGTTATTCACTGCTACCAAACTGAAATCTCAACATATTCAATGTATCCTGCAGTACAAAATACAATAAAATAAAAGATTAACAAACATAAGTGTCATTTTATTACAAGAAAATACTTAACTGTAAACTCTCATAGATTATACCTACCTGTAAGCACTTAAATAATTATACTTACCTGTAAGCTCTTATAGAGTCATACTTTGCTGTAAGCTCTCATAGAGTGATACTGACCTTAAGGTTTTACAGTTATTTCTCATCAGCTATTCTCATAGTATATACATGTACTTACCTAATTATTATATATCAATATAGATAATGTTATATATATATTAATATCTGTAAATTCAGATAGTATACTTATCTGTTAGCTCTTATAGTGTTTTTCACCTGTAATTTTTTATTGTATACTTACCTGTAAGTTCATTGTTTTTTACCTGTAAATTTTGATAGGGTATACTTAACTGTAAGCTTGTAGTGGCTCTACATTTGTAAAGTTACGTATGTTTACCTGTAAGCTCTTATAGTCTGTAAGCCATTCAGTGTTTCTGAGAAATGTGAAAATATAGGGGACTTTGTTAAGCTTTCCAATCTTTGGAGTTCTCTGAAATGATAAAAGCCATACTTTAATTAACCATTTCACCTTTGAATAACTTCAATATGAACTCACAACCTAGACAAAACCATATTTCTTTATAGCAATAACAAGTAGCTGATTAAACACGTAATTTATCAAATGTCTTTAAAATTGCATTAGATCCACTGACATTTGACCATGCATAGTAAAAGATATAGTGACTGTACATATATACCTGGATGTTGCCCTGAAGAATATCTGTATACAGTAATATAAAGCTAAAAGTGGAATGACTGCCAGGAGGAACAATGGAGTGCCAATGCTATTAACTACGAGTGCTGAGATTGTCAAGAAAAAACATTTCATCAAGTTCTCAAGCGTCGTTGGTAATTTCTGAAAAAAAATTATGAACAACCAATCAATCAAAATTTTAGAGCTACTGTTGCTATGGTTTCTTAATAGGAAATGTTATGACTGACAAA
The DNA here is from genome assembly GCF_031769215.1 of Ylistrum balloti. Lineage (NCBI taxonomy): Eukaryota > Metazoa > Mollusca > Bivalvia > Pectinida > Pectinidae > Ylistrum > Ylistrum balloti. The sequence goes on from NW_026782201.1 coordinate 264,100, forward strand.
TTCACATGAGGTCCTACCAGATCTTTTATCAGCATGGTATATTACAAAACTATTCCTACTTAAACAATATATTACATGGCTCATGGCATTGGAGAAAAGAATAATTTCCTGCAGAGGAAATAAGAATAATATTTCAAAAACTGAGAAATTTAAGAGATATCCATTCAGTATTTCTTAAGAAATAGGGATAACAATCTTTACTAGGTGAAGTCCAAGATGGCTGCTTCAGTCCCAAACTCAAACAGGCACAAATAGGGACAAAGAGGAACTTAAACATGAACTTTGAGAAATATCCATGCAGTAGATCTCAAGAAATAGTGAAAACAAACTTTCTAAGTCAAAATCCAAGATGGCCACCTGTCAGCCATTTTTTTTTCTGATCAGACCCAAAATCAAAAGGGAGCGACAAGGGCCCAAGGAGCCCCTACACTTGAAAATTGAGAAAGATCTACATATCGATTCTCAATAAATAGCGAAAACAATCTTTCATAGTGAAAATCCAAGATGGCCCGCTGTCAGCCATTTTATTTTTCTGATCAGTCCCAAAATTTAACAGGCACAATGAGGGGACAAGAGGAGCCTATACATGAAATTTGAGAAAGACCTATCAAGCACTTTTCAAGAAACAGCGATAGCAAACTTTCAAAGTCAAAATCCAAGATGGCCACCTGTCCACCATTTTGTTTTTTTGATCAGGGCCAAAATTACATCGGTAAATCTAGGGACAAAGGGGAATCTACATATGAAATTTGAGCGAGATCCATCCAGTACTTCATAAGAAATGGCGATAACAAAAATTATTTAAAGAAAGATGGCAAACGGACAACGGATTACGGATGTAGGAAAATTGACCAAAAAAAAAAACAACAATAAATGAAAAAACGAAATCTTACAGTTAAATATGAATCAAACATTTTGTCTGAAGCAGTGTCAGTGGAAGCGTGTCGAGCTTCCTTGTAAAACAGTCCTCAAAGGACCTGAGTTTTAACCTCTATTAGAGCTTCCTTGTAAAACAGTCTTCACAGGACCTGAGTTTTAACCTCTATTAGAGCTTCCTTGTAAAACAGTCTTCACAGGACCTGAGTTTTAACCTCTATTAGAGCTTCCTTGTAAAACAGTCCTCACAGGACCTGAGTTTTAACCTCTATTAGAGCTTCCTTGTAAAACAGTCCTCACAGGACCTGAGTTTTAACCTCTATTAGAGCTTCCTTGTAAAACAGTCCTCACAGGACCTGAGTTTTAACCTTTATTAATGGAGATGTAATGTAGACACTGTAATGGAACCTATTAAGGGCAGTTACTTTCTGGTGGCTTTTTTTCTCACTATTTTTGAGGCAGAAATAAAATCATAATCAACAGAAACATTACAAATGAATTAAGGGGAGAAAACTGTTGTCTGTTTAAAGAACTCAGACAAAAATTCATCCTTTTTATTTGAAAGTTGTGGTAAAATTGCGCAAACTCTAATCACTGAGAAATACTTTCGCAGCAACTATTCTTGTTTCATATCAATACACTGGCTTTTTATAATGGACACAATCTCAAGAGTAACTATCTATGTTGTATAACACATCATTCCTACTGACCTGGTCAATCTGTGACATATCTGATGAGAATCGGTTTAAAATTCTTCCTGTGGGATTCGTATCGAAAAACCTACAATAGGAACAAAAAAATTTTAAATGAGATATCAAAGACAATGATACCGGAAAAGATAACTTAATTATAATATACAATGTAGAGTATAAACATTTAACTGAAACATAGAAAACTAAAACATACCAGATAATTAAACTAGAATATTGCTGTAATAAAGCTTCACTATACTTTATATATTTCATACTCTATATTAACATTTAGTCAATATGATATTTCAATAAAATCTGTCAATTAAAAATACTGATTTATAAAAAAGAAAAAATATCAGGAAATAATGTTTCAATGATCAGTTAAAACTTGATTAGTGGTGTAAGATAATTGAATCACTTAGCTCTGTTAGCAGTGACAGGATAGTGGGTCACCTAGATCAATTAGTGGAGACTGAATTGTGGGTCACCTAGATCAATTAGTGGAGACTGAATAGTGAGTCACCTAGATCAATTAGTGGAGACTGAATAGTGGGTCACCTAGATCAATTAGTGGAGACTGAATAGTGGGTCACCTAGATCAATTAGTGGAGACTAAATAGTGGGTCACCTATATCAATTAGTGGAGACTGAATAGTGAGTCACCTAGATGGATTAGTGGAGACTGAATAGTGAGTCACCTAGATGGATTAGTGGAGACTGAATAGTGGGTCACCTTGATGGATTAGTGGAGACTGAATAGTGGGTCACCTAGATCAATTAGTGGAGACTAAATAGTGGGTCACCTAGATCAATTAGTGGAGACTGAATAGTGAGTCACCTAGATCAATTAGTGGAGACTGAATAGTGAGTCACCTAGATCAATTAGTGGAGACTGAATAGTGAGTCAACTAGATCAATTAGTGGAGACTAAATAGTGGGTCACCTAGTCATTGAGTGGTAACTGAGTTTTGGGTCACTTAATTCAATTAGTGATGGCGGATTAGTGGGTCACTTAGCTTGGTTAATGGTGATTGAATTATTTGTACCCAAATGTTGAGTTCATTGCTTTATATTTTGTTTGTAAGTCTGGTAGATTAGAGGGGTACTGACCTTATTGGTATATGTAGTATGGTATCTAACATGGTGAAGTGGAGTACTTTGGAGGCCTGTATCCCAGCAATATACAGAAGACCACTGGCTAACATTGCACCCCCAATGCCTGTTAAATTAAGTATGGAGTACAGTCGTGTGTACTGACCATTATCAAACGTCTGTAAGTAAAAGAAAAAGTTTTTTTTAGTTTTACATCTAAAGATGTCACAAACGTAAAAACACACATACACCCATCATCATCATCATCATCATCATCATCATCATCATCATCATCATCATCATCATCATCATCATCATCAAAACATGTACTCACAAAATGTGAAGATTTTCTACCATTGGTATGAAAAATAACTGACCAGAAATGGTGATTTAATAAGCAACTGACAAAATGTTCAGATGATTGTGACGTGATTAACTGTAGCTCACACTTTAACATTGTATTTGATATATAAACATGAAAGCCTATACAAGCATAAAGTTAAAATACTTACCACTGCCATCTAATTCATACAATTCCCAACCCTTTATCAAATTCACTTAACTATTCCTGTAGATTAGATGACCATATCTACCCCGTAATAAGTTCAGGGTCCCAACATACAAACTGACCCACAGTCAGGGGGTGGGCTTATTGCAGGACATGGCCATATTGCCAATAAATCTGTAAAGCATAACATGTATTACCAATACAATGTGTTTCTGTTTCAAGAAATCCTAATGATATTAAGTTAATATTTACCTCAGTGAAGTTAGCTGACATTTGTTTCCTGATTTCAAAATCTGTCACTTCTTCTGTCCATTTAGCTAGAACCATATTACCTGCCACAAAACAGGCATGGTATATCACATAAATCATAATCACAACACCAGCCAGTGGAGGGCAGCACGCAAGCATATATCTCCAATACACACCAGCAGCAACAGCCCCAATTTCACGATGTTCTTTCTTTATCAGCTTTCCTGATGATTCAGCATCTATCTTGCTTCCTGTAAACATTTTCAACCCTGACATATAGTTTTATCATATAAGCATTCCACAGCTTGAGAATGTCTTTTAAACTTTACTAAAGTAGTTAAACAAATACCCTAAACAGTTATCCAATTAAAGTTAAAACATGTTTACCAAACAAGCACTAACACTTGTCAACCAAAATCCTGTTATTTTATTTACCAAAGTTACCAAACCACAACTTCGAAAGCCTATGGTAATTATACATCAAAAGATTATCATTAAAGTCAGCTTACATCCTTTGAAAAAGTTTGAAAGAAAAATACATGTAAATTGTAAATACACAATCATGATAATGCTCGCATGGCCCACATTCCTAAAGAAATGGCTTGAGAAAGTAACCAGCATTGATCAATTAATAAAGAAGCCAGCTAAATAGTTCTAGAGAAGTTGTTCAGGTAGGTCATGATCCAGGGGGCTCATCAGGGGGCCACATGCCTTATATTAACAGTGTTTGTACCCTTTGGCCCAAGAATGCTTTGTGATATAACAGAATCCAGCCTCAAGAAAACCCGAAACTGACAGAAAACTATTGAGAGATCTAAAGGCTGCAAGTGATAGAAAACAATTGAGAGATCTGATGGCTACAAATGACAGAAAACTATTGAGAAATCTGAAGGGTACAAATGATAGAAAACAATGGAGAAATCTGAAGGTTACAAATGATATATTAACTAAGAAATTTCAAATTAAATTTGAATGGAGGGAAAGGGACAGGTAGACCTGCCCCATGGAATACTGTCAAAGTGACAGAAAGGAGCGCATGCTGTACACATTTCCCTTCTAAGTCAAAAACTAGGAATGGCCCTTACAGATCTCCTTTTGTGTTCACTGCTAGGGGAATATGTGTCCTGAAACCAAAGAAACGATCATGATAGCAGATTAATGGTAAGGCACTGAAGCTGGTGAGCTCCTCTGTTTGCTCCCCAGTCATGGTTACTTGTATCAGTGTCATGGTTACCAATCTCTGTCATAGTTACCTGTGTCATTGTCATGGTTACCAATCTCTGTCATAGTTACCTGTGTCATTGTCATGGTTACCAATCTCTGTCATAGTTACCTTTGTCAATGTCATGGTTACCAATCTCTGTCATAGTTACCTGTGTCATTGTCATGGTTACCAATCTCTGTCATAGTTACCTGTGTCATTGTCATGGTTACCAATCTCTGTCATAGTTACCTGTGTCAATGTCATGGTTACCAATCTCTGTCATAGTTACCTGTGTCATTGTCATGGTTACCAATCTCTGTCATAGTTACCTGTGTCATTGTCATGGTTACCAATCTCTGTCATAGTTACCTGTGTCATTGTCATGGTTACCAATCTCTGTCATAGTTACCTGTGTCAATGTCATGGTTACCAATCTCTGTCATAGTTACCTGTGTCAGTGTCATGGTTACCAATCTCTGTCATTATTACCTGTGTTATTGTTATGGTTACCAATCTCTGTCATTGTTACTGTGTCATTGTCATGGTTACTTCTGCCCAAGTAAGTAATGCTTGTTCCCCTGTCATGGGTAACTGTAACAGTGTCATGGTTACCTGTGTCATTGTCATGGTTACTCTGCCCATTAAAGTAATAGTTGTTCCCATGGTTACCTCTGTCAGTGTCATGGTTACCAATTTATGTCATTGTTACCTTTGTTAGTGTCATTGTTACCTGTGTCAGTGTCATGTTACCAATCTCTTTCATGGTTACCTGTGTCAGTGTCATGGTTACCAATCTCTCTCATGGTTACCTGTGTCATTGTCATGGTTACCTCTGCCCATGTATGTAATACTAGTTTCCCTGTCATGGTTACCTGTATCTGTATCATGGAAAGGTTTTCCTCTGCCCAAGTCATGGTTACCTCTAGCTTTGTCATGGTGACTGTGATCTTCCATCATCTCGTTGCCCTCTTGACTTGTAGTCTCTTCTTCCATGTTTGAGAGTTGTGTGGACAGACACCGATGTGAGAGAGATCCCAGCATCTTAAAAAAAAAGACTGAAGTGTCACTCACAACCAATAACACCCAGTTCAGTGAGATAAGTGAGAATTTAAATTTTTGTCCTTTATGAAGTCACTGTACTATAAACTGATGTGTCATCATGCAATATAAACATTATAGTCACATGACAATGTACAGTGAGATATAGTCACAAGACAATGTACAGTGAGATATAGTCACATGACAATGTACAGTGAGATAAAGTCACATGACAATGTACTGTGAGATATAGTCACATGACAATGTACAGTGAGATATAGTCACATGACAATGTACAGTGAGATATAGTCACATGACAATGTACAGTGAGATATAGTCACAAGACAATGTACAGTGAGATATAGTCACATGACAATGTACAGTGAGATATAGTGAGATATAGTCACATGACAACGTACTGTGAGATATAGTCACATGACAATGTACTGTGAGATATAGTCACATGACATTGTACTTTGAGATAAACCAGTTTTTCTTATGGAAATAGCAGAAAATACTTATAGCGCAATTCAAAGATGGTTGCCTGGACAATTACTACATATTACCTGTCCTAGCGCTTCATTCCCACTGCTATTCCTTACCTGACCTAGAGCTTCATTCCCACTGCTATTCCTTACCTGTCCTAGCGCTTCATTCCCACTGCTATTCCTTACCTGTCCTAGTGCTTCATTCCCACTGCTATTCCTTACCTGTCCTGATGGACGACGATGACCCTCAGGTCTGAGAAGGTTATCAGACACTAAAGTCACATCTGAATCTGAGTGTTCTAGTGCCTCCTTGTTGTCTACACCCAATGTCTCTTTTTGACTGTTAATGAGAAATAATAATCATCAAACAATTTCAGAATATATAAAAGGAAACTTTTCTTAAGAGACTTATACTAGGGGAAACAACTCCCCACAGATTAAATACATTTTCAGGAAACTTTATCTTGGGAAACCACTCTAAGCAGGCTATTTTTAGAGAAACCATTCTCTTGAGACTTTATCTGGTGAAACCACTCTAAGCAGGCCATTTTTAGAGAAACCACTCTCTTGAGACTTTATGTGGTGAAAACACTCTAAGCAGGAATTTGCACTAAATTTATTTCACAATATAAAGACATGGTGGCTGAATCATGGTTAATATATGGTGTACCATTGTTACCTCGGTTCTTGTGTTGATTTGAAGTCTCGAAGAGCTCGTCTCCAGGACTCATAAAGGTCTGGGTCAACTTTCTTAACATCTGCCAGCTTCCCCTGGTACTGAACACTTCCTTCCTTCATAACTATCACCTGCATATGAAAATGAATCAATATTCAAATAACACATGAAAACTTTATCATAAGAAATATCATTTTGAAATAAATATGACAAAATATAGACAAAAATCTCCAGTTAATTGTGTTGTATTACAGATTTAAGGTTCACACTGATAATTGACTTACATGATTTGCTTGATTTAGGTACTGGAGGTGGTGCGTGACAAGAATCACTGTCCTCTTCCTCCTTAGGAGTCGCTTCAGTATAGCATCCTCAAACACATGTTTACCTACATGAGCATCCAGTGCAGATAAAGGATCATCCTGGAAAAATAATATAATAATAATTAATATAATATAAATATGGTCATTATTATGAGTGTACACAAAATATCTATATAATATAAATATGGTCATTATTATGAGTGTACACAAAATATCTATATAATATAAATATGGTCATTATTATGAGTGTACACAAAATATCTATATAATATAAATATGGTCATTATTATTAGTGTACACAAAATATCTATATAATATAAATATGGTCATTATTATGAGTGTACACAAAATATCTATATAATATAAATATGGTCATTATTATGAGTGTACACAAAATATCTATATAATATAAATATGGTCATTATTATGAGTGTACACAAAATATCTATATAATATAAATATGGTCATTATTATGAGTGTACACAAAATATCTATATAATATAAATATGGTCATTATTATGAGTGTACACAAAATATCTATATAATATAAATATGGTCATTATTATGAGTGTACACAAAATATCTATATAATATAAATATGGTCATTATTATTAGTGTACACAAAATATCTATATAATATAAATATGGTCATTATTATGAGTGTACACAAAATATCTATATAATATAAATATGGTCATTATTATGAGTGTACACAAAATATCTATATAATATAAATATGGTCATTATTATGAGTGTACACAAAATATCTATATAATATAAATATGGTCATTATTATGAGTGTACACAAAATATCTATATAATATAAATATGGTCATTATTATGAGTGTACACAAAATATCTATATAATATAAATATGGTCATTATTATGAGTGTACACAAAATATCTATATAATATAAATATGGTCATTATTATGAGTGTACACAAAATATCTATATAATATAAATATGGTCATTATTATGAGTGTACACAAAATATCTATATAATATAAATATGGTCATTATTATGAGTGTACACAAAATATCTATATAATATAAATATGGTCATTATTATGAGTGTACACAAAATATCTATATAATAAAAATATGTCATTATTATGAGTGTACACAAAATATCTATATAATATAAATATGGTCATTATTATGAGTGTACACAAAATATCTATATAATATAAATATGGTCATTATTATGAGTGTACACAAAATATCTATATAATATAAATATGGTCATTATTATGAGTGTACACAAAATATCTATATAATATAAATATGGTCATTATTATGAGTGTACACAAAATATCTATATAATATAAATATGGTCATTATTATGAGTGTACACAAAATATCTATATAATATAAATATGGTCATTATTATGAGTGTACACAAAATATCTATATAATATAAATATGGTCATTATTATGAGTGTACACAAAATATCTATATAATATAAATATGGTCATTATTATGAGTGTACACAAAATATCTATATAATATAAATATGGTCATTATTATGAGTGTACACAAAATATCTATATAATATAAATATGGTCATTATTATGAGTGTACACAAAATATCTATATAATATAAATATGGTCATTATTATGAGTGTACACAAAATATCTATATAATATAAATATGGTCATTATTATGAGTGTACACAAAATATCTATATAATATAAATATGTCATTATTATGAGTGTACACAAAATATCTATATAATATAAATATGGTCATTATTATGAGTGTACACAAAATATCTATATAATATAAATATGGTCATTATTATGAGTGTACAGTAAAGAGTTCTCCTGATGTTGACTTTATATCTATATAATATAAATATGGTCATTATTATGTGTGTACACAAAATATCTATATAATAAAAATATATTATTATGAGTGTACATATATAATATAAATATGGTCATTATTATGTGTACACAAAATATCTATATAATATAAATATGGTCATTATTTTGTGTTACACAAAATATCTATATAATATAAATATGGTCATTATTATTAGTGTACACAAAATATCTATATAATATAAATATGGTCATTATTGTGAGTGTACACAAAATATCTATATAATATAAATATGGTCATTATTATGAGTGTACACAAAATATCTATCAAAGCATTTTCTTCCTTCTTTTTACTATATAAAAATGAATTGCACTGTAAAAATCCAATAGTTAGTTTTGCAATTTTGTTGTATCAGTTGTGGTAAAAAGAACTCTAGTGATTTTCACATCCCAATATCACTGTGTAAGCTTTAGAGTAAAGAGTTCTCCTGATGTTGACTAACCAGTTTCATTGTGTCAACTTTGAAGTGTTATCCCTCCTTTCTATCATCTTTACTCCCACCATTTTGTGTTATCCCTCCTTATTCGTACTTTCCTTCCTGTTTTTGTCTTGTCCCTTCCTATTCCCACTTCCCCTCCTACTACTGTGTCATTGTCCTTCCCTTTTCAAACCTTTCCCCCTATTTCTCTGTTGTCCCTCCCTATTCCTACCTTTTCCCCAATTTCTGTGTTATCACCAGCAGGCAGGTTGGCTATGTCTGGCTGTAATGCACATGCTTGCAACACCTTGTTGTATCTGAAAAAAAAATCAGTTCTTAGGTTTTCAGTAAGGAAGGCTTTACCTTCTGGACATGTTAGATGTTAATTGATTAATTATATATGTGTTTTATAATGGAAAATGAACCATTCACCAGGAATAACACAGTGCTGCAAGTAATAACAGAACACAATCTTAGATAGGTAAGAATGCAGTGGAGAATCATGTAAACAGAAACATGGCACACAGATATTAATAGACACAACATGTAGTCTAATTCTGGATTGTAAAAGAACTTTAAATGAAAAGAAAATGACAAATATTAGACAATCAGGTAATATGTATCTATGGAACAGATAAAATGAACCTCAGTAAAATTAGTCAAAACCTTAATAAGTAAAAAGTAAGTCATTACACAAATCATTAGTAAAAGGTTAAATGAAAAGAAAATGACAAATATTAGACAACAGGTACAATGCTTGGGTAAAATTAGTCAAAACCTTAATAAGTAAAAAGTAAGTCATTACACAAATCATTAGGGTTAAAGGCAGTGGATAGACAGACATTGCTTGGATACAGGTAATGGATAGACAGACATTGCTTGGATACAGGTAATGGATAGACAGACATTGCTTGGATACAGGTAATGGATAGACAGACATTGCTTGGATACAGGTAATGGATAGACAGACATTGCTTGGATACAGGTAATGGATAGACAGACATTGCTTGGATACAGGTAATGGATAGACAGACATTGCTTGGATACAGGTAATGGATAGACAGACATTGCTTGGATACAGGTAATGGATAGACAGACACTGCTTGGATACAGGTAATGGGTAGACAGACATTGCTTGGATACAGGTAATGGGTAGACAGACATTGCTTGGATACAGGTAATGGGTAGACAGACATTGCTTGGATACAGGTAATGGATAGACAGACATTGCTTGGATACAGGTAATGGATAGACAGACATTGCTTGGATACAGGTAATGGATAGACAGACATTGCTTGGATACAGATAATGGATAGACAGACATTGCTTGGATACAGATAATGGATAGACAGACACTGCTTGGATACAGGTAATGGAAAGACAGACATTGCTTGGATACAGATAATGGATAGACAGACATTGCTTGGATACAGGTAATGGGTAGACAGACATTGCTTGGATACAGGTAATGGATAGACAGACATTGCTTGGATACAGGAAATGGATAGACAGACACTGCTTGGATACAGGTAATGGGTAGACAGACATTGCTTGGATACAGGTAATGGATAGACAGACATTGCTTGGATACAGGTAATGGATAGACAGACATCACTTGGATACATGTATAAAGTATAACTACCTTCGCCACTGGAACTGCTGACCAAACAGGATGTTGTCCTTAAGTGAAGCATTGAGTAACCAAGGTTTCTGGGAAACATAAGCACGCCTTGTCCCTCTGCAGACCAAAGATAATTAGTACAATTACCATTACTTAATTGTACTTATCAAAATACATATATTACTCAACAAAATAAAAATTCTCTTCACTAAATAATTATTTACACAGACTGTAAGGTAATCATATAATCGTGTATACAAGTATTGTTTTGAAATTTTTAAAGTTTGAACTGCCTGTCCTCTTTCTGAACAAGCTTGAAGGACTTTGACCTCACATGTCATGTGACTTTGGGCTGAAAGCCTACCTGTTCCAGTCTACTGTTCCTGATACGGTGATCATTTCTCCGAGAATAGCAGATAACAAAGAAGACTTTCCAGATCCTACAGGACCAACAATAATTGTCAACTTTCCTGAAAAAAAACCCCAACATATATGTCAGTTTGCTTACATGCATATTTGATACCAAGACTTTAATATATAGTTTAGAGAATCTTACATCAGGGTATGTTTTCCAAACCAGACATGAAAGGTATTGGGTCAACTGCCTAATCACGAGGGTTTCCATGGATACACAGATTTCCCTCCCCCAGTAAAGCCCTTAGTACACTTGATATCATAAATTTATAGTTTGTTTTACAAGTATTGATTAAAAACAAACTAAGTTTTTAAATTTTTCGTAGAGGATAATATCCGAGTTCCATTTCATTTACCAAACCTTTTGTCTGTATAACACTATTCTTGTGTATGGCCATCTTACTGATTCGTTCTACAGGTTGACTCACCTGATGGTATTCTGATGTCAATGTTTTTCAATGACAGTTCCCTAGTTTCCAGCTCCCAGGAGAAGTTACCATGGCTGACCTCCACTGTTGCTCGGGGTTCTATTACTGTGGTAACATCTGCAACATCATCCTCATCCTCTGTAGATACACCACTTGTGTGGCGTCGCCGTCCAGACTCAGCGGGTTCACTAACTGTCAACACTGAGGTTAGAAATTTAGAACTTTAATATCATATATCAAACTACCTGACATGCTGAACTAGTCATTCCTTTATGAAATAAGGTCTGTGATATAATTACAATCTTCCTCAAGCTTGGGAAAAACGAAATCTGAATGTATGCTTTCATGCCACAATATACCCATCATTTGGTAAACTTCCACTTGATAATTATGCAGTATGTATTAAGAAACACTTTGTAGGGATATTAAAACAAATGAAAAATTAATAATGTGGGCCCAATTAAAAATACCAACAATTATGTAATTCCTAGCCACCATTAAAAAAACATGTGACCAATCTGCGTTCTCTTCAGAGGAGTGTTTACAAGATAAGTGTGGTGTTGCACTTACTGTGCACCTTTTACAAAGTAATATCACAGACAGAATGCAGGTGTATCTAGTCAATTGAGGGCACATTGTGTAGTATACATATTTATAGTAATAATGGACCTTTCAAGGAGACATCAAAAACTTTTTCCAATTTCAGTTTGGCAACGATTGTTAACAGAGATATGTTTACAAAGAGTGAATTTCAACTGCTTTTATACAATATCAACACAAGGTATCATCTTAAGTCTTTCTCAGATAAGTAATTTTTACTATATCCATATAAATAGATTAATTTTTCTCTTCAATTTCTTAGTTAAAGTTGCATATATTTGGGCTTAACCCATTATAGGTCAACAAACTTAAGATATACACAAAAGATGGCAGAGCCAGCAATTTCAGAGTACGCTATAAACCTTTATATATAATTTGTATAAATTGTATGGCAGTAGATCTGACATTTTGCTTCAGATGAATATCTTATTGTTAACCTTAGGGAGATAAATGAGTTTCTGTCTGATTCTAAGACTGATACTGTTAACGTATCTAATAGGCTGGAAAACTACCCTGGATAACACCAAAAAGTTCAACTTTGTGATAACTGATTCATGTGAAACAAATTGATGTAAAGTTGGTGCATAACAAGAAACACCTGTCATACCTGAGCCTGCCGAGGTCCTTCCAATGCTGGCCCGCTTGTTGGCCTCATGTGTGTCCAGAAGAGAGGCCCTACTGCCATGACGACTGTGCATGGGTGTGCGGGAGTAGGTACTTTCTAATGAGCTGAGAGAGCAAGTGTCCTCATCCTTTCTTAGTAAAGAACTGGTTTTTCTAGTTCCATTGCTAATATCTACTACCAGCCCCAACCTTATACTCTGCAAAAACAAACAATATTGCCAGTGTCAAATTCAAAGTTTAGCATTTAGAATTTTCCATTACATGAAGATATTTGTTGGAGACCATCTACAACTATTAAATAAACAAATAAATAAACACATGAACAACAAATACAGTTCAATTAAAATATTTTCTAAGGGGATGAGGAAGAGGGGTAATGAAGATGGATTGACCAGGTAGCCTCCTACATCTTGTTACTTTTTACAATAATGACCTCTTTATTAGGTAGCAGACTAATTGTACTTTTCCTCCATGGAAGTGAACAATCTGGCTGCATGGCTCTAACAGTTAAATTGATAAAAGTACAGTAGTGGTATTAAGGATGAGGCTGACTGAGCAAGGAAACTACAGTTATTGTGCAGAAACCTAATTTATTTTCATAATAAAAGTGACCTTGAACTATGACAACAAAACCTGGAAAAACAGTTCCAATTAAGCCCTATCCATTGGGAAGCATTTTAAAGTTTGTACTAAATCCTCCATAAAGGTATGAGTTATGGTGAGGAAAGCAATTTACAACTACTGGCATTGAAACAGTTATCTTAACCTTTGACCACCAAGTCTGAAAGGTCATCCCAAGCAATCGACTTTGACAACACGATTATACAAAGATTAGGTTTTGTTGGTCACTACAAGATTTTCTTTATCAAATGGCCAACAGAGTTCAAAGTATCACAAGGAAACTGATTTTCTATATATGTATAATAAATGACCTTGGCGTTAATGCCTCATTGGCCCACAGGAACTCTAGCTATTGCAAAGATGTGATTCAGCAGATAGAGATATTGATGAAGTAACATCAATATTTACAAGAGCTCTATGTTTAGCTCTACTGCATCAAACTCTAAATTTGTATCTGAAGGTGCTTATTCACTTGTGTGGTTTTGTACAATCTTCAAGATTACAGGTGGTAGACACTGCTGGTTGACTATAAGTCACAAGGTTTGCTATAACCTGCATGTCATGTTTGAATGCACTTGAATGGTGACAAGGTTTAGGATACACACATGTAATTAAGTTTGTTAAAAGATTATCAGATGTATGAAATTAATGAAATTTAATGTATTATAGAGCTAGTGCAACTCTGAATCTAGAAATCTAGATTTTGACTTTTCTTTTAATAACTTTCAATTTTCCTCTCAGATTTCAAAATTTAGGTCCTTTGTATCACTAATGAATCATAGAAGGACAAAACAGCTGTATGATGCAGTGTAATTCATAGTTTGGTTACTGTATCTACCTCTAAATTTGTATTAAAAGGTTCTGTTAACTGGTGTGTCTTTTATACAATCGCCTTACATCTAGATCTGTTGTCTCCACTCCTATGCTGTGTGTGTGTGTCTTTGCACCACGACCTCCAGGTCCCTCCACTTCCTCTGCAAGGAAATATGGCAGCAGGCGCTTCACACTGACATTAGCAGTGACAAAGGTGTTGACAAAATGAGTGATAAGCCAGCATGGAAGTTGAAGTAGATTGAACAAGGACAATGTGGATAAGGCCTTCCCCACGGTGAACGGCTCATCCTCAAGATAGGGGTGGATCAGGAACGTCTGTCACAAAAATATCTTTCATCACGATTGTTGCCTTTTTTTAAGGCAATATTTCAAACATGTTTTACTTTTGCAAATATTAAGAAAAAAAGCATATTCAATCCTTGAAAAACAGACCAATCAAGCACTGAATTTGATGTTAGACTTTCAGCTTCGTTCCACTTTAACAGGAAAATGTTATTGTAATTTTGACCCCAATTTGATGGACAGTTAATAACTTAACTTTTTCTGTGGAATGCAATTAATTTGGAAAATTTAAAATGAAATTTTATGAGAAAAACTTGCACATTAAAATAGGATCTTTCTATTGTTTTTTAAATATTAACTTACCACCATGGTACCTATCGCTGGAACAGCCACACCAATGAAAGCTGTAGGTAACAGACAGGTGAGAATGGTTTAAATATTGATTTATCTAAATCTAACAACATTAAAGATCAACTTGATTTAAGGTAAACTATGGATACAAATGTAAAAAATACCAGTTTTATAGTGATTAGGTTATCTGAGTGCAGAACATATAGAATTTATGTCAATGAACCTGGTACTGATGCTGAAGGAGGAGTGAAAGTACAATGAATAGATCTGGCTTCATAACATTTAAAGAGTATGTAAAACTTACACAATAGAACACGAAATAACGAGTTGAAATACAAGCATTTCAGTTCATCTGTACGGGTCTCAGTGATGCTTTTATTGAAAATAGGTTCCCATGCCAACAGCTTGATGACACTTATCCCCTGTATAACCTCGTTGGTTTTCTTCACTCTTTTATCTGCTTTTGCCTGTAAAGTTTAACGTCATATGAAAAAACAATATAAAGAATTCACTTAGATATATTTTTGCAGTATCTTATTACAGCATTTTTTGTATTGAAAGTATTAAGCTAAAAAATGATTGCACACATGAAAAATATCAGTTCCTGTATGCTATTTACATTGTATTTATTGTGACGTGCAAGTTTATCATTACATTGATTTTCTACAATTTGAAAATGTGCTAAACTTTGATTGGGGCAATTTAAGTAAGTTTAAAGTATTTCAGTTTTGCAAAAATTCAATTCAATGTATATTGCCTGTCAAACTTGGATCGCACTGCAATATACTGTAACACTAATACTACAATGTATTTTTACATGTACTACAGTCTTAATTTGCACCAAATATTAACCAGGAAACTGGTACCTACCATACATTTCTTCTGGACATTTGACAGACCGTTGCCAGTGAAGTATTGTAGGGGGACAGCTAGTATGACAAGTGATCCACCTATAACAGCACTCCAGCCTAGTTTATAGTACATCAGCAACAGGGCAAGTATGATCTAAAAAGAAAGATTGTACTAGTAATCATGATGTTACAATGCCAGTGTATTAGTGTGATCTACATCACAAGACAAGAGCAAAGTTTATTATGGTAAAAAACAGAGGTGAACTAGTTTAAGTGATCTACAGTGTACAATATAAGTATACCAGTAGGTAGAGTACATAACACAGGTGTACCATTACCATTTAGTTGTTATACTCTAAAACACAATTGTACCAGTTGGCAACCTTCACAGTAATGCAAGTGTGAAGGTATTTATGTTTAATCAGGTATGTGTTTTACCTGTTTGTAGGTTTTATAAAGGTTTTTATCTATAGAGTGGCAGGTGCTTATCTTTAGACACACATTTATCTCTAGACAGGTAGGTGTTTACAGTACCTGCATATATATATTTACCTATAAATAGAGAGGTGTTTACCTGTAGACATACATATACCTGTAGATTGGGAGGTGTTTACCTGTAGACATACATTTACCTGTAGATTGAGAGGTGTTTGCCTGTAGACATATATATACCTGTAGATTGGGAGGTGTTTGCCTGCAGACATACATCTACCTGTAGATTGGGTGGTGTTTGCCTGTAGACATATATATACCTGTAGATTGGGAGGTGTTTGCCTGCAGACATACATCTATAGACATATATATATACCTGTAGATTGGGAGGTGTTTGCCTGTAGACATATATTTACCTGTAGATTGGGAGGTGTTTACCTGTAGACATACATCTACCTGTAGATTGGGAGGTGTTTGCCTGTAGACATATATATACCTGTAGATTGGGAGGTGTTTGCCTGTAGACATACATCTACCTCTAAACAGGTAGGTGTTTACAGTACCTGCATATATATATTTACCTATAAATAGAGAGGTGTTTACCTGTAGACATACATCTACCTGTAGATTGGGAGGTGTTTACCTGTAGACATACATTTACCTGTAGATTGAGAGGTGTTTGCCTGTAGACATATATATACCTGTAGATTGGGAGGTGTTTGCCTGCAGACATACATCTACCTGTATAGACATATATATACCTATAGATTGGGAGGTGTTTGCCTGCAGACATACATCTACCTGTAGATTGGGTGGTGTTTGCCTGTAGACATATATATACCTGTAGATTGGGAGGTGTTTGCCTGTAGACATATATTTACCTGTAGATTGGGAGGTGTTTACCTGTAGACATACATCTACCTGTAGATTGGGTGGTGTTTGCCTGTAGACATATATATATACCTGTAGATTGGGAGGTGTTTGCCTGTAGACATATATTTACCTGTAGATTGGGAGGTGTTTACCTGTAGACATACATCTACCTGTAGATTGGGAGGTGTTTGCCTGTAGACATACATCTACCTCTAAACAGGTAGGTGTTTACAGTACCTGCATATATATATTTACCTATAAATAGAGAGGTGTTTACCTGTAGACATACATCTACCTGTAGATTGGGAGGTGTTTACCTGTAGACATACATTTACCTGTAGATTGAGAGGTGTTTGCCTGTAGACATACATATACCTGTAGATTGGGAGGTGTTTGCCTGCAGACATACATCTACCTGTAGATTGGGTGGTGTTTGCCTGTAGACATATATATACCTATAGATTGGGAGGTGTTTGCCTGCAGACATACATCTACCTGTAGATTGGGTGGTGTTTGCCTGTAGACATATATATACCTGTAGATTGGGAGGTGTTTGCCTGTAGACATATATTTACCTGTAGATTGGGAGGTGTTTACCTGTAGACATACATCTACCTGTAGATTGGGAGGTGTTTGCTTGTAGACATATATATACCTGTAAATTGGGAGGTGTTTGCCTGTAGACATACATCTACCTCTAAACAGGTAGGTGTTTACAATACTGTAGATACATATTCATCTGTAGACTTGGAGGTGTTTACCTGTAGACATATATTTACCTGTAGACTGGGAGGTGCTTACCTGTAGACATATATTTACCTGTAGAGGTCCTCCCCAGATGAAGTGGATGAAGAAGAAGAGGTACATCAGAAACATGGTGTCCATGGAAATGTGGTTCATGATCTGACCAATGGTCATCTTTCCACTGTTGATGACCAGACTGGACAACTTTAATGCTTTACCAAATATCATGGTCTGAAAAGCAAATCAATAACTTCAAAATTATATGTACATATATGTTTTTATTCACAGGTTTGACTTTTTTATGTAGATTTACCAAAAAAAGCCTAAGTTGTAGCCTATGATACATAAAAATACAGACTGATGACAAAATAGTGTAAAAATCTATATTTTTGAATTTTGAGTTGTAGTCTATATGATACACAGAAATACAGAATGAAGACTCCTATGCCATTGTAATATAAACATTTCAACCCTTTCTGACTTATGATCCTTTTAACCTCTGACAATTTTCAATCTCTAAAGCTCACTAATTACTTACCTTTACTGACTAATTGATCCCATTTTTATCCTGCACTGTCCTATGAACCTCTTAACCAACCCTCTCTGACCTATGAACCTGATTTTCGACTTGTAATAAACTGTGAACTTTTTGAAACCCTCGATCCTTTCTTACTTATGAATCTGCTTTTAACCTGTACTAAAATGAATACTTTTTGAATACCCGACATTTTCTAACCTATGAACCTGATTTTTGACCTGGACTGACCTGTAGAGCAGCCTTTAATCTAATGCCCTGTCTGATGACAATAAAATGATGATTCTGCATCAGGGTGTGTTCCAAAACTGTGCTGACAAACAGGATCACACACAACACATAGCCATTGGAGAAAAAGTTGGACACTTCCACATACAGCAGAGTATTCTGTGAAGAAAAATTCATTATAACTTTGTTCTTCTACTTATTACAACATAGACTGTAAAATACATTCTGATGATGATACATGTAATGTAAATTCATTTCACATTTTGCTTCATATTTACCTATAACATTTATTTTATGTTATGGGTATTTGGTTTCTTTAGCATTACTCAAGTTACTTGCAGCCTCAATGTTTGAGGTTCATGTATATATGATGTATCCCACTGACAAATCAACAATGGAAATTTTAATTAGTGAAGCAAAAAAACAAAAAGAGAAATAATATTCGATACCATCATATTTGTCAATTTTAATCTCCTCACATATTTTTTTTCTATATTGCACACTGCATTGAAATTAAAGAAAAAAAATCAAAAAGACTAATTCCATATCTGTATGGTAAAAACATAAAACAGAATTTTTTTCTTTTGTTAGAGTGATGAAAATAATAAAACACAATTGACTTCAAACCTTTCCATTGGGTTCAGTGAAGATTGTAGAGTTATCAGTGGTATTGTTGACTCTATAAGTCTGTGTAGAAGGATCAGTCTGGTTAACATTGGTCCCGGACTTCACAGCATAGCTGTAATCCACAATGTGTTCTATACACCAGGGTC
This sequence comes from Ylistrum balloti, assembly GCF_031769215.1. Taxonomy (NCBI): domain Eukaryota; kingdom Metazoa; phylum Mollusca; class Bivalvia; order Pectinida; family Pectinidae; genus Ylistrum; species Ylistrum balloti. Next base: position 283,764 of record NW_026782201.1, read on the forward strand.
CTACGAAGGACAGCAGGACACCAAACAACCGCAGTACTCCAGCAAACATCAACATCGGCCAAAATGCTCTTAAGTAGGTCTTGTGAAATGATGGTGATTTGTTGCTGCAAGATGCTTTATACTAAATCGAAAACATTGCCTTAGGTCAAAAAACTTGTAAATACATGTAATCAATTAATCAATGTGAACATATATCTGTTCTAATCCATGTACAATGATATTATTTGTTAAGCATGCAGATGATTCCTACTCTGTAGTCATGCTGATTTTGTTAAATTATCATCAATAAAAAACCTCATGTCAGTTATATTTCCATCTTTTTTAAATGTTTTTTTTATAAATCAATAATTGAAAATGCATTGAGAAAAATTCAGAATAATGTATCAGAATTATTTGCAACCTTGCTTTAACGAAAATTCTTTTTATATATTCAGTATTCATAAGCAGTGTCCTCCAATATCTCCCATCAAGAATTTTGTGATTTATTAAAAAAAGACACATTTGGTTGAGATATGAACACAAAATAACTTACCTTTTCTTCTTCAAATGAAGCATGTAATTTAGCATACTGAGTAACAGCTCCCTCATTCTGGATATAAAATTTATCAAAAAGTAAGAAATGGAACATGTATGTGAATTTATAGGAAAATGTACTCATACAAAATATCATTATCAAACAAATGTTCAACAAATATTTATTGAAGAAACAGACAATTGAAATATGTTACACGGATTGCACTTTTACATTAACATTTGAATTAATTCTGAACATGCATGTTTTTTGCCAAAAATATTGTTTTGATACACTTTTTATTTGCACAACTGACTTTCATTTAAATCAAATTTTGAAATACATATATTGCAAAATTTTACAAAATAACAGGTTGTAACCTTAGGTAAAGGTCCAAGGTCCTCTATCTCTAGTGGGTTTTTATAACCCTCCATTAGGGTTGAGTTAAGCCACCAAAAGGTAGCTTTAGAGAGAAGATTCACATGGTCATGTATATACTTGGATGTACCCAAGTCTTTCGATGAGTGAGCTGGAATATACTTCTTGAAAAAAGCATACCTCTGTAGAAGAAAGGGAAATGATAGTGAACAATCAAAATACAAAATCTGCATTCAAGCATGAAATGTCATGATTTGAGTTAGAAAATGTCCATGATATATGCAGTGAGTCTTATTACTTAGTTATTATTACCAGTATTGAGGTATATAGTTAGCATTGTAATGAGAAACAATGCATCCAAAACAGTGTATGCAAGATCAATCAGTTTTACATAGATTGGTAAGCCATTATGTTTCTCATTGTGAGGAAGAGTCATAAGTACCATAAAATTAAGTATATCCCTGAATACGGCCAGTAGTAAAGGCCTATATACATATAGGTTCAAACTTATATGAAGTCAGTAAATTTTTAAAGGATCTTTTTAAGAGTCCTAATACTGAGATATAGTGGGGTCTCAAAATTTGAAAAAATTCAACAGGATAAGCATGAGTCCACAACTCAAATATCGGAGTCCCAAAAATCACTGAATGAAAAATTGTTTTGGTTTAAGAATGAGTAACAGAAAATTACTCAACTAAGCAGTTGTTAATGAAGAAGAAACAAGCCTGGAGAAGATAGTCATGAGAGTTGAAAGCCCACTTATCTCATGGTATTGGCACTCATCAAAATTTTGGAATTGTCTTTCTGGACATGCCAGAAAAATCCTACAGAAATCACCTATACAGTGTGTACGTATATAACATTAAACTTTACCCTATAATGACAGATATTCTTTCATCTCAAGTATATTGTATACATATCTTATTTAGTAAAATACAGGTATTGGACATTTTTATATTAAAACTTCATTGCTTAACAATTTGAAAACCTACCTGTACTCTTAAAACATTTAGTTCAACTAACAGCAGTATCAGGTAGAGGAAAACATCAAACCAAGTAAGCCAAACGCGCAGATGAACGTGTATCACTTCATTTTTGTATAAAGAAAATGCTTTCAAAAATTTTAGGACAATCATTGATAACCAGTATCCCATCAATACCAGGAGAAATCTTGGTGAGTTCCATTGTTCCACATTGTGATAGTAGGTAATACTTCCTAAAGCCGCAACAAGGGCCAAGCATTGTGGAAGAAATGTATGCACATTGACAGTATCCTGGTCCATGTAATCAGACATCACACCTTCTGCAATTCCTACACCACAGCTTATCACCAGCACTAGGGTGACAGTCCATCGGAGTGAATGTCCATGATAATGCACCCATGTTGTTACATGAAGCTGGCCGAGAACAGATCGGTTCCAAACAATGAGAATAAACACACTAATTAGGAGAAATATTGCATGTGGTACAATGTTCAGTACGTCAACAAAACATTCGTTTTGTAAGACACCATTGTCTACTCGAAGAGCATCATCTCGTGATCCACAAAACCCCATATTTTTTTCAAATAGAAAAAAATGTTAGACTAATGTTATCACAGTATAAATCAGTGTTCATCCATGCGTTGTTGTTAATTAATAGAAACAATATTTTCACTTTGGTTATATTGCTAATGTACCGATGCTTTGAGTCATAACTTGCCCATAATATAACTGAATCATACTCAGGTACAGAGAATGAAATCATCAGCTGATTATTGTGATAAAGATAAGCATCAACCGATGGCCTGCTGCCAAACCGTTAATTCTGAAACTGTGTATTCAGAATACAAGTAAACAGGGTGATCGACCGAACAACACCTAAATATTATCTCTACGAGATCCGGTTAGATGTCAGATAGGAATCATACCAAAATAATGTAACATCATTTAACATTAAATTCAGAGTATTTGGCATATATTTAAATGTAGATTTTAGGTCACCATGGTCACAAGAGATATCTAAATTTGAAATTACTTTGACATTTACTAAGATCTATTTTCTTAGTTATCAATGCGCCCCACCGGATACTGCATTATCTTTCTGACGCTTGTGTGAGAAACATGTCGCTGGAAACTGTTCCAAAGGACCCAAACAGAAACCTGCGAGCTTGCTTGTTCTGTTCACTTGTGAAGGTATGGTACTGGTCAACTGGTATCAGGCACTTATATAAAAGCTGACTCCAACTAAGTTCTGTGGACCAATGATCACAAATAAACATGTATCAGAAGTTGGCCGGGTGAGAGGAGGTCTCGAGAACACTTTTCAATGTTCACAATGATACATTGTGCAATGCACGTGCAGCCTGTTAATATACCTAAAATCTTTGTCGATTGACAGCAACCAAACATGCTAAGCTATCCGTTATGTGCAATTGTGTGCAAGCTAGCGTTAATAATTGTTCAAACAGCATGACACAAATTAGCTGATAAATTTGTTAGTTCATTTGGAATAACAGATGGAAGTTGTATTTCCGTTGGACTTTTGGTCCATAAGATGAACATGATAATTAAGATTTAGATACAATAATTTCCAAAGAAAGTGACTACATAGATGAGCAGCAAACAGTAATACAAGGTATATATTTTATATGTATTAGACCATTCTATCACAGACTGCTAAGTCCATGGTTAACATGCAGGTTTTAATATTGTCTCAATATTATCATAAAATAATTTCTGAAAATCTGAATATAACCTAATAAGCAATGTCCACAATTACAAGTTGGATTTGAATAGCACTTACCAAAAATACAGAAACTGAACTAAATGCAAATTTTTTGTAGCTTTTTAAAAGTGTTCTCACTACTAGATTTTGGATACAAGATGCCAGACACAATGGAATTGCCCATATGTATTCACCACTACTTAGATAAAGACCAGCAACTACCTAAAAGCATCCTTCAAATGATACATTCTAAAATAAATTCATAAATTAGTTGAAAGTACAATGTATGTGTATGAGCAAATAAAAAGCTCAAATTAATACCAGGTAGCTAGATTAAAATAATATTCCAAGGCCTGGAAAAAAATTGTTTTTATTATATCATGTAGGCCTGTCTTCACATGGAGCAGAACACTAAGAAGATGGTGCCGAACTGGGATGGAGATTGGAACAGACATTGACTAGGATATAACTTCCAGGGGGACATAATCTGTATTCATTATATAATAATGTATATAAATTTCAATTACTGTTACGGTTGTTGTATCCAGTCATTTTTTCGGACAATTTCAGTTTGAAGGACATTTTTGAAAGAGTCGTCAGAAGTTTTCATAATATAATTAGGCTAACTTCTAATAAGTGTTATTTTTGTTTTTCACAGACTTTCGACCAGTTTGAGCTGGATGGCTGTGACAACTGTGAGGAACATTTACATATGAAGAATAACAGAGATGCAGTCTATGACTGTACCAGTGCTAATTTTGATGGGTGTGTATAAACTTTTGTTTATTTTGTAGAGGCTGTCTGGTAAATCTTTGTATTTTAGCTCGAAATGGGGCTGTTATAAGGGTAGTAAGAAAAAAGCATTGGTTAAAGAAGTTTTCATTGTGAATTTCCACATCTCAAAAATGCCAATATTGGTTGAGTTTGAAAATGAGTCTAAACAATGATATCCTCCCTTTACATTTTCCTTGACTGTTGGATTTCAATTGGGGTTGTGATTAAGTGGTGTTCGATAACTTTATCCACCTGCCTGATATTATCTGTTTATAGGTGTAGACTGTAAGTTATACAAATCATGTTTGGATCCTATTTTGTATGAGATTTTGTTAGTTGAATTTTTCATTGTTTGGCTCAACTATATCTAAATTTGTATGAAAGGTGCTATTTAATTGTGTGTTTTGTAAAATCTTTGAGATTGCAGGTGGTAGAGTAAGACATTGCTGGTGAACTTTTTTGCCATAACCTGCATTCTACATTTTCATTCATTTGAATAGTGGCATAGTTCAGAATATACACATGTACATGACATTGTTCTTAAAGTATCAGATATATAAAAATCAGGATATTGATTGAATTATGGGACAAGTACTTCCTGGTCTAGGTTTGACATTATTTTAACATAGGAGGATTTTCCTTAGGTGCCTCTGAGTTTTCAAAATCTAGGCCCTTAGCATCACTGACGAGTCCTTAAGGACAAAACAGCTGTATGATGCAGTTTAATTCATTTTTTGGCTCTACTGTATCTTACCCTAAGTTTGTATGAGAAGGTATTATTCACTTGTGTGTCTTTTGCATAATCATCAAACTATAATGTAGGGTGTAGATATCATAATAAACACATGTTAGCATCTTAACAGGAGTTTATCCTTTTCACTTTGGTGACTGATAGGTTCATGATTATTGTTGTGTGAGTCATTGCTAAGGAATTTGTTACAGCTGGCTTAGGTAAAATACAAAAGTAAATGTTTTATATATATATAGTTGTTTGATCGGAAATATTGAATGTTCATTATTAATTTACTAACATTATTTGGTAGTGTTATTCCAGCAATAACACTGATATGACACAGTGAATTAAAAAAAGTATAGAGACTGCGGTTGACATATGTAACCCAAATGGCCATAATCAGCAGGCTTAAGGAAAATCTTCTTTTCTTCAAGTTATTGACAAATAATTAAACAATTTAATGATATTATAAACCATATAATACCTGAAAGCCACTCACAAAATTTCACTTTAGATACTTTACATAAGTAAATTGAAATTCTGTTCTGCAGTAAATCTTTCTTAAGTTTCATGGTCAATGATGTTACAGTATTTTTTACTAGCTTTGCATGAATGTTCTTCATTTGGTGAGTTTCATATACTAGTAATTGACTGTAACTACTTTCAGTATGGTTGCTATGATGAGTGGTGAAGACAGCTGGGTTGCCAAGTGGCAGAGGATAGGTGTGTATCACAATTTCTTGATTTGTAAACAAACACACCAAAGATAAAGACATGTCACAATTCCCATATTAACACCACACTTACAGTAGTTTTGATATGTATGTTGTATACTTAAGTCCCCTTACTGATATCACAACCTCAATATACTTATATGTTGTGTATGTATTGATATGTACCATAATTCCCGATTTGTCTCTACAATGAAATTAAAATGATTCATAAAAGACTGAAGGAATTTTTTTTGAAAAGAGAGGTAAATCTTACTATAACCCCCACAACACAGTCTTACATGAATGTGATTTTCCAACAGTCAGTCTGTCTGCTGGGAATTGTATGGATAAATCTTTTTAGAATCTTAAGCCAATATCATGACTCTATCCCGACATCTGGATATAACTTTTTTACTGTGACCCATTCCTATGCCCTTTAATGAAAAATAGATTAAAGCATTGTTTACATCATTTTCATCCTTTCTTATGGAGTTATGTCATTTTGATAGAAACTTTTCCCATTATTGAAGTATAAGTATAAGCCAATTTTGATGATACTTAACTGATATTATAACTGTTTACTTTCCTTATGAGTTTTTCACAGATTGTTGCCATGGTTACGAAAATTTGAAAACTGTTCAAGGTCATCTTTTTTGGTGAATTAACTGGTCATAGTTAAAATAGGGCATCTGTAAGGTTATGATTGAGTTAATGCCAATATGGTATCTGTAATTCAGATAACCTCAATTGACCATTATCTAGATTTATAGCTTGGTTGGGAACAAATAAGTTTGTAACATTAGAATAAAGATCACATTATCACAAAGTCTTTTCTCTTTCTTCATAACTATCATTTTCCTTTTTTTATGTCAGTCTGTCCAACAGTGCATTTTTACGTCATCTGACCCAAAGGGTCATGGTGACCTATAGCCATCATTCTTCGTACATCATCGTTCACTGTACGTAAACTTTTGACATTTCAAACTTCTTCTCAAGTTCTACCCGTGGGATTTAGCTCAAACTTGCATGAGATAGTCCTGACCAAGTGTTTTTATATTTCGGTACGTAAACTTTTGACATTTCAAACTTCTTCTCAAGTTCTACCCGTGGGATTTAGCTCAAACTTGCATGAGATAGTCCTGACCAAGTGTTTTTATATTTCGGATATATCTGAAATCCAAGATCGCCACCATCTTGAAAAACGTATTTTAAACTTCTCAAATTTTGCTTGTGTCATGGAGCTTAAAATTGGTGGGAATGTTAAGGAAAGGTAGCCAACAAAGTGTTGTATTTTTCTACGTTTTTCAAACTTCGATATGGCAGCCAGGGAGTCCATTTTATAACATGATTGCGCAACACCGATTTCAAATTTCTTCTCAAGTTTTACCAGTTGGATTGAGCTCCAACTTGACAGTCAAAAAATAGGTAACACTTGTTACATTTCCCTACTCCTGACCGAAACTACCATTTGCATCATGGAATACAGCTTCTTAGTAAGATTTCATTCAAAGTAGAAAAAATAACCCTTTCTCCGTGCTGAAAGTTTTTGTAGTAAGATGACCGTTAAGGCCCATAGGCCTCTTGTTCTGATTAGGCTTTTGTTTAAGTAGTGTTCATGAAAATCCCAATAATCATAAAGGCCATAATTATTTAACCACTGTCCACAATATTTCATAACGAATCAAAATTGGTTTTCAGACTTTTAGTATGGTATCTATATTAGTATGTATAGTGTAATGATTAATCCGAAGTTTTGTTTGTAGGTCGGTTTGTGAAGGGCTGCTATGCCTTGTCTGTGACAGGACGCCTCCCACCAGGAGTTGTACGGGAATTGAAGAGGAAAGGAATAATTTATAGACCGAGGGATGTCAGCCAGAAGTTATGATTTTATATAAGTGTGGGAGGGTGAATGATCATAGACAGAATTGATCTTGATTGTGTGGGATTGGATGATAATGTATGAGGATCAGTCAGAGTGTGTGAGGATGACTGCAAGCATCAATGTTTGATTGTAAGCCAGGAGGTGGAAGATCTGGCACTCCATATAACTGAATGATTGTGTTAGCATGGTATTGAAAATAAGTGTTTGCCAATTTTGTAAAGAAAAATGTGCAATATGTCATGGTTTATTAAGAAAATTAAGCTAATTCCATTGTGTTTCTAAAACAATATCTGTAAATCGTCTTTTCAATATTTTAGAATACTCTGATACATAGATAACTTTTTCCTGTATCGGCAGATTACAGGTTCTCTATACACGCTAAAGATGGTTGTAGGAGCATGATTTGTGTATTTCATTTTGAATGATAATCAAACACAAACAATGAGAAACAAATTGATGCAAGTATAATGAGGAGAAAGAGATTCAACATATGTATAACAATGAGAAAGAGATTGACCCATGAGTGATGATGAGAAAGAGATTGACACATGTGTGATGATGAGAAAGAGATTGACACATGAGTGATGATGAGAAAGAAATTGACACATGAGTGATGATGAGAAAGAAATTGACATATGAGTGATGATGAGAAAGAGATTGACACATATGATGATGAGAAAGAGATTGACACATGTATAATGATGAGAAAGACATTGATATCAAGATTTCATTCCTATCTAATTGGAAACTTTTTAACAAAAAAATTGTATGTGATGATAGTTGTACATAAACAAAAGTCAAATAAAAAAGATCACAATTATCCTGTTCTTTTTTTCTTTCTGTAAAGTATAAATGATATCAGTAAGGGGAAGACTACATGCAGTGTGTTGTGATTTTGAAAATCATATCAACAAAAAGATCCCTACTTAGAGGCCACATATTCCGGTATTGCCTCCGTCTTTCACCAACTTTTATTATCCTTTATAGCCTTGAGAAGTATTGGATGGATCTTTCTCAAGCTTCAGTTGTAGGTTCTGTTGGTTCCTAGTTCTGTCCGTTTGATTTTGGGAATAATCCGAAAAACAAATGGCTGACAGGTGGCCATCAAATGTATCTTCCTTAATAGCGTTATGATTTTACAATTTTCAAACTTACTTTGTCCACATATCTCCTCCCTCTGTTTTAACAGATTTCTTTGACTTTAAAACCACAGCATGAAATTGTTTTCCCCTGAACAGCATTTTGATTGGACCATATTAGAAAAATTATTGCACTTTGTCCTTTTGATTTTTTTTAATCTTGTCCTTGGTTTTCCCCAATCTCTTTATCATTAAAACATATAGCTCTGTTTTTCCTTTAGACATATTGCCTGGATATTACCATTTCAACTTTTGTATCCACTTGTTTAAGGTGCCGATGTCAAGGTCACCATCAGTATTTGTAAAAAATCTTTATCAATGCTGTAACAGCTTTGAATGGATCAAACTTCACTTACTGGTGTAGAACAAGAATACCTTGAAGGGGTTTGTGTTTCAGTGTGTCTAAGTAAAGGTTTCGACTATTCATAGAATGTTTTTATCATTGCAGTCGCGACTTCATTTTTGGACAGATTTTTATCATTTGTCAAGAAAGAACACCTTGAACAAGTTGATGTACGTGTATCAGGTTACCAAGGTCACTTTTGGAGGCATAACAAGATATACCTATATTTATCTGGCATAACTCCTCCCGTACATATTGCAGTTCAGTGATAACAACTATTATTATATCATTTTTATTCTATAAACTCCCGTTTTGTTTCAGAGTGCAATGGCTTTCTTTGCATATTGCAGGATAATTATTTATTTAAGACAGGAATACTTGGCGTGTGAAGGGATTTACATTGTTTGTTATATGCCTTGTTCTGGAACTTACTAGAAAAACAAAATTGAGTATATGGATAAGCATGTAAATTTCCTGAATATAGGCTTTTAACAAACTAATCTCATCATGAGCTATAAAGGGGCTGCGGTGGCCAAGTGTTAAGGCCTCTGAGAGTCTTCAACACTAGCCCTCCATTTCAGGCTTGAAGGTTGCCAAGTACTGGCCGAAGGTTGGTGGTTTTTCTCAGGGCACTCCTTCAACTAAACCTGGCACATCTTTAAATGACCTGGGCTGTTAATAGGCTGTAAAGCAACAATAAACCAATCAAGAGCTATAGAACAGGAGAGCAATACAGGCCCGAAAAGTAAATGTGATGTATACAGCAAAGTGAGACTTGAGGTTCTAGATAAGAAAATGTGATGCCTTTAGGGACTGCACATATTATTATGCATATGGAATTTTCTGAGGACCCTCTTCCCAGAGGGCCAGAACATAACCAAATTATAGACAGAAAAAAAATGTTGACTTGATTCAAACCGAGACGAAATGTACCATCATGCTTGTTTGAAACTGAAATTAAAGCAGGACAAGTTAGGTTAAGCATCCATTGTTCTCACTTTCAAAAGCAAAACTAAATTTAATGCTACATTATACACAAAATCTTTGGCTTACGGGGACCTGTTATTCATGGTGTAATTTGAATTTCCCGCCATCGAAAATATCACAGTTATTTCCCCTTTCGTCCATCTTCTGTGAAATGAGTCTAGATATAAAAATAGTAACAGGGAACTGGAGATGACATGTAAGAAGATCTTCTGCGGTGTCCACCAAGGAAACACCACGCACAACCTATGAACGTATGTATTATGAAATAAAATATAGTGCTCTCATGTGGAATTAAGCACATATCTCTTGAAGGTAATGTCAATTCATTCGACCATGCTAATGGCGACATATTAGACAGACGTTTCGGCAACCGGAATTTACCTAGATGTTTCGGCACTTCGCTGGAAATGTTGACAGAAACTGAACTCCTACAATTTCGCTGTTTTACACATTGTTTTTCAATTTCACTGTGATAATGAGGTCATGCCTTAGTCGTGCTTTGGGGTTTTGTTTCTCTGGTGCAGTGTTTATTTTTCCGTGGAAGTCATAAATGATTTTATTTGACACTTCACGGAGTAGGCAATATATCAACACATGCGTTAGTCCGACGGCCTTTGGCTATCTATCTGCGATTTTGTTTTGTCAGAATCCTTCGGACTATACCTGTGAAAGATTTTAACCGACAAATTCATTTCTAAATATTATATTTTTGACGTGAACTGATTATTTTGATGATAAGAAAATTGACAGTTGTACAGTATGCAGTAGGGGTAGATGTTACAACAGATCCAGGGTAGTCGCCCTGTCACTGCTAACCCTACAACATGTACTTGACATTGCTTTTAAAACTTTGGTACATGCACAAGGCACTCCAAAGTTCTGCCACATAAGTTGGCAATTGGACAATGCTGTTGAAATGCCCATAAATCATAAATTATCACGTTGTAACATCATGTAGATGTGATTTATTTATAATGTCTAAATATATTAAATAGAACTCCTCCAAACCGACCATGCATGGAACATGAATATTTGGCCGGTTTAGGGAGGGTTCAGTTTGTAGAAGTGAAGCAAATCAGCTGGTCTGATTGAACCAATGCCATTCTGTACATTACATTACTTGTTCCATTCTCTTTTAGCATTTCCACTGCACATGTCCAAATGAATGAGGAAAAAACCACCTTTATAGAGTGAAAAAAACACTTTCAGAGGTGATTTTTGGTATATTACTATCATTTCGGACACAAAATTGGATCAGAATTGAGAGTGATTGGTATTGGGAAGGGTTTTATTACTATAAAGAGAATGTCATTCTGTGCAAGGCCATTTCATTTGGTTTCAAGAGGTGATTAGTTTTGAGAAGGATCAGTTCGGAGAAGTTGCACTGTTGTGCACTGTAGTGTCTTAGCTATGCACCTACGAGTATCTGATAATATTAATGGCATGGTGGTATTGCATGGCACCACAGGTTAATTGCATGCTAAATATACATTGTTAAAACAGAGAACACAAGCCTTTATAAAAATCATCCCTTTTCTGTCATTGAGTGATAGATTTTTACATGATTTTTAATATAGTTTCATGAAAAATGAGACTAGTGGTTTTTCAGAAGGTTACCAAAACTAAAATCTGGGGCCATTCTGCCACTACCAGACCAAAACAGACATTATCTCTGCTTAGTAGTGCCAGAAGAGATTGGTCAAAATCTGAGTAAAGAACTTGCCTTACTATATTAATTTTTTAACATACATGTACATTGAAATGTGTTAAAACTGTACATTTTCATAAAGCCAAATAAATGCACGTTTCTTTCATATATCATAAGTTATAAATTCAAACAGCCAATCTTTTTGCCAAATCTCAATTTAGATAGGGATTCTAAGTAGATGAAACAAAATCCCAGTTGCTCATTGGCTGATATAGTTGCCTAAGTCCAAATGTGCACACCTATCAAGTATCAACTTTTTATATTTTCTCATATTTTTTCAGATATTGTCAATATAAGCATACATTCCATAGTAATACAAAAGATAACATCGGGCATCCTCATATTCAAACGCTGATATCTTGAAAATTATGTACAAGAAAATTGTGATATTCTCTGAAAAATCAACATCATCAAATATAATTTTTACAAAATTTTTCTAAATAGTCTAGAACTGGATACCTCTAATTTGTGGTGATGATCATGTGTCAAGTACCCAGTTTTAGACTTGAGCCTTCAGTTAATTACAGTAAATTTAACAATCTCTTGGGTAAAATGTTGGTTCTTTTTTTAAACTCTACATCGTCAGATAGATGGAGATATCAAATTGCTCTGCACTTGCTGTATGTTGGATTTTTTTTTCATCCATTTTATATGCTTTAACAATGCTTGACAAAGAAAGTTTGTTATCACTTTTTCTTGAAAAATACAGGATAGATATTTCTCAAATTTCATCTGCAGGGGTCCCTTGGTCTCTGATTGTGCCTTTTTGATTTAAGGATTGATCAGAAAAACAAAATGGCTGGCAGGCAGTCATTCTTGATTTTGACAAGGAGGGGATGGTTCTTTCTTAAATTTTATAAACTTCATATGTAGACTCACCTTTGTCCCAAGTTGCACTGTATAGTTTGGGCTTGGTCTGGAAAGCAAAAAGGCTAACAGGTGTCAATCTTGGATTTTGACAATAAAATCTGTCTATTTAGACCCAAGATCCCCTTGATCCATTAAGTTGTGCCATTTTGAATTTGGGACTGTTCAGAAAAACAAAATTGCTGATAGGCTGCTATCTTGGATTTGACAATCAAAGATTAAGATCAAGTTGTTGAAAATAAAATCAAACCTAAGACTTCATTTAAATAATGTGTTTAATTGGTAAATTGAATTGATTGCAGTACATGAGATTGTATTTAATGCTTAAGTACTAACATAATTGGAAACAATTTCCTGTTTGTGAATGACTTGCAATGCAAACTGTTAATGTCTGAGTTTGACCCAATGACAGGTAAAGACATGTAGCAATGCTTTCCTCAACAGTTTTATTGAACAACATTGAGATAGAGAGGTGTTATTCTGCATTATTGGCAAAAATAGAGAAGAAAAAGATCATGTGAGAAAGGTTCATTACTAAGTTACCAGAATCCAATGGATTCTGATATTTAAGTGTTGAGAAATACTGTAAGTTTTATTAGTTGTCATATACACATGTATATAGTAATTAAATTAGGTAAGAAATATTGCCTATACATATATTATTAATTTCAATCCATTATGATATTGATTTCTGATATCTCCATTTCAGAATCAGAAGAAAGGAAAACAAATTGTTGCAGGATACTTTTGACAATGCTTTGAAAAATTAAGAGGAATTTCAGCTGTTGAAATTTGTTTGACAGAGCTGTAAACATGGCGTCGCTTCGTCCAAATGATCATGAAAATCTCATGAAAAAGCTCGCAATTGTGCAGAAGAAATCTCTTGATGTGAAATTTGATCTGACTGATACAGACTATCAGGCTGTGGAGAATATTGGTATTGGAGCCTATGGTGTGGTGTGTTCAGCTATTCACAGAAAGACTCAAGATCGTGTGGCTATAAAGAAAATCCCCAGAATATTTGACTACTGTAAAATAGGAACAACAACATACAGGGAAATAAAAATTTTGAAACATTTTAAACATGATAATATCATTTCTATCAGGGATATTATCAAGCCTAAGGAATCAATGGCTGAGTTTCGAGACATTTATGTTGTGTTTGATTTGATGGAAAGTGACCTTCACAAAATTATCTATTCCAAACAGGATCTTTCAGAGGAACATGTGAGATATTTCCTCTACCAGTTACTAAGGGGACTCAAGTATATTCACTCTGCAAATGTTATCCACAGAGATCTGAAGCCAAGTAATCTTCTTGTCAATGAAGATTGCCAGCTAAAGATAGGAGATTTTGGTAAAGTTTTTAGTCACAAATATAATACGTAATTTATATATATAGTTCATTGCAAATACTAATAACTTTCTCCAGGTCTTCTGTTGGTCTTTTGAAGCATAGAATCATTTAATGTTCATTACTTTTAATCATTGTTATCACATAGTCCTATCTTTTGCTCTCCTGCCCTAAAGGCAAAGTGAGCTAATGGCATACCATGGCATCCATCTGTCTGTCAACTTTTCTTCCTCTAAAAATTGCTACTTGTTATGTAAATGACATACATGATTTTGACCAAATTTGGTCAGAGGCATCCTTGCCAAATGGAAGAATGTGTTTTGTATAAATGAAGGGTCTTGGCCCCAAGGGGCGGAAGGGGTGGGGCCCAAACAGGGAATTTTTTTAAAATCCTATCTTCCTGTAGGCATGATTGAATTTTTGCCCAAATTTGGTCCGAAGCATTCTTAGGTGAAGAGGAATCAGTTTGGTATAAATGGTGGGGCTAAACCTCTTGGGGAAGGAAGAACAGGACCAAATATAGGAAATAGAGCAAATTAGTTAAAATACGACTCCCCCTGAAGGAATATTTGGATTTTCCCCAAATTTGGTGGAAAGTATTGTTGGATGAAGAGAAAACAATTTTGCCAGGTGAGCGATACATAAACAACAGATCTCTGCCCTCTTGGGTTGGGCCCAATATGGGTAAAAGAACAAATTCTTTAAGATCCTACTCCTCCTATAGGAATGATTGGATTTTGACCAAATTTGGTCTGAAGCATTCATTGGTGAAAACAAATAAATTTTGTCAGGTGAGCGATACAGGCCCTGTAGGCCTCTTGTTATAGTTGTGAAGTGTTTGCTTTGTAATAATAAAGCAAGTAATGAAGACTACGTATCATTTCTCTTATTATCCCCTGGTGTATAGAAGTAGGTAAGATTATAATATACATGTATTATACTTAATGCCCAAATTTTTCAGCACTATGTGTGGGTATACACTAGTTTTATTCCTTTAGGGAAATGATTAAACTTATAAAAGGAATTCAGTATCTCTGGTAAGTGTGAGTTTCAGTGTTGTAGAATCAAGGTCAAGGTCACCATTACTATTTTTTTTTAAAATCTTCCTCAGAAGAGGATTCATTCTTTGAGGGATTCTAATTATACATCACACGCTAGACCATTATATACCAGTATTGTACAGCAGTAAATTTGAAACAGCGAGGGGATGCATTATATTATTCTTTGTCCAGATTGAGTCCAATAAGATAGGTTTATAAGATGTTTGATTCATTGTCAATTTTTCCCTGTACACATCTCCACCATTTCTACTTTCTTTAGGTATGGCACGAGGAGTGTCAGCATCACCAGAAGAACCTAACCACTTCATGACACAGTACGTGGCAACACGCTGGTACCGTGCTCCCGAGATCATGCTGGCATTGGTAGAGTATGGCGCAGCTGTGGATGTGTGGTCTGTTGGATGTATCTTTGCAGAAATGCTTGGACGCAAACATCTCTTTCCAGGTGTGCAAGTTGTGATATCTTTAAAGATAAGCAAAAGAAATTCTGTTGATACAAGGATATATTATTTCATATTATTTCACTTATATTGAGCAAAACAAACATACAAATTCTTTCTCGCTTGTTTTTTTTTTATTATTATTATTTTACTCCTGTGTGCTCAGTCTACACAAGATTTATTGCACACAGAAATCTTTTTCCTCTTCAGTTATTGAAAGAAAATTTAAATTCAAATATAAAATAAAATTGCTGCATACATAGGAAATATTTCACACAATAAAAAGATACTGGAATACATGAACCTGGTTGTTTACAATCATTATAAGCTCGCCTATTCAAAGAAAAGTCAATCTGGCCATTTGCAGCATCCCAACTGGAAGTGTTAAATTTTTTTCATTAAGTTTTTTTTTTAGCAGTTCTGGATCACAAATTTCAAGGGGCTGTTGTTCATTAAATGATTCAAGAATTTATTTGAATTATTATCAGTATGTCAAATAATATTTTTCATATTTCTAGGTTTAAGAATAATTTTTTCAGTAGAAAGATATGGCTTAATCTTTGTTGACTGCTTTTCAATTTGTGTTTTTTTCTTACAGGGAAAGATTACATAAGCCAGATTAAATTGATCGTAGGAATACTTGGTTCCCCGTCTGATGGACTTTTTCAGTTGTGTCAATCGGATCTCATCAAGCAGTTTATTACAAGTAAGATATCAGTTCAACAAAGGTATTGTTTATAAATTCCAGTAAAGACCTGCCAGCTGATGGGTTTTCCTGGAGTCTTGAGTATTAGTGAACATGTTTGGCTACTTTTATTATATACAGTTTTTATCCGTCTATATCTTATGTCTATAGTGTATTCTTGAAAAGTTTTAAATTTAAACATTTTATATACATGTACCTTACACTTAAAAGATAATTTGGCTGCAGTTTTCTTGTCAAGACACAGAAGAGTCACTGAAAAAACAGATAACAAAATTAGCTTATATACCAGGAATGTATGTCAAACTTAGCACAGTTTATATGGTGCATTGAGTAATTTGAAATATAGTGAAAATTTTTTGGCTTTGTATTGTGTTTTTTAACATTAATCATGTATTCTTATCTTACTGATGTCTTCCAGAACTTGGGAAGAAAGAATCCATTGCTTGGAATTCTCTGTTTCCCAAGGCCAGTAAGAAAGCTCTGGACCTGTTGGGGAAGATGTTGGTGCTGCACCCTGGTGACAGGATCTCAGTAGATAATGCTCTCAACCATCCTTATCTCAACAAATATCACGATCCAGATGATGAACCAATATGTCTGCCAACGTTTAACTTTGATTTTGAGAATGAAGTATGTGATGTAGTTTCACATTAATGAACAAATATTATTGACTGTCTATTTATTACCTCTTATCAAGGACTGTTTTAAAAAAATGGTTATAATATACTGAGTGTTGCAGTTACACCATATATGGAGCATGTTCTTTATAGACAGGTATATGTACACTGCTGATGATCTTTATCCTGCTGTAAACTGAGAATACCAACATATTAATCATATTACGTCTTACTCAAAGTCAGGAGAAAGGCTGTTTAGAAGTCAGTGAAATACCATTAATTTATAATTTTTCTGGGAACAGCACTATAGTAAAGTTTATCCACTCATCAAGTAGCCGTTAGATTATAAACAGTAAGCTAAATATAGTGTTAGACTTGTAGATTATGAACAGTAAACAGAACACAGTGTCAGTTTGGTAGATTATGAAGAGTAAACTGAACACAGTGTCAGACGAGTAGATTATGAACATATGAACAGTTAATATTATGTCAGATGTTTACAGAAAACAAATGGTGTTATTCTGGTGCTCAGATTATGAATAACTTCTTATTTATCAATCTGATTTAATTGGATTCAGAATGTGGTGGTAACTGTAAAACCCACAATAATTCAAAGATAGGTATTGAGAATTCTTCTGTTTCTTTTTCAGGAAATGACAACGACTAAACTTCGGAATATCATTTACAAAGAGATCATGGATTATCATGAACCAAAAAGCTCAGTTATGAAATTTAGTGCCTGTCTCAAGCCAGTTCCTCGGGAATCTACATGTACTATATCAACACCTCCAAAACAGGAGAGTTCTACATCGCAAAGTTCAATAGATCAAAAGCCTGTATTAGATGGATTACAAGTTGTTCCCCAGATTCAGTTAAAAGAGGAATTTAAGCAACTGACAATCAAAAACAGTGAAGAAAGAGTTACTCTTGATAAGGATAGTATGAAGATACCCACAAATGATGTAGAAATGCCGAGTGCCAAGTCAGAGGGTGGTGAAGCACAGTCAGCTGCTCCTGTGTCTCGTATAAAGGAAGAGGTTCAACAGGAAATCAAGAAGGAAAATAAAACCATTTCATCTGATACCAAGGCCCTAGTGAAGGCGGCACTGCTCAACTCTAGTCTGAAGAAACAAAGACATGGTCAGTATACATTGCTTTTGTATGATGTTACCACTGGTAGAAACATTTACAGCATTATCATATATATTTAGAAAAATTAACAGCCTTTTTGTGTTGGGGAAATAGTAGGTGAACAACATTAACAATGCCAACAAGAAGATGTTTTAAGAGTAAATTGTAAATATATTGTTCAACATTATATCTTAATGTCTTACTTGTTGATTTATATGTAAAACCCATGTTTATGTAACATTTATAGATGTGAACAGATATTCACATTCACATATATTAAATGAAATTTTACACAAGCCTAATCTCAATGCACAATGCAGATAGGGTTTGGTGAGCTTCTAGAAATGCAACACGAGTGTTAATATTTAGCTGTACACCTTTAAGGTCACTCTGCCTGGCATTGTTCAGGAAATTTTACTTAAGGAAGAAGCTTAAGTACCTAGAAATTAATATGATATGGCAGATGGCCCTTTACAATATCCAATTGGGCATTAAAAAAAGCCAACATTGACGATGAAAGGCTGATGTTTATAGTGCACTGTACAACCTGACTCCCAGTAACACAACATACAGCATCAGGTGTAAAAATGGACAAAAAATAAAGAATAGACAGTCCACTGTAATGTTTTAGAATATAAATTGTATTTTTTTTTTGTACACAAGTGAGATATTGTAAGACCAGAATAAGTAGCAAGATATTGAAATGATCTCATCATAAGTGATAAAATAAATATGTAAGGGGAAAAACCTATGAATAAAAATGTAAAATTAAGCTTGAAATCATGATTGGCAGCGTTGTATTTACTGTAAAACTGGTTGGCTGTATTTCTTTAATTCATCTGAAAGGTAATAAGATTTTGTAACATTGATTCTTGTGCATTATCTAATAATGAAATCTGCTATTATCATCCAATGATTTTTTAGAATCTGCAGCAGATGGAGATGACAGACCAAAACCTATCACTGCAGCTCAAAGACAGAAGGAGAGAGAAGAAAAAAGAAGGAAGAAGAAGGAAAAGGCTTTAGAGAGGACAAAAAAGAAAAAAGAGCAGAAAGGTAGAATAATGAAATCTCGATGTTAAAGTGTATGCACATTTGGTGACTGTGATGAAAGTCTGGTATAAAAAAGCAACATAGATATATATAGTTCAGTTATGTAACAGAAGTAGAGGTAAGGAAGGTTTTACACTGAAAAAGGGATCATTTTGAAGTTTTTATGATGTCACAATACCTATTGATCCTTCAGAATTCATTTTTAGGCATTTTAAACTTTAAGAGATTCTTTTACTAGGTATGATTGAAATAAATATCATCAGTACAAACTTTGTATAAGCAGTTCTAATATAAGTACAGTATCTATAGATTGCATAGGTAAACAAATTACATACCCCATATATAACCATAGCTAATACCTAACCTTTGACATAAAGTCTGGAGTTGGGCGTATTACAGAACCATCATACAGTACTTGTTGGTAATTCTAATCAACTACTTAACTAAATAGTATTGTTATACTGTTATTTTTAACAGCTGCAACTGATGCTGGAGGATTTCTAACAGATGCTGACAGAGAACTTCTCAACAGATGGTCTAAGATGCAAAAAGTTAACCATCCTATTGCACCCAAGCCTGACAACAAGTCCAACCCCACACCTCAGCCTGCAAACTGTAATATGATATCTATAGGCGAAACAGGTCAGACACTGGGCCAGCAGTGTCTCCAACAGTACCTGGCCAATCAGAAAAAGGCTGCAGAAGCCCGTGCATATGATTCTGATCCATCTCAGCCACAGATCAATCCGAGTGGTACTGTACATCAAGGATCTCACAGAACAGAAAGTAACATATCACAACCTGGTCATTCTGGACAGCATCAGCCAGGCATCACACAGTCGGCCAACTTCCCTCAGGACAGTTCACAAAAGAATTGCCAAGCAGTTAATACAACTATGTCTGGTCTACAAGCTGCTCAAAATATAATCAGTACAAAAGTGGGAAATTCTCATGGGGATGTATCATCCAACAAACAAAATAACATGTCATATACTCAACAACTTTCACTGATTGCAGGAAGCCACAGTGGCCAAGGCATTATGGGTAATCTTGTTCAGCAGCAAGACATAATGGAAGGTGGTGTTCATAAATCTGAGGGAAATAATATAAATAATGACCTTTCAACTATTAGTTTTGAGAACTTAAAAATGCTTGGAATAATTAATTCCCAAACAGCAAACACAAATCTTCAGCATGGCCATTTCTTCAATACACCTCAGCAAAGTCTGTCATTTAGTACCTCTGGAGGGGAGAATGCACCAAGTGCCACAGCCACATCTCTCCTCCAAGATGAAAATCAAAATCAGGCCTTCTCACAAGTTCGAGGACCTGTTTCTCATGGGTCCCCAGCTTCTCCTCACAAAGAGTACAGCAATCATAGTTCTCCTGAGAGTTATCAGTCACATGGTTCACCAGAGTATTATCAAGGAGAAACACAAGATCAGAGTAACAAACATTTGGGGTCATACTCTGAACCCAGTCCTGACCTTCAACAAAGGTCACCACAACAGGGCTTCCAGCAGGGGGCACACGATTCTGTGTTTCAGCAGAGGTCTCCTCCATCAACATTTGACCAACAGCAATCTCCACAGTCGTTGTTCCAACAGCAGAATTCTCCTCAGTCAACCTTTGATGAGTTTGGTCGCAGGCCAAGTGATGATCAGCTCAGCAATGCAGATAGCCAGTCTAGCAACCCTGGTCTGTCGGATGCCATATTGTCAATGAACACAGTTCAGGATTTGAGTGGACACATAAATCAGATGCCATTTGCTCATGGACACTACTTTGCTGGTAGCTCCCAAATACCTTTCAAACAAGATGCCACTGCACAGAGTCAGCCTACTCAGCCTAATCAGCCTTATTTCACCTCTGGTTCCTCTATGCATCCTGGTCAGTCGCTGACCAATCATCTTGTATTCAATGCTAACTCTCCGCCAGGTCTAATTGCCTCTCTGTCCCGACAGTTCTCAAGGTCACAGGTTGATGACCCTTGTCCACCTGCCTTAGCCCTGACCCCACGTGGTACAGGAGCTGGATATGGTGTTGGAATGGATCTGGATGCCCTCATGGTTGATGCCCAAGAAATCGGGTGAGTCATTGTGTCAATAAAGAAGACATTGTGCTGTTCTTTCTACCCCAAAAGTTCCTAGATTTTCAAAGTAAATATTTCATATTTTATTTTATTGAGAACAGTGGTAGTACAAATGAATACATTTTCAATTTACCAAAAAGCAGGACATTGATAAAACTTAAACTAAAATGTTAATTTGTAAAATGATTGAACAATGATATTTTATTTGAACTTACTCTATCTATAGCTTATTCTGAATTGTATTTTCAGTGCCCGCCCTGAACCCTCACCATTGTCATCCTCCCTGCTGACTGACTGGATGGAGGTTACCAGTGACCTTAATATAGATATGGATGCCTTGGAGCAGGAGTTGAGCCTTCAGTCACCCATGACCTTGTCTTATAATGACCTCTCCATGTACACCACCTGATCAAGTGCTGTGTCATGGTTACATTTGTAGAGATGTTAAAAAAAAAAAAAATTGTGATACTGTATAGCTAGTAATACGCACTGGGACTACGCACTGGGAATTTCAGTATATTCACCATCAATAAAGATTGCAGGAAATTAAGTATGCAGCAATCATTTTTACCATGATTCCAAATCTCAGAAAATGATGTTATACAGGCATAAAATTTATTACCGTATAATGAGCCCAAATTGAAACATTGAAATATGAGCCCCACATAATCAAAAAAAAAAAAAAAATCAACAGTATGTGTTGATTTAGATGTTATAACTATGATATGACCTTAATTTACTGTAAATACACAGATTTCAAATCAAAGTTGTCAGTAGATTTTAAATGAAAGTGTTGAGGAATAGGGAGTGATTATGAGACAACACACTAGTCTTATTGTAATAAAACAGCAATTGAAAGACTTATTGAGTTATGTTTTCATTATATTAATACTACTGAATTTGTGATGTCATGCTAATAATTTAACAATATTCTTCTGGTATGCCATGGATGTGTTGCAACGTCCATTATTCATTAGGCGACCATGAGTCATTATTTTGGCCGAGAGGTTCCTTTGATGAAGCCTGATAGTTTGGAAAAATAAATGACCTTGACTTTATTCCAGTTCCTGGGTCAAATCTGTTCAAACCTTTAAACGACTTCTCAAAAACCAAAATCAGGTTTGAAGATTCCTGGGATGAAGCCCAAAACATGTTTAAAAAAATATTAATAAGAGAGAAAGACCTTCACCTATATTCAAGGTCACAGGGGTCATATAAGTTTAAAAATTCAAAATTCAAATGACATCTTCTTATGGACTAAAAGGCATTGAATCATATTTAGGTGGTAGATTCCTTCGGATGAAACACAACACAGTTAGCAAATGAAAAAGAACTTGACCTTTATTCCAGGTCACAAGGGTAATAATTTCACAGATTCTGTTAGCTCTCCATTGCGTTGAGAAGAGATTACCAAATTAAAAGAATGACAATGCCATGTCAAGGCTTAAAGGGTAAGGGTAACAAAAAAGAATATTTTGACTGCAGTGGGGTTGAGTGATAAGGGATATCAAACCACAGGGGATAGTAGGGTTTCTATTAGCATTAAGTCTATTTCATGTTTAACTCAATTATTTTTAAAGGACTATATTGTTGCTATGTCCTTCCATTCCTCAGTACAGGATGCTTTATGTTAGAGAAATGAAATTACATGCATATATATACATTGTATATGTGTTTATATATAAAAAATATATATACATGGAACTTGTTTTTCTTCATTAACTGAGTGACAATATCCAAAATATCAATACATTAACACAAAGCATCATATACAGTAATGTTGTTGATCTGAACTTCCAGATTTGAATTACCTGTTGTAATTGTACCTGAGCTCGATGTGTGTTGTATGTACATTGCGATCCAGGTGTTCATATCCCCTAATTAGACAATTTGCCACAAGGATCATGTTGAGAAAATTCCTGTTGTCTATTAGAACAACTTCCAGACTTCAAGGATGTAATTGTGGTGTCAGTGGTTAGTGTTTTGAATTTCTTTGACTAAGTGATTTGGTGTTGCAGATCCCGAGTTCGAAGCCTGGATTGGGCACGAGTCTAATTGTCTTCCTTTGTTAATTGTTACAATGTCAACACTTACCATCATATATATGTATTATATAAATTGGATGGTAAGTCAATGTGCCATGTGTCATTTTCAAGTGTGAATGTCCAAGCTGAAGGTGATAATGAGATGAGGCTCAATGTAGTCATTGCCATAATTATTTGCTCAATGAATGTAGTTTCAGGGAAATTTCATACATATATGTAATGCAGAATGCTGAGAGCCAGTCTGTATACCCAAGGTCAAGGACATATTGATGTTAAAAGTCTAGATCAACCGTCAGTTATGCTTTTCTGCAATGTAACTTCTGACTTAATGAAACTGAAAACTAGTGATTTGTGAACTTTGCTTGATATGATGAGTCAAATCTCAAGGTTTCCCAGAGGCTAAATAAAAATGGTGATAGCTGTATCAACACACCAATTACTTTCTTTAGAAATTGTCTACTGGTTTTGCATGAAAAAGGAAGTTTTTATTTTCATTGGCAGTGACCTTTAATTAAACTGTCAGAGACCTAGATTCAAGGTCAAGGTTACAATAAGGTGAAAAAGTTATTTCAGAGTCAGGACTACTTTTAAATGACAGTAGTGCCAGTGAAATGTCACAAGATAATGTAGAATGGCAGTGTGTTGTGAACCATTTCTAGGTCTGTATGAAGTAGATAAACATTGGGAAAGGTGGTATAATATATAACCTGATTCATCACTTCTGATAGAAAGTAAGTGTATGGATGTAGGGAGATTTGACTCTCTAGCTAAAGCCAGTCACTTTCATTTTGAACTTTTCTGAAGTCTGTGTTAACTGTTAAATTGAAATTATGTGCAACACTTAGAATATTGAAACAAATGAAAAAAGGTATTTCAGAGAATTTTTTCTGGGTTGGTTACAGAAAATGTTGGAGTATATACTATTGCAGTAGTCGATTATCTTGTATCCTGTTATTTATGTGCACATATGCTTCATTGGTTAATTGTCTGATGAAGGGGACTGTGTGATCAAAGAAATGTCACACATCAGTTTTGATATGAGAACATCTAAACCACAATGCTTTATAAATCAATGGGAAATATTCTACTTTAATTTATAATTCAAATAAACCAACAAGCTTAGTTTTCATTTCCTGGTTATCTTTAAATGACCATAGCTGACATCAAACAATATAAAATTGGTTACCAATGGCGATATACAAATTAGTGAAGGCCAGTCTTATTTTCACCGAGTTACAGTCTATGGGTCTATTAACTTTAATCTTCATTCTGTTTTCTGATTATTGTCATCAACATGAACAACTTCAAAAGTCATTGTAAAAGTTCAATGTCAAATCAAAATGGTGAACACTTTAAATACCACGAAAGCTGAGCTCCAAGAAAATATCAAATTTTACAATAGCTTTGCATCTGTGTACTTCCAACTTTTTGCCAATCTTTTTTTCAGTAGAAGAGGGGGCTTATTTGTGATGAATACAGTATATATGTTTGTACATTCCAGTTGTAACAACATTTTGAGGAGCATAAATAACTGATTTTTTGTGGAACATGTTATTGCCTTAAATTCATCTGTTCAGGTTCGTCCTAATGTCTAATTTACTCAATTATTTTTTGTCATTAGGCTTTGCAATAAAAAAAAATCCCCCCCCCCCCCCCCCCCCCTGAGGCATTTGAACTTAATTTAATGTCTGCTTTGCTTCGGAGGTACAGAAGGTTTTTCTTAATTTGTAATAAATATGAGTTATAAGATAATAATAGTCTTACTCTAATGAACACGTCACATTGAAATGACTTTTAACTTGTCCTATAATCTAACATGACATTTGCCTACACCAGGGTATGAGAACAGTAAATCCCACTTTCTAAAACAACACTTAAAATGAATGATTTCGACATTTTATTGTACACAAGTATTTAATGAGTGGAGAAATGTCAGGCCATCTGATGATCATCCCTGTATTTCTTGCGCTCCGCGTATCTGTTTGGTTTACTGTAGTCTATGCCTGGGCAGTAAGTTGGTGTGATCACATCAGGCTCTGTTAATTCCAAATTCATTGATTCCACACCCGCCAGAAATGCCTCATACTGAAAAATATAATCATAACAATAATAAAATCTGTCCCTTAATCTACATCATATGTTTCCTCTTCTGTCTTGCTTTTGTGTCAAGTAGGTTATGTGAAGTAGAAGACTGTTACTAGCATGGTTTTTAAAGAAGAAAATAAATTGACTGAATATTGGATAGATATTTTGTGGTAGGATAGGAGTAAAAAGTTTAACAATTATAGAAACAAGAGGCCCATGGGCCTTAACGGTCATCTGACAAAAAGCAAGCCAAACCTAGAAAGTGGGTTGAGGTCATTCATTTGAACAAACTTGGTAGCCTCTCCTCCAAGCATCTTACAGGCCCAATATCAGCAATGGACTTTTGCTTGTTGAGAAGAAGTCGTTTGTATATTTTCATATTTGACCCCTGTGACCTTGAAAGTGGGTTGAGGTCATTCATTTGAATAAACTTGGTAGCCTTTCCTCCAGCATGCTACAGACCCAATATCAGCACTCATAGACTTTTGCTTATTGAGATGAAGTCGTATATTTTAACATATTTGACCCCTGTGACCTTGAAAGTGGGCCAAGGTCATTCATTTGAACAAACTGCCAGCATGCTATGGGCCAAGTATTACAGGCCTTCATATGAAAGTTTTCAAGGTCATTCATTTAAATAAACTTGGTAGCCTTTCCTCCCAGCATGCTACAGACCCAATATCGGCACTCATAGACTTTTGCTTATTGTGATGAAGTCCTTTGTATATTTTAACATATTTGACCCCTGTGACCTTGAAAGTGGGCCAAGGTCATTCATTTGAACAAATAGGGCTCCATGAGCAGCTAGCCAAGTATTAGCCCCCTAGGCCTTCTAGTATTTGAGAAGAAGTTATTTAAAGATTTTGACATATTTGACCCCTGTGACCTTGAAAGTTGTTCAAGGTCATTCATTAAAACAAACTTGATAGCCCTTCATCCCAGCATGCTACAGACCCAATATCGGCACTCATAGACTTTTGCTTATTGAGAAGAAGTTGTTTAAAGATTTTAACATATTTGACCCCTGTGACCTTTAAAGTGGGTCAAGGTCATTCATTTGAGCAAACTTGGTAGAGCTCCATGCCAGTATCCTTTGTGCCAAGTATTAGCCCCCTAGACCTTCTAGTATTTGAGAAGAAGTCGTTTGAATGAAAAGTTTACGCACGGCGGACGACGACGGACGAAGCATGATGACTATAGGTCATCGGACCCTTCGGGTCAGATGACCTAATAAAAAAACAGACAAACATCTTGCAAGTGTTGAAGGTTGTAAGGGTGAATAATGTGAGTCTATTTTATTTCATTGATAACAGATTTCAGTAGTTGTGGGATGCTGATATTATCAGTAACTTATCTAATGTTAAAATATTTTTAACCACAAGAAAAAAATAATGAAACATTCCCTATATATTGCAGGATTAAATTTCCCAATTTTAATTGGACAATGTAGAAAAGTACCATATAGCTGGTAATTGTCACGAGTCAAGATTTTCGTGATTTTCTTTCAATCAAATTATAATTTAATGAATGAAAATTTCACAACATGTAAAAGGACATTTGGTACACCTGTGTCGCATTATTTTATGGATTAAATTTTTGCGATCACATTGTATTGCAAAATAGTGAAAATATAATTCCTTCAAAAGTAACAGGCTAAATGATATGTGTTATTTGTCCTGGACTGACATGTAATTAATCATTGTAAGGTATATTTGTAACAAAACTTTGCTGACATGAGGTGAGGATCAGAATGGTGCTTGATATGATGCTAACTTCCTTTTTATTTGTGGAGAAATTGGCTCTAAGGGGAACACAGGGTATAAGAAGCTTCAATTTGCCACCTAGATTTAGTCATGTGACGTTTAAGGCTGCTTGTGATCTTGCTATCATTACCCATTCATTGGTTAAAATTTCCATAACCTATCAACTCACATGTATTTTGTTTACAAATACACTTAGGAGCCAAAGTTATTGTGAATTTGTCACTAGTGCATGAATTCAAACTATCATACTATACTATATATTCAAGTTAATATATTACTCCATTTAAACAAATACACAATAAGTAAATTACTTATTGGATATCTGTATACTCAGAATTATGTAGAGATGTATGTATAGGTATGTTTTATGACAAAACTTCTTTAGGTATAAAAACCTACAAACCTTTGGAAAAATGGTTCCCTGGAGAGGATCAAAGTGCACTTGTGTAATGCCAGCCTCAAGACATCGCTGAGCAATGACCTGGCCTACATAATAGGCTTGCTTCACTTTACCACAATCAGAGCTGTAATTTAATAAATCATAAATCACATAATACATAGCACTGGTGGTTTCAGTTTCATAATAATTGAATTCACATAATCAAGTGATTATCAATTATCATTGGTTTCATGCATTAACTGCTAAACATAACTTCGAGTTAAACTTTCCTCAATCTCACTTAGTAGAAATATTCCTCAATATCACTGAACACAAATATTCACTAGTCATTAAACACAAATATTCCTCATTGTCATTAATCACTAATATTGCTCAATTTCATTAAACGCAAACAATGCTCAATACCACTAAACAAAAGACCACTTAATTCTTACAACTCACATTCCACAATTTTGCTAAAATGCATGACAATCTAGGACTTTCCATTTTCTTTTTACCTTAATTAAACACAAAACAATAGATCTAATGTTCCACCTAAGATAAATATAATGGAGGATATAATGTGCTATATAACCTACCCAGTGAAGACATGTTTCATTTCTGGAGTGTCTGTAGAAAATTTGATGGTGAACTTTCCGTTTAAATGTTTGACTGATGCTGATGTTTTTCTGTCAGTCATTTTATAACTTAACCTGAAAAAGATAAAAAAAAATATCTGAAAGTTTGGATACTGTCCTCGGTCTTAGTAACTTGTACAGTGCCACATATATGTAACTAAAGTCTAAATGTATCACATAAAAAAATCATCTTAAACATTTGTTTTAGAAATCACAACTTAAGATGGTAGCCTCCAATCAATTAAGTTTACTTTGTACAATATAAAAATATATCTTTACTTTTAAAGATTGCCAAAGAGAAGCAATTCAAAGAAGTTTTAATGGACAGCACTAATATTAGATCAGACATGTCTCGAGTCCCTTAAGATTTTTACACACTTTTTGACTTTCAAAAAAATACACCTTTTCTTTCAAATAAAATTGGCTTGAATGCAAGACTACAATGATCCCAACATGAAGTTCCACACAGAGATTATGACATGTCATCAGGTGTTGACAGCCTGGGGGTCGGGTAAGACGGGTCGATTGTTAAACAAACTATTGCAATATTTATGGCCTTGAAAATATGCTATTGCTATTGAGAAAAAGCTATCACAATACATTGATAAGTCAACCTATCATTACACCAGTAAAGTTTAATACCTGTATCAAGTAACTGTTAGCTTCCGGTATAAAGATGATCAAACAACTTTAAGTAAAATGCTATTTTAAACTAACTGAATGCAAGGGTTATATTTCTGCTATCTTATAATAAGTGGAATGAAGAGTGTTTTGAGAATTGACAAAATACCAACTACTAATTGAGAGTTTAACAAGGAAAAAAGAGACCAAGAGGGCCTGTAAATCTTAATGGATATTAGAGGAGGATTGCCAAAAATAAAAATCAAGTAATGTGTTTTCCTTGTTCAAGGCTCCAATGAACACCAGAAACCATACACAGTATTGCAAAGAGATGCTGTTCATATATAACATATGACTGCTCTTGATACACTAATTTTCAAGAAAGGTGTTTGATTTTTCACAAATCTGACCCCTGAGAATTTGAACGTTATTTATTCATGGAAAATCTGAAGTGCTCCATTTTAAGTACCTACATACAAAACATCAGGACACTCTCTGAGTTTTCTGAAACTTGAGATGATTTTTAAAATTTTATATTAGACTCTAGTGACTTTGAAAACAGGTCAAGGTCATTTATTTGAAAAATTTCAAAAGACTCTACCCCAGGCAACTGTAGTCTTTTGCTTATAAAATTGATGAGAGACCTTTAGAAGAGGTAATCTGAGAAGAAGACCCTTTAAGATTTTAACATATCTGACACCTATAACCTCAAAAATACATCAAGATCATTCATATACAAATAAAAAAATAAAACTTTCTAACCTAGGTACATGATGACATAATATCAGGGCTTTGAGTCTTCTTGAACTTGAAAAAAAAATTCTAAAATATTTAATCTGGGTGTCTGCTGATATAAAATGAAGTCTCTGGGTCTTATGGAAATTGAGAAGAAAACATTTAAATGTGTTAAAGTAATCTAACCCCTGCAACCTTAAAGATAGGTCCTGGCCAGTTACATATCATAATAGCAATCTGTTCCATGTACTGCCTGGACAAGCATCAGTGCATGCTGTCTTTCTGAGCTTCATTCTGTGAAGTTTTCAATATATTTGACCCCTCTGAACTTGAAAATAGGTTAATGTTATTAATATGATGAAACATTATTACATTCTACATTTTACATCTACTGACATTCAGGAATTGGAAAAGAAGATAATTCAAGTTTTCAACTTATTTTACAATAATTGTGACCTTAAATATAGGTTGAGGTCAGGTATATGAGAAGGTGAAGGTCATTCAACTGATGATGCTATGGAACATTCCATCAGAGATACCTACTGAAAAAATACTAGACCTTTTCTACTTCTAGAACTTGAGAAAATGACCCTTAAAATTTTCAACAGATTTGACTGTGATGACCTTGAAAATAGGTCAAGGTAATTCTTATGTGAAAAACTTGTGGTGGTTTGACCCAGGTGCCTCCTGGCCAAATATTAGCACTGACTTCCTTTAAAGAAGTTACAAATTTATGGATAGATCCATACCATAAGTTCTCTGGCACTTTATATCATGGGAGCTAAAAAATAGACTTTGGAGTGATGTTAGACTCAACTTTTTACCTAACATGTCTGAAATAGTTGAATACTTACAGGTGGTAGGACTTCTGTACTCTATCTTGGAACTGCCATCCTTGTGGCTTTCTTGCCAAAGCCATTTTTTCCAAATTTCTGATTATTAAAACATAACATATTTATTAAAGCTATTGCAAAAGGATGGCCAAATCATATGTATTTTGTACATTCTGAAAAGAAGTGTATTCATGTGTAACCCTGGTAAAATACTAGCCGCAATATACCACTCAGCTAGAGAGAACTTCTCTTTAGCTCGATTGGTTCAGCGCCAGACTAGTAAGCCAGGGGTCCCGGGTTTGATTCCTAGCAGAGGCATTGAAATAGATTATGACCTCTGTTACACATGAAATAGATGTATATATTATTATTGAAAAAACACCAGAAAACTCTTAACAATCTCATTCATTGATAAAGGAAATGTTAACTGGTTTTCTTGACAAGTGTTTTTAATGAAAGGATTCTATCTGTAACATTAATTACTGTGATGAAAAGATCCAACACCATGCAAATGGGTATGAACATCCCTCTGAGTTGAGAGGATGGACTGAAACTCTTAATACATCAGATTCTTCATTATCTATAATGTTAATTGGGAAGAAAGACAGTATATGGTTAAAGTCGTTATCTACCCTCTGAATTGAGAGGGTTTATTGTACAGACTACAGTTAATCTTCAAAAAAATTGAGGATGTTCACTATCTCTTCAATGTTTATTCTATAAGGTCATCTACCTTGGGTTTCTGTTCCGAAACACGGGATTTATTTTATAGTTTGCATTCGGAGACGCATTCTCAGTTGAGTTGGCGGTTGACACAGAACAACATCTCACTACAAAATAAGTAAAAAGTTACAAGGCATCGACCATGATCCGTCAAAACTGGTGATTCAATTAATACAAATGGCAAATAAATTCATAGACGTATTTAGATTTAATGCATGAAAGTTGGCATGCATACCATTTCTACAAAAGCACGTCAGAGTTCCTGTGGACAAAGGTAAATTAAGTCTTCCTCCAAGTAGTAGTGCCATTTTGAGATTTTGGAACTGCCCTTGGATTTTCTTAGTCACTCGAACGCTTAACACTATTTATATACTCCAAACTTATTTCTGACGTAGTAAATGAGTAATCCTTTTATAATTTTTTCATTACACAATATTACTCAACACGAGAGGAATAAATTGCACTATTATAATTCAACTTGCTATAATACATAATATACGTATAATTTAGTTATATAGGTAAAGAATTACTATATTTTTCATCTGAATAAAATAACAGCTGCTCCCCATTCTCAACCGGAAGCACATGGTAAATCTAGCAGAAACGTCAACAAGACATCGATATCATCATGAGGTATTGTAATCAGACATTAATTATCATGTTAAGCAATATGGAGCAAACACATTCACCTACAGTGTAATATTTTATAGCATTGTTGCTTTGATACTGTGCTGTCCGTTAAATCCACAGTTGTGTAATGAAGTCACCACTGATACAGGGTCTGTGGTTATCATTGATACATACTTTATAGTTATGAGGATACTGTAGCTCGACATCCTGTCACTAGAGAGACTATGCTCTAAACATAGATACGTTAGTATAAAAGTCATAGATGTTTCTCAAAGTTCAAAGATAATTATTCAAAATGGCATATTGGCATTCTCTTTTGGGGATATATAATAGGTTGGACATAACCCCTCTATAGGTAATGGTCCTGCATTTGGGGGACAGTTATAAAATTACCGCATTGAGTCATCAGTTAATAACTAAAATGTAGGGTCATTCTGAAATAGAAACATAAATGAAAAAAAGAATTCAACAAAAATGGGTGTCATCTTTTTAATGTGACCCATGCCAATAGCCAATGCGGCAATGCACATCATAGGAATTGCAAAGAAAATGTTCATTTCTGTTATCTAACTTTGTGTTAAAATGACAATTTATAACACCGACTTTGTTCTCCATTAACTTTGTGATATTTCACAAAAGGCGAGACAATATAATTCAAAACTTTTTATGTAAAAATGATCAAAAATGCATTGGTTATTGGGCCATGTCAAAAATATGACACCCTTTTCTGTTGCAAAAGTTTAAAAGAACTTTATGTTTCTCTTTGAAATGACCCTGCTTGTGAAGCAGGGGGTGAAGGAGTCAATGTCCTATATCCACACTTAAAGCAAAATACTCTTTCTTGTTGCTTTGTTTTACTATGTTCTTTGCTACTGTACAGTGACAATGAAAATGTGGATGAAGCAGAGGGAGAAACTGGACAGCGAATCCTTGCTCAGTTCAAGAGTGAAACAGGTGAAGTGGCAGGAAGCTCATTCGACTTACCTGTAGATATTACACCTGAGAAGTTACAGCTCATCTGCAATGCAATACTCAGTAATGTGAGTAGCGATTTCATATCAGTCTTACATCAACATGTACAGTATTAATTATCATATTGTATATACATAAGTGAGTCGAGAAAATAATGAAAAGACAAAAGCAACTGTATTCTAATGTATTTTATTGACATTCTCAAGAGAACAAAATATGAGCCACTATAACTTAACCAGTTGGCTAGGTTCCTCAACTTATTAAAGAAAGCTATCACATTAGGAATTTGATTAGGATTTATATTATCATATTTATTTTTAGTAAGTTTTCATCCTGTTTCACAGAAGAAAATTGTCATGTTCACAAAATAAAGCAAAGATTGGGAAATTTTCACAATTTTTGGTAAAAATCTTTAGATAAAAAACACTGATTTAAATTTTTCCACAGACCGAAGCAGTACCCTATTCCTTTTTCGTGAACGACAATGAGATCACAACATCGCTGTCTGACAGTTTGGACAAGGATGCCCTTGAAAACACAGAGAAGGTGCTGGATATTGTGTATCAGCCTCAGGCTATCTTCCGAGTCCGAGCAGTTACTCGTTGTACTAGCACCATTGCTGGACATGCTGAGGCAGTCATCGCTGTGTCCTTTAGTCCTGATGGCAGGTAAAAAAAAGTGAACTCTTGGTCCCAGATTTGCAAAGCCTGGTATATGTCTTTAATCATCATTGCAAGTATTATTTTGAAGTGGAGATGTGGATTGATCTTCTCAACATGTCAGGTGCATTGCTATTTTCATGATACAAATGTGCCAAATTTAACCTCCTGAAATAGGAAAAGGACAGTCAGTTCACACATTTTTTTCAAATTTGATGTTGATTTCACTACAGAATTTGTACTGAAATTGATATTGTTACTGACATATGTAGTTCAGGTATCTATGATATTGACCTTCAGAATGGACGATTGGTGCGAGAAAAATGATTAACAAATGCCTTGTTATGTAAACAGAAAATCTAATCTAATCTGTGAACCATAGGCTATAGTAGTCAGTGATATTGATGACTACTATTGTGAAGTATAACCAGATTGGTTGATGTTGTTTTGTGTGTTGTAGATATCTAGCAAGTGGTTCTGGTGATACTACCGTCAGATTTTGGGATGTCAACACAGAAACACCACAGTACACATGTAAAGGTGAGACTTATAGTTGATAAAAATCTTATTTTGTTTTCTTTGTTTTTGTATGTAGGAGTTGGTAAATTTAATTTTAGTTACATCATTTATTATTGTTATCCATGATAATCCACAATTACATATTGGTCACATAAATTATATTTATATTGTCTAAAATTTTGTAACAGTTAACATTTATATATAATTTTGCAAAAATTGTATTTTGATTACTTTCTTGACCAAAATGCTGACATCAGCAAGTCCAGCGATTGTATGGAATAGTATAGTCACAAATTTAACTTGAATATTAATGTAAAAGAGTAAACTATCAAAGTTTTTAAAAATGATTACATTACTTTATTTTTTTCGTTTATTTGAAATAAAGGCAGTATATTTGCACATTGATATTTCATTAAGAAATGATGTGGCTTTCAGTCAGATCTTACAGAACAATGTGTCAAGTGTTTCTTTGGGAATTATTCTTGTTTTTGTGTTATAGAGTGGATGTTGATTTTCTTACATCATTCAACAACAACAGATATGATAGTAAAGAATGATCACTTTGTATATAGGAAAAACAAAGCATATTACAAATTTTGATCTTTGAGCAATTTCTGTAAGAAACAAGTCATTTTAGCACATTAGACAAGTTAAAATTCCCAAAAAACATGCCAACTGTTAACATCACATTCTGCTTATTTATCACATTTCACTCTGAAAAATAGAACATGATATTAAATGGGTTTCACTGGATATTGATACTGCAAGTGACCAGTGGCCATTTTGATTTAACTGGGAGACATCTAGATTTATTCCTACAGTCTCATATGATACATGTATAGCTTGGTACACTCCCACCTAGATTACATTTTATTAAACAGTAAACTGACAGTAGAATGGCAATATATGGTGTTGAGGATGAGTCAGTATTTACAATGTAATTGGTCAAATGTATGATGATGCTGTCCATTTTAATATTATAGAAGTATCACTCTTTTCTTATATTAAAATTATCTACTGTAACAATTTATTGGTTTTTTAAGTCACCAGATCATCTTCACCTGGCATTGTGTACCCATAAACAAATAATTATTTTCGACTTCTTCTCAAAAGCTCCTGATCAGATTTCAATGAAGAAACCTTCCCTGGCCTCAGATGAACCAAAATTGTGAATTATACAGTCCCCTCCCACTTAGGGCCTGAGGGGCGGGGCCAAAAGGGGTCAAATTAACTTGGATTCAAAAATCTTTTTCTCAACTCCTAGATATGGTAGAAGTAAATACTCTTTATGGATGGAAGAATCGTAAGGTGCTTTACCTTAATTGTGAATTTCATGGCCCCAGGGACTCATATTTCTGCGTGGGGAGTGGGTAAAGTGTACTATATTTTATATAGGAAAACTAGATTTTTGAGTATAGTTTGTTTAAATTCCATTGGAAATATTTCAAACTTGGCTAGAATTATGAGTGAAGGATGACAGAT
Source organism: Ylistrum balloti (assembly GCF_031769215.1). NCBI lineage: Eukaryota > Metazoa > Mollusca > Bivalvia > Pectinida > Pectinidae > Ylistrum > Ylistrum balloti. The sequence continues at coordinate 319,043 of NW_026782201.1, forward strand.
TGATAATATGTCCATATTGATTTTGACTGACCCCAAGGGACTGAGAGGCGGGGCCAAAAGGGGTCAAGTTGATATTAATTAAAAAAATCTTCTCAACACCCAGGTATGGTAGAATCAAATGCTCTGTATGGATGGAAGCATGGAAGGTGTTTTGATTACCAAATGGGTCTCACATTTCCTTCTGGGGAGGAATGTTTTAATCTCTACTGCAATTCTCTTAGAAAAATTGAATTTTTGAATATAACTTTGGTTATTTCCCTCTGGACATAACTGTGTTAGAATAATTTGACTATAGGATGACAGTTTTGATAGTATGCATGTATTGGCACTGGCTTACTTTATTCAGTGTAATGATTTCTGTTCCATGACACTTGATAACTACCCTTTAACCTTTTTATTCAATATTGCTTCTCCGGGTACCATCAAAGCTCGCCGCTTGGCCTCTTGTTGGTTTGATAGACTGTTCAGATTATAACGTTGGTATATTACTTGTTGTTATTGTTGTTTTCTTATAGGACATAAGCACTGGGTGTTGTGTATAGCATGGTCACCAGGTGGCAGCAAACTGGCATCAGGCTGTAAAAACAGTCAGGTGAGTAACATGTCCACTTATCCTTCTTGTTTTCTAATTTTTTTTTCAGTAAATAGAATGTATTTAGCCAATATCAAAATTGTTTCTTTCTTTGGGATTTTGTAGTCATTTTAGAATAGAGCATGTAAAATAATTCAACAGCATGTACAAGATCGGATATCAATAACTGGCATAAATAATTAGTATTGACAGTAGTGGAATACTGTTTGGTTTTTACATGGATTGATTAATTAAGATGATTCTTTAGAATATATCTACTAAGCTAGAAAAATTAAGCCTAGATTACCTGAAGACTGATAGTTGACACACAGAATATATTTTTAGGTTCTGAGTTTCCATTTAATATTCCATTTAAGAAATGAATCTAAACATTTTTGAATACAGCAAGCTTTTGGCAAGCTAAAATGAACAATTTGTAATAACTTTAATCAATTATGATTTGACAGAAAGATTTTGTAGAAAATGGACATTTCCACGTCAAACTTGAAATCAGTTGTCACATTGCAATCTGTAAGTGTGTAACATTGTTTAATTGTTTGAACCAGATATTACCACTGGTTATACATGAATTGTACATGAGTTAAAAAATATGACATTAGTATATTACTAAAGAACAAGGAAATCATGTGGTATTTTAAAATTATGGTGGTCGACTGTATCTGTTGGTAGGTGTGTCTTTGGGACCCTGGTACTGGACAACAGCTGGGAAACACACTGGTAGGTCATAAACAGTGGATCACCTGGCTGAGCTGGAAACCTTTACACCTGTAAGTCACCTTCTCCTAGACACTTGTAGTAGTGGAGTTCCTTAACCTAGACACATGTCTAGACACAATGTAGTACTGGAGTTCCTTAACCTAGACACATGTCTATTGCCACAATGTAGTACCGGAGTTCCTTAACCTAGACACATGTCTAGACACAATGTAGTACTGGAGTTCCTTAACCTAGACACATGTCTAGACACAGTGTAATGCCAGAGTTCCTTAACCTAGACACATGTCTAGACACAATGTAGTTTTAGAGTACCTTATCCTAGACACATGTCTAGACTCAGTGTAGTGCCGGAGATCGTTATCCTAGACACATGTCTAGACACAATGTAGTGCTGGAGTTCCTTATCCTAGACACTTGTCTAGACACAGTGTAGTGCCGGAGTTCCTTATCCTAGACACATGTCTAGACACAATGTAGTTTTAGAGTACCTTATCCTAGACACATGTCTAGACACAGTGTAGTGCCGGAGATCCTTATCCTAGACACATGTCTAGACACAATGTAGTGCCAGAGTTCCTTAACCTAGACACATGTCTAGACACAATGTAGTACTGGAGTTCCTTAACCTAGACACATGTCTAGACACAATGTAGTTCTGAGGTACCTTAACCTAGACACATGTCTAGACACAATGTAGTACTGGAGTTCCTTAACCTAGACACATGTCTAGACACAATGTAGTTCTGAGGTACCTTAACCTAGACACATGTCTAGACACAATGTAGTACTGGAGTTCCTTAACCTAGACACATGTCTAGACACAATGTCGTACTGGAGTTCCTTAACCTAGACACATGTCTAGACACAATGTCGTACTGGAGTTCCTTAACCTAGACACCTGTCTAGACACAGTGTAGTACTGGAGTTCCTTAACCTAGACACATGTCTAGACACAGTGTAGTGCCAGAGTTCCTTAACCTAGACACATGTCTAGACACAATGTAGTACTGGAGTTCCTTAACCTAGACACATGTCTAGACACAATGTAGTTCTGAGGTACCTTAACCTAGACACATGTCTAGACACAATGTAGTACTGGATTTCCTTAACCTAGACACATGTCTAGACACAATGTAATTCTGAGGTACCTTAACCTAGACACATGTCTAGACACAATGTAGTACTGGAGTTCCTTATCCTTTCTATCAGCTTTATTTCTTACCTATTTTTATTTATTTAATCGGAGCGTCTAGGAATTAGATATTGTGCCAGTAATACACAAGTGTAAGGATATATCTCTGATTTCCTTTTTTGATTTTGCCTGTTTCTTCTCTGTAGTGATAGGAAGTTTGAATGTGGATTGATCCAATGTTTTCGTCAAAGCCAATGTATTAAGATTAAAGTGTTGTCATAGATTTCATTGTTAAATGTATCATAGTATCATTGGCCCTTTGTGCTGGAGATACATTGTTTCCATCATTTAGTATAGGACAATACAATGTTTTCTGCCTTCCAGTGATCCAGAAAGTCGATTCCTAGCAAGTTCTTCAAAGGTAAGTTTTGTTTATTCTTTTATTACTGTGCATAGGTAAAAACTTGATCTGTTACAAAATGTTTAGTTAAACAAATATTTAGACAAGTCGATGAAATATTTTATTTTGGTTAAATAACAAAGCATCAGAACATTCTGAAAGCTGATAGATTTGACTGTTAAACAGAGAGGAAGAGTTTCCTTAATAATATATTTCTGGCATATATCAGTGTATGATGATGTCTGGTTTTGTTGGAGATCTCAGACACTATGATTTTATATCTGCATATGACGAGGTCTGATTTTGTTGTAGGATGGGACAATAAAGATCTGGGATACTATGTTATATCAGTGTACAATCACACTGTCTGGTCACCTGCAGTCTGTAACCTGTGTCAAGTGGGGCGGAACTAATCTCCTTTACACTTCCTCCCAGGACAGAACCCTCAAGGTGTGGAGGGGAGACAATGTAAGTATGATGATCTATGGTTATCAATAACTTTGCAGGCAACTTAATACAGGCTAATGTTATAATTTAGAACAAATATGAATACCATATCAAAGCAATTAAACACACAATTCCACATATTATGAATTTTATTTTCAAGAAAAAAAAAACATGAAAAATATTTTGATTATGTAGGAGATATCGCCCTTTGTTATTTTTCATACTTAAATTTTGGCTGGGTTATTATCGTATTTTTCGAATTATAAGCCGCTGCTTTTTTCCTTAACTATCAGGTGTGCAGCTTATATACCAGTGTGATTTATATGTGGACATAAAAATATAGGAAGAATGAAAAAAAAAAAATTGAAGGGTTCCCATACACCAGTATTTTATGAGCACCTGTCCATCACGTGTTTGTGATGAAAACAGATTGTCTAGAACCGTCATTTGCAATATATACAGGATGATTTTAAGATTGAAATAAAAATCAATTATATATAGATCCCACTGAGAAGGAGGGCAGTGTACAAGAATCATAACTCTTCTTTTGCCATTTGTTATTTTTCATACTTGAATTTTGTCCCATTTGAGGAATATAACCCATCCCTGATGGCCCTTGTTTCTATGATTCTGCTATTGTTCTCTTTCAAAATCATATATATAGGATATTTTCATTTTATGAAACAAGTCTTTGAAGTTTTCAAAACTTTAAAATAAGTTTTATCACATAAATAAAAAAAGTTACAGTATATTATGACCTCACAATCAATTACTGACTGCTGCAGCCAATGAAAAATACTCCAGAGCATATTACACTAGTGATATATGTAGACATATTACAAAGGCCAAGTAACTGGAAAACAGGTCGATTATGTGATAAATGTTTTCATTTAGTATTCATAAATTTTATTTCAATCAGAGTGCCCTCTCATAAGAAATAAATCTCATGGAAACCAAGATTATGTTACCCTCATATGTTCACATTGGACAGCAATACCCATGCTTTAGTAGGTAGGAGATGAAGTAATGTTTATAATTTGTTTTTCTTAGATAGGCCTAAATCCTTACAAAATGAATGTTGATGTTCCAGGGAGTGTTGTGTAGAACATTGCAAGGTCATGGTCACTGGGTCAATACCATGACCTTAAGTACAGACTATGTAATGAGAACTGGAGCTTTTGACCCTGCTGATGCCCAGCTGGTTCCCAAGAACATCACAGACTCTAGTAAGTCTAATTTTCTCCATTTCATTCAGAGTTCTGACAGAGTGGGTCTGGATGACCTACATTCATTATATGTAGTTTGTAAACTGTTGAAACCTCCTACACATTTTTAATGCCTCCTTCCTTCGAACACCTAGCCGACCGGGGTTTGATTCCCGGAATGGATGTGAAAAGGTAAGGAGTCACCTGCCTGACCATGTGGGTTTCCCCGGGTACTCCGGTTTCCTCCCACAATAAGACCCCTCGCGCGCTTACATCCGTACATCCGGGCCAACAAGAGTGATTAGTATAAGTTGACATTACTTGTTTTGCAATTTTTGTAAAATTAATAAAGTTTATATAATGCCTCCTTCCAATATTTTACTCAAGGGGTTTCTGAAAATTGTACAAATGTGGGCCCTGTACAGCAACGTGGTAGAAGGATTGGCCCGAAAAGTGTGAATTTTCAATCTTTTTTCTTCCATAGGCTTAGATATATAACAGCTTAATGGTTTCAGCTAACGATACCTCTTTTACAAAAATGTATAGGACTGTTACCAGTGCCCTAACACAGGTCAGGATGAAGGAGTTTCAGGGGATATGTACATTGGTAATCAGAATAGGAAACATTCTGTCTTTCATCTTTGTCGATAATTAGAACTGAATGAAGTAATACATTATCTTTATCAGCAGTTTAATCTGTATTTCATTACAGAAACTATGATCCATAATGTTGTAAGATAAACCATTGTCATATTGATAACACATGTGGTGCCTCAATGAGATTTACTTCCTGTTGCACATGTTAATGTGTAAACATGTTCGTAAGCTCATCAGACACTATATTACTATAAATTTGATACCTGATATGGTTCTTTACCGCTCTGTTTTAGTTACAGGATGATTGATGTGATGAAATTAATATGATATCATCAGTGTTATTACTTCTCAGCTATAAGCCCCACTGAACATAGACACTATGCTTTATGTAGGGACGAATATGTAGATTACCCGGATATTTGGTCAGACATTGAAATCTGGGTACTGACAGCCAAAATTCTGTTTCTTGACAGCCCTGATGAAATAAACGTCCTTATTTCTCACACATTCATACTTATTTATTATATGTCTTGGAGAGGTGGGAATGTAGGTAAAATGGTGTAGCTCACCCCACTGTGGTCAAGTTAATGGGGCATTTTTCTTATCAATGTTCTTCTACAGTATTAGAATAAATTGTAGTAAAATTATCAGTAGATGTGACGGACAAATAGAATTTGATCTCTTGCTTGGCTTTGGTAATTGCAATTCTTTGATGGTAAGATGTACAAAATGTAGTCTTCATTGTGTATAGGTGTGGGACCTGAGGCTCTGAATTGTCATACTTTACAGTAAACACTTTGCTCTGCTCATGTACGGGGCCTGACTTTTTGTACTGTCACATTTGTCAGTACTGATCCCTGCATACAAGTTTGGGGCCTGAATGTCTGTACTGTCATATTACAGTCAACACCAATTCCTGTGTACATGTGTGGGGCCTGATTATCAGTGTACAATTACAATAGATGTCACAGTCAACACTGGTCACTGTGTACATGTGTGGGGCCTGATTATCAGTATACAGTTACAATAGATGTTACAATCAACACTGGTCACTATGTACATGTGTGGGGCCTGATTATCAGTATACAGTTACAATAGATGTTACAGTCAACACTGGTCACTATGTACATGTGTGGGGCCTGATTATCAGTATACAGTTACAATAGATGTCACAGTCAACACTGGTCACTGTGTACATGTGTGGGGCTTGATTATCAGTATATAGCCACATTAGATGTTACAGTCAACACTGGTCACTATGTACATGTGTGGGGCCTGATTATCAGTATATAGCCACATTAGATGTTACAGTCAACACTGGTCACTATGTACATGTGTGGGGCCTGATTATCAGTATACAGTTAGATGTTACAGTCAACATCAATCCCTGTGTATATGTGTGGAGCCAGACTGCCAGTACTATCACAGTAGTTAAATCCTGTTCTCCATACTGTAGCAATATCTATCAAATCTGCCTGATTTTTGTAAAATCTGGCACCACTGGCCCCGCTGGTCCAAAGAAGGTGGTGGTCCTCAGCTACGTTGTTGGTCCGGTAATAGTGGATGACAGGATGTATTTGATTAGTTGTTTTGTCTCTGCGATCTCGTAATTTAGTGACCAGTGAAGTGGACGGACCATGACATACACCATTTTCTTTAACAATTAAATTGAATCTTACATCTCCAAATATCAAAGTAGGGATTTTCTTTTTGACAAATTCAAATTTGAAAATGAAAGCAGATTTTTGCCCAGTGATATGTGAAACACAAGAAGAGGCCCGAGTCACTGTCTTGGCTGTCCTATCCAGTGTGTAGCAGTCATTGACGACTAATGTACCAGAATGGTTTGTCTGCCATATTACTATTTTTGTTCTAGTCTGATCATATTCAAGCTTGAAAATCTCTGTGTCTTTCTTCCTCACGTCGTACAGACTGATGAGACGGATCCAGTTGACGTCATTGCTGTCTACGTTACCATTATCAAAACCAATAAGGGGGTGATGCAGATATATACTGACATTTTTAAAGTATCGCTCCTCGTTATATTGCCCTTCAAACACAGATTTGGGTAGATTGAATTTGATATTTCCGTCTTCTGTTCTTTCAAACTGTGTGAGGAAGAAAACGGCAACGGAGCAGGAGAATATACCCAAAAGTCCTATCATAATGAAGAATCGATAGGTCACATGACGACAGGATGTTTTTGTGTGGTCGTTCAGTTCCGCCAAGTTCTTCTTACTGCAGTAGTGTATGAGACTTACTATGATTCTGATGATGATGCTAGCAATGATAACCGAAGCCTTCACTAACTGGAAGTAACTGATGGCCTCCTCGCGACACAGAGCGATGAAGAGGTTGATGATAATCTGTGGAATGTCTTCAATCCAGATGGTCACTGCAGATGCAAGGTCAGCATTGATCCATGGATTTTTACGGTAAATCTCCCACCATAGATTTACAACCTCAAACACAAATGTGAATGTTCCGATGATGGAGAATGTCAGTAAGGAATAGGTGATGGCATTGTCTGGAGGTCCATACACGAGGCCTTCCTGAATCTGAAAGATGTCTCGGAAAAGTAACCAATCAGCTATCATATCTACTGCATTCAGAGCCATTACCACAAAAAATATAAAGGTCTTGAAGCAGAAATTATGTCTGAGTTTGGCACAGTGTCCTATCCTAGTAATCTCCTCAACGATATCAGGGTCATCTTCTTCTTTTCGGTCTGTATTTATCACTTTGTCTGATGAGCTAGTCTGAGATTTCCTCTTCTTACTCTCTAGGTCGGTGTCTTTACTGTCCTCCCCAGACTTGTTTGGGGGAGGTATTTTGTTGTTAGTGTCACCAGGTGGTGATATGCTAGAATTATTGTTGCCATGTTGATTGGATGAAGTTACGATACCTTTCTTACTATCTTGCTTTCCACTGCCAATTTCAATGTCTTCTACTTTAGTCTTCATACTGACAGCAGGGCTGTCTGTCTCCGAGGAGAGCTAGCTCTGAAAGATGAATATATATCTTTACTTTCTTATTATATTGTTAATTGACCACAATCTTTAATACGTTAGCCTGGTTATTCCGTAAAATTCTGTAGACCAGACCTGAACTGTATTTTGTACATTTTTAATTCACCATCATCAGATAGTAGGCTATTCAAATCGCTCTGCGTTCAAGGTCCGCCGTTCATCCATCCGTCCATCCGTCTGTAAACAATTTTTGTTATCACTATTTCTTGAGAAGTACTGGACGAATCTTTCTCAAATTGCGTAAATAGGTTCCCATTGGTCCTTAGTTGTGTCCGTTTGATTTTGGGTATGATCAAATAAACGAACTGGCAGATAGGTGACCATGATTTTTTCAATGTAGTTTGTTACGGGTATTTCATGAAGTATTGGATGGATTTCTCTTAAATTTCTTATGTAGGTTTCCCTTTGTCTCTTATTTTGGGACTGATCAGAAAAACAAAATGGCCATCTTGGATTTTGACTTTGAAAGTTTGTTGTCACTATTTCTTGAGAAGTACTTGATGGAACTTTCTTAAATTTCATACACATGTTCTCTCGTGCTTTTTTGATTTTTTAATTGATCAGAAGAAACAAAATGGCTTCCTGTGGGCCATTTTAGATTTGGCAGGTAAAGATTACAATTTCTGCAAATGAATGTTCAAATCTTTCAAAGAGTAAATAAAGATTAAACAATGGTGGGCGCCAAGATACCTGTGAAATCTCTTGTTTGTCTATATAACTATAACAATGTAAATAATGGTTTTATTTCAAATAAAAACATGCACTTTAAATATTTATGTTTTTGTAAAATAAAGCATGCTAGAGACAAATTATAACAATTTGAAGTATTAATGTGATGACTTCTTATCACTATGATGAAAGGTAAGTACATAATTTAGAGTTATGAGGTTTATGAGGTGATCAATGTTTATGAAACATGAATATTAATAATTAAACAGCATTTTGAAAGAATGCGCTATGATTACAAAATAATGCAAAATTATAAAAAAGTGTAAAATGATTATAAAAAAAATGATACATGATTGAAAGTCTTAACTGTAATGTACAGATGTAAACAAAAGTAAAGTTAAAAGTTTGTTAAAAGCAAAGAATTATTTTAACTCAATATCCAACAGAATATGAAGCCTATGAAAACTTCCTGTCTGTGTGTTATGTTTATGATGTAAATATTATCAGGAGGCCTTATCAGAGTAAATTTTGCTGTGTTACATAGACATATTTGGTTTGTATCAGTGTGTCGTCAGGGGCTATTTATATTAAACAATTTCACCTCCATATCAGTACAAATGATAAAACATAAAAAACAGATCTATTTTTAAAGTTCAGATATACGGTAAAAATTCATAATACGTTATTTTTGTTGATGACAAAACACATTTAAGGTAAATAAAGTATCTTACTTATTAGGTCATTTATGATGTAAGTAAAGTATTACATATCTTAATAATTAGGTCATTTATGATGTAAGTAAAAAATTATATATCTCACTAATTAGGTCATTTATGATGTAAGTAAAGTATTACATATCTTACTAATTAGGTCATTTATGTATTACATATCTTACTAATTAGGTCATTTATGATGTAAGTAAAGTATCTCATATCTTACTAATTAGGTCATTTATGATGTAAATAAAGTATTACATATCTTACTAATTAGGTCATTTATGAAGGTTTATCATATCAATTAAATCAACTGACTTCTTGCTGGTATACACTGACATATAAGTACTCATGCATCTAAAAAAATATAAACAGATAGAAAATCTAAAAACAAATAAAAATGTAAAGATATAAACCTTAATAAAGCATCTATTGAATGACTTCATTCAAATAAAGAAAAAAGGTGTGGAATATCCTAAAGAGTCCCGCCAATTTAAGATAAGAAAAAAAAAGATGGAAATAAGAATGGAAATATCTTTCTTATTTGAGATAAAATAATCACAATGTCTTATGCATTGAAGATAAAAGCACTAAAAATATCTTATTCATTAAAACGATATCCCAGGTAATTATCTCTCACTTGTCTTTGTAGGATATTTGACTTGTCATTATGAGATATAATTAACATAGGACTAGTGTTTGTAAGATATAATTAACATAGGACTAGTGTTTGTAAGACATAATTAACATAGGACTAGTGTTTGTAAGACATAATTAACATAGGACTAGTGTTTGTAAGATACAATTAACATAGGACTAGTGTTTGTAAGATACAATTAACATAGGACTAGTGTTTGTAAGACATAATTAACATAGGACTAGTGTTTGTAAGATATAATTAACATAGGACTAGTGTTTGTAAGATATAATTAACATAGGACTAGTGTTTGTAAGATATAATTAACATAGGACTAGTGTTTGTAAGATATAATTAACATAGGACTAGTGTTTGTAAGACATAATTAACATAGGACTAGTGTTTGTAAGACATAATTAACATAGGACTAGTGTTTGTAAGATATAATTAACAAAGGAGTAGAGTTTGTAAGATTATAATTAACATAGGACTAGTGTTTGTAAGATACAATTAACATAGGACTAGTGTTTGTAAGACATAATTAACATAGGACTAGTGTTTGTAAGACATAATTAACATAGGACTAGTGTTTGTAAGATACAATTAACATAGGACTAGTGTTTGTAAGATATATAATTAACATAGGACTAGTGTTTGTAAGATATAATTAACATAGGACTAGTGTTTGTAAGATATAATTAACATAGGACTAGTGTTTGTAAGATATAATTAACATAGGACTAGTGTTTGTAAGATATAATTAACATAGGACTAGTGTTTGTAAGATATAATTAACATAGGACTAGTGTTTGTAAGATATAATTAACATAGGACTAGTGTTTGTAAGATATAATTAACATAGGACTAGTGTTTGTAAGATGTAGATAACATAGGACTAGTGTTTGTAAGATCTAAGTAACACTTCACATGAGATTGTTCAAGTGCAAACTAGATGAAAAACATTATTTTTCTATTTAATTTTAGCTAGAAAATGAAATGACAAACTCACCTGTGAATTTTAACTCTGGATGATGTACAATATTCGGAGTTGTGAAGAGCCTGCTGCGGTAGTTAGTCAGATCCCACAAGCCGAGATTGTTGGTATTGACAACACTATCATGCCCTGGTCACAGTGTAACCTTACTGGAAAGGTCATGTTTGGTGAAAATCTCGCTTGTAGCTTGATAAGCTTGGTCGTAATCTACTATTGAATGTGTTTGCAGACTGATATTATTTGTCAGACAGACAGAGTTTAATACCAAGTTCTTAGCTCACTTAGTTCAAAGGACTGGTGAGCTTTTGGCACATTGCAATTATCAACTTTAAAATAAAAAAGGAAAAACGACACTGCTGTTCTTCTAGAACAACTAATTTGACAGGGCAGATCACTAAATTATGCTGTATCCTAATGTTTGTCCATCTTTTAAATTAATTTCTTCTCAATAACCAAAAGGCTGAGGGTACTGGTATTAGGTCAGTAATATGCCGAAATCACCACGGTCTACCTTTGAAGTCACAGAAAGCAAAAATTTTTAAATCTTTATAGAATTTTTCACAATAACCAAGAGACCCAGAGTATTGATATTTGACCAGTAGCATGCTTGCAGGAAGGGCTAACAAATTTCTTCAAATGAATGACATTGGCTGGCTTTCAAGGTTACATGAGAGGAATGTGTCGAGAACTTCAGATGTCTACTTTTTGATATTTTGAGGCATGCAGAATAGGTGAGCAGTTAAGGTCCTTTGTGCCTCTTGTTTTACTGATAACATAGAATGTTGTTTTTTTTCCAATGCAATGTGATTTATAGCAATAAAGTAATATGTTTATGAATCCTGTTGGTGTTTGATGAAGGGGGAGGGAGGAGTCTTTCACTCAAGTGTCAGTTGCTTTTCAGTGGGTTATTCTAAACCTTGTTAGCTCATCTGCCCAAAGGGTAACTTAGTTTATGCTTTGGAATGGTGTCCATCATCCATAATCACCTTTTTACTAGAAATGATTTCTCTCAACAACCAAACAACCTAGGATACTGATAATGTTCCTGTATGATAGTGGAATGAATAGCAAATAAGTTTGTATGATTTATTAATATGACCAACTTTCAAGGTCATAAGGGTCAAATGTCTTAAAATCTTTGAACAATTAGAAGGCACACAGTAGTTATATTGGACTTGTACCATGCTGGAGTGTGTTGTTGCCTGCTTTGGGAATGGGATTTCGTATTTGCAAAGGTTGTCTTAATGAACTTGCAGAACAGGTGGACTATTCAGGTCCATTGGGCATCTTGTTTGTAAAAATGTGGCAGTGTGAATGAAGCAGGCTATTTGATTCAAGTGTCATAGGATATTGAGCGGGTTATTCTGAACCCTGTTCACAAATTTGTAGGGATATATGACTCAAATGTCATAGGTTGTTTACAAAGTGGGTTATTTTACCTTGACCTTGTATGTTATGTATGTGTGAAGAGACTGAGTATTTTAGTCCATTCTTGCTAGTTTCTTTGTTGGTAATTTGAATCCAATATTTGTATTCAGATAAGATTTCTGTATTCAAAGTTTTCAATATATGTAGGTGGATTGATAAATGTTTCTCTTCTATACTTGTTGTGTTACAGTGCCTTAGCTCTCCAGAGGGTGATAACACATTAATACTAATACATTAGTATATATCATTTTATCTGAGTCTGCCAAAGCTGTAATATTGGACATTCCTGTATCTCCAAGCTGATCAGCACTTCTGCAATAGATATCGCTCTGGTTGTCATTCGAATTGGTCCAGTTTAGATTTAAACACATCAGTGTTTATGTTGGACTCAAGTCATTAGTTGATCACATCAATTTTGTGTTGTAATGGATTGTGTGGCTGTTTGGTAATCAGCTACTACACGATCAACTTGTAGGACTTATTTACAGAGATGTTAAGTAAGACAGTCATTAACAAACATGGGATCATTTGACAACAGGACAGATATTGAAGGGTTTAACATCAGATATACTGATGCTACAGTTTTTTTCAAGCTGTTTATAAATTTCATCTGTGCATTGATAAATATTTCTTTTTTTAAGAACTCTGTATCTTTATTAAAACTAGAAGAGGTGTAATAGAGCCAACACCGGGTGCTGTTCGGTAGGCGGTTCAGTTGGTTCCTTATCCTCTCCGTCTGTACGTTAGATGTCGAAATTTGATATTATGTTGTGCTGATGAAGCCCCAATAAGGGACGAAACCGGTCGACAAATAAATTGATGAGCCCAGCCTCTTCGCCTGTTGTGATTGACCACTGCGCCTTTGATTTTCATCTTTCCTTCAATCACCCTGCATACTTTCGGTTATCCAGACGGAGAGGATAAGGAACCGACTGAACCGCCTACCAAACAGCACCCGGTGTTGGCTCTATTACCCCTCTTCTATTATACTAGTCTGATCTAGAGCCCCTGCATCTCCCGGGATCCACCGGAACGGAACTAACGAGTCCGCTATAGGACCAACCCCTTCCAACAAGCATTATGAGTACAGATGGTAAGGATACATTCACCTTTAACATTCCCCCAGAATTCGTGAACCCAAAATCCTCGAAAAACACAGACAACAAGAGACCTAGGACCGAGGATCATAGGGATAAGATCTCCCTTCCAGCTAAGGTTATCCCGTATTTCAAGGCACTAAGGAAACTAAGAATACAAGCATACAAGTGCCAGAAGCACACAGAGTACTTAAATAAGTGTGTTAAAGACGGGATAGTACCCAAGGGATTACAGACCCGTGTGAGTCCACAACTTCCGAACATTAACACAGAGTTTAACTTTGAAAGGGATGCATGCCACGTCAACTTTGGCTTGCAACTGACGAAGCTGCTGTTAAACTATTGGTCGGACCGTATCACCAGTCTGGCCAGTGAGATCGAATTGGTCAAAGGAAGAATCACCTAAAACACATCACCAGATATAGTTGACCAAATTGGGACGATCATTGACCAATCCATCGCCCGAATAGCAGAAGAGGACCAGAACAGAAAAGAGAAGCCGACCGAATGGAAACCACGCGGCCGAAACGCCACTGCAAGTTCATCCCGCGCAGGAAATTTAGGAAAACAAAAACAATAACAAACGATTACAGTGGAGTTGTTAACTTGTCAGATAGGATACTAAACAAATCAGAATTAGATGTTTTAGCTAAAGGACTTAATTTTTGCCCCACTCCGGGGGTACCCAGCACAGCACATGAAAACCACTCACCCGGGATATACCATAGGACCGGAGTGCATGAATGAGAAGGTCAAGGAGCAAGCTGAAAGACCAACGGTCAAAAGACCATTTGAAGTTTTAACGAAGAAACAACTGGAGAAAGCCAAATTCTGGATTGTACCAGCAAACAAAGAAGCAATTAGGACTACACCTTCGGAACCCGTAATGTCGACTATCGATGAGGAGACCCTACGTGAGGATCTAGCCCTTAGTGATAGCTCAGCCAGCAACACCTCTCTACAGGATATTTTGGAACCCAGTGATAACACACTGGTGGACTATAAACAGTTGGGATATGTTTGCGAATCCAAATCCACAGAATGTTTAGATGAACAGAATTAATGTTTTGTATTCTACTGGATACACATACAACACAGACTCAGTTAATTTTTTAGATATTTAATATTTAACTCATTGTCATCATAAATCTAATTACGTAAATGTAATATGTACATTCTACTTACTGATAACGTTATAACATTATATGTATGTAACCGTTATGGAGTTATGTCGCTTGGACATACGTCATAAGTGAACAATTGATTATGTCTCCTCATTTTATGTACGTTAGGTGTCGAAATTTGATATTATGTTGTCCTGATGAAGCCCCAATAAGGGGCGAAACCGGTCGACAAATAAATTGATGAACCCAGCCTCTTCGCCTGTTGTGATTGACCACTGCGCCTTTTATTAAAACTACCATCAAATGGTGGGCTGTCCCAAATGTTTTCTGTCTGTCTGTGGTCAACTTATCTTATAGCTATCATTGACTTGTCATATTTTTTAAGAATTAACACGTGGGTCATTTTCAATATAACATATAGATTTAATTTTAAATCTTAATTTACATTTTAATTAACATCTGAAATAATCTTTGTTGGTTTTTTCTGATTTTTGTTGGCAGTTAATTAACTGTTTTATTTTTTGGCCACCTGAGACAAAGCTCAGGGTAACCTATTGCAATCCCTGTCTGTCTTTCGTTGTGTGTTGTGCATTGGTTTCCGTAAGCAATGCATTTGTTTCTTAGGGAGCAGAGGAGTGGGGTCTAAAATAGGGGAAATAGATTTGATTCCTCTAAACGCTTTTCGTTTGTTTTAGGTGAAGCAATTTCTGGAAACTAAATCAGATGAATCTCTTCTTGATAAAAAATATTTATATCTGTGATAATATTTGTAAGAGGAGATATTTGAGACACACATTTTTGTTATTATTTTGTGAATAATTACAGATTGAAACGGGACTTTGTTTAGGATTTTTCTATCTCATATGTTGTTATTTGAAGATCTTTATTTTTAAACAGGTAGGTCTATTACCAACAGTTCTTTTGTCAAAATATAATAGAATTTTTAAAAATGTATATATATACTTAATAGATAAAAACAGATTATCAGGACTTGTATCAGCAGTAGCTATGTCAGGTTTCAATGAAATATAGTAAAAATCTGGTAATGGATGTTAAAATGCTGATCAATATGCCTGATGGTTTGGTAATTTGCATGATGTACGTGACATGTGGTGGTCTTGTCTCTTAAGAATGGTGTTTTGTGATCACTGTTGGCTGTTGGCACATAAAGCCTGTATATCATAAACGTGAGCTGAAATGGCATCTCACTTCTTGTTCAGTGTCTGTGCCAGTTATTGTAAGTTGGAGGACAGATTTAGCCAACGCTGTACTTGTCTTCCAAGAATATCCAAGTAATCCAGTATTGAAGTTTTCCATGGTAACCTGCAAAGCACTGATTCTGCTATGGTAGTGACAGTTGATCTGCTGTCAATCAATGCAGTATGTTCTAAGTCATTGTGTATATTACTAATCAATAGAATATGATAACTACAATTTGCCATCTTAGATTTTCTTGGCAGTAGAAATATATTATTGAAATTTCTCAAGAAATACTGGTCAGTTCTTTTTAAGATCTCATGACCTTTGGGTCATGTGTCCTGAACAACTCTTCAAGATTCACTGCTACCAATCTGGAATGTCATCCTGTAACTTGGTTCAAGCCAAGTTTTGTTTGCCTTTTAAGTATCCTCCATGAATTGAGGGACACACGAGAAGTAGAGTAGCTACACACAAGTCAGATTTCATTTACAAATTACACAATGATATATACAATATGACACTAAAGAAACACAAAATCAAATCAAGTAAAAAACAATGATACTGGTAATATACATATTTTAGTGATAATCATATTTTAGCACTTTTGAGCCTAAAATACTGCACTGAAATCTAACTGTGCTAATTGCAATTTCCGTATATGGACAATATGGCAATTATTGTGAAAGCGCAAATTCATCATTGCACTTCTTTATTCAGAATTGAAATGACTTAAATTTGATTGTGCTAAAATAAGTGTGTTCACAGGAATGCAACAGGCTCTATCATAATCATAGCACACTTAACTATCATGGAAATTACATGGTTGCATTAAGCTTAATTGGAGATGAGAAAGCAAATAGCATCTACATCAAACTAATATTTTAAAAAAAAAATTGTTAGCACATTTTCAGATATAATCATTCAAACATTTGATATCACAAGTTTTCATATGAATAAAGTTTTAAATCATACTACATCAACTACATTATAAAATACTCAAACATTGGGCCATCTTTAAAATATCAATCTGCATTGACTGTCTCTTGCTTGAGAATTTGGTTTGGTAGTTAGGAAAGACAATTCAGTCCTAGGTGGGGTGGAGGAAGGGGTAATTCAGTCCTAGGTGGGGTGGAGTAAGGGGTAATTCAGTCCTAGGTGGGGTGGAGGAAGGGGTAATTCAGTCCTAGGTGGGGTGGAGTAAGGGGTAATTCAGTCCTAGGTGGGGTGGAGGAAGGGGTAATTCAGTCCTAGGTGGGGTGGAGGAAGGGGTAATTCAGTCCTAGGTGGGGTGGAGGAAGGGGTAATTCAGTCCTAGGTGGGGTGGAGGAAGGGGTAATTCAGTCCTAGGTGGGGTGGAGGAAGGGGTAATTCAGTCCTAGGTGGGGTGGAGTAAGGGGTAATTCAGTCCTAGGTGGGGTGGAGTAAGGGGTAATTCAGTCCTAGGTGGGGTGGAGTAAGGGGTAATTCAGTCCTAGGTGGGGTGGAGGAAGGGGTAATTCAGTCCTAGGTGGGGAGGAGGAAGGGGTAATTCAGTCCTAGGTGGGGTAGGGGGTGGGGAGGAGGAAGGGGTAATTCAGTCCTAGGTGGGGTGGAGGAAGGGGTAATTCAGTCCTAGGTGGGGTGGAGGAAGGGGTAATTCAGTCCTAGGTGGGGTGGAGGACGGGGTAATTCAGTCCTAGGTGGGGTGGAGGAAGGGGTAATTCAGTCCTAGGTGGGGTGGAGGAAGGGGTAATTCAGTCCTAGGTGGGGTGGAGGAAGGGGTAATTCAGTCCTAGGTGGGGTGGAGGAAGGGGTAATTCAGTCCTAGGTGGGGGGGAGGAAGGGGTAATTCAGTCCTGGGGTGGAGGTGGGGTGGAGGAAGGGGTAATTCAGTCCTAGGTGGGGTGGAGGAAGGGGTAATTCAGTCCTAGGTGGGGTGGAGGAAGGGGTAATTCAGTCCTAGGTGGGGTGGAGGAAGGGGTAATTCAGTCCTAGGTGGGGTGGAGGAAGGGGTAATTCAGTCCTAGGTGGGGTGGAGGAAGGGGTAATTCAGTCCTAGGTGGGGTAGGGGTTTCAGTCCTAGGTGGAGAGGAGTAAGGGGTAATTCAGTCCTAGGTGGGGTGGAGGAAGAGGTAATTCAGTCCGAGGTGGGGTGGAGGAAGGGGTAATTCAGTCCAAGGTGGGGTGGAGGAAGAGGTAATTCAGTCCTAGGTGGGGTGGAGTAAGGGGTAATTCAGTCCTAGGTGGGGTGGAGGAAGGGGTAATTCAGTCCTAGGTGGGTGGAGGAAGGGGTAATTCAGCCCTAGGTGGGGTGGAGGAAGGGGTAATTCAGTCCTAGGTGGGGTGGAGGAAGGGGTAATTCAGTCCTAGGTGGGGTGGAGGAAGGGGTAATTCAGTCCTAGGTGGGGTGGAGGAAGGGGTAATTCAGTCCTAGGTGGAGAGGAGTAAGGGGTAATTCAGTCCTAGGTGGAGAGGAGTAAGGGGTAATTCAGTCCTAGGTGGAGAGGAGTAAGGGGTAATTCAGTCCTAGGTGGGGTGGAGGAAGGGGTAATTCAGTCCTAGGTGGGGTGGAGGAAGGGGTCATTCAGTCCTAGGTGGGGAGGAGTAAGGGGTAATTCAGTCCTAGGTGGGGTGGAGGAAGGGGTAATTCAGTCCTAGGTGGGGTGGAGGAAGGGGTAATTCAGTCCTAGGTGGGGTGGAGAAAGGGGTAATTCAGTCATAGGTGGGGTGGAGGAAGGGGTAATTCAGTCCTATGTGGGGTGGAGGAAGGGGTAATTCAGTCCTAGGTGGGGTGGTGGAAGGGGTATTTCAGTCCTAGGTGGGGTGGAGGAAGGGGTAATTCAGTCCTAGGTGGGGTGGAGGAAGGGGTAATTCAGTCCTAGGTGGGGTGGAGGAAGGGGTAATTCAGTCCTAGGTGGGGTGGAGGAAGGGGTAATTCAGTCCTAGGTGGGGTGGAGGAAGGGGTAATTCAGTCCTAGGTGTGGTGGAGGAAGGGGTAATTCAGTCTTAGGTGGGGTGGAGGAAGGGGTAATTCAGTCCTAGGTGGGGTGGAGGAAGGGGTAATTCAGCCCTAGGTGGGGTGGAGGAAGGGGTAATTCAGTCCTAGGTGGGTGGAGGAAGGGGTAATTCAGTCCTAGGTGGGGTGGAGGAAGGGGTAATTCAGTCCTAGGTGGGGTGGAGGAAGGGGTAATTCATCCCTAGGTGGGGTGGAGGAAGGGGTAATTCATCCCTAGGTGAGGTGGAGGAAGGGGAAATTCAGACCTAGGTGGGGTGGAGGAAGGGGTAATTCAGTCATGGGTGGAGTGGAGGAAGGAGTTATTCAATCATGGGTGGGATGGAGGAAGAGAGGGAGGTCAATGCCAAACAAACAAAGCTGTTTAATAAGCTTTATCATTCACAACATTTGGTAAGTGCATAAATACTCTCGAGCCACACATAATTATATTCTTGACACATAAAATACAGTCTTGTATCAATTGTTTATTTACATATATTCCACAACAGATTACATTTGAAATGAAAAGATCAGTATGTGGGAGTATTTGTAGTATATTTCATTTTTCAGCTTGCCTGAGTATACTTTGATAATATGTTGAAAAACTCAATGTAATGAATGTACATAATGATGGACAAATCTTGACCAAAATATCCATGTCATCATTCACTAATAACAAAATAGAATAAATATAATTATTTCAATGCAAAAATGTTGAACCATGACTAAAAAATTGTAAAGATACGGTTTTTAAGATAGAAAAATCAACTGTTCATAAATTTTAGTATGACATATCAGTTACAGTTCAATTTTGTCAAATCGTACACTATAAACCTCGTCTATTATGATGCTGTTGATTTAAAAATCTTTATACAAATCTTTATCAAAGTATGTCAGTTCATGTGAAATATTTTCTTTTGGTTTGTTTGATCTGTCGTCAAAGTGTTTTTCAAATGGACAGAGGCTGGGCTGTTCAGGAAGGTGAAGGTGACAATGTCATCACTGTTACAGCCCTTGATTCTTCACCATTACACACATCAAGTAAATTTAATAGGATAGAAATAGTCACTTTACCTGGGGAAGGTTGTGTTTATCAATCAATGGAGAATTAAACTGTTTACTTTTTGGTGTTTTATGCCCCTCCCTCCTACAAAGCCTCCTCAGTATCAAAACACACATCTCACAAACAGGTTCTTGTCCTGTTTAGGTGATTCTCGTCCCGTATGTGCACAATTATTAGTTCCAGTCTTCCACACTTCACGTATTGGCAATAAGTCAGTCCTATCACTGTAGAAGTGGTACCCTTCTCCATATCCCCGCATTACTAAAGCAAGGTCGCCCTTCACTTCTGCTTTAACCTTGAAATATTTCAACACCACAGTTTCATTTGTTAATATTTGGTCAAACTCCTGACGGAGCTCTGTGTTAAAGTGGATGTCTCCCATTGGCTGGAAGATATTTGGAGAAATGTAAGTGAAGCGTATGGATACAGTTGTAGTGTTCATAGTGCTAAATGGAATGTCAGAACATTCCTTTGGAGGGAGGAGCATTGATGTTGTGGAATTCCCACTGAAACAGGACAGGGATTCTGGATTTCCAGGGAAGTGTTTCCTTACCCAGATGTATTGGAGTGGTCCTGAAGTTAACATTACGCTGAGAAACAGGCCGTCTGCGGGAACTGACAATTTAGTTATATTAATGATTGGTGTCAGCATTATCCACTGGTCCTCTGCCATGTCTGGTGTCTGAATATTTGCAGGTGGTAACTTCATAAACATACCAACACCTTCAAGGTAACGGTCGGATTTCTCCTTGTCTAGACTCTCACTTTTACTAGACTTGTGTGATGCTGCAGTAATACAGAGCAATGTAATTGAAAGTGCAAGAATGATGAATAGAAGAATGAAAGTAAAAATCTTCAATCCTCTTCTCCACTTTGATTTTGGCTTTTGGTCTTCTTTGCTTTTATTCCTAAAGAGTTGAATAGCAATAAGGATTAACTTCATTGAAACTTCAGTAATGGCTGCAGAAGCCTTCACCAACTGAACAACGTTGGTCGCCTCTTCTCTGCATAATGCAACATGAATGTTGATTGCTATCTGAGGAAGATCTTCTATCAATAATGTTATAGCAGCAACAATCTTCACTGCTAGCTCCACCTTGTCACTATCCTTGAAGTATTTTACAAAGTCCAGACTGACTTCTGGAACAATTGTCACTGAGGCTATGATACAGAATGTTAAAGTAGCTTTGGTGATGTCCTGTTCATATGGTCCAAATACTAAGCCGTCTTTGACCAACAACTGTTCCCTGTAGAACCACCAGTCACAAAACAAATCAAAAAGGTTAACTGAGACTGATATCAGTAAAACTGATAGCTTCCAACAGCTCATATTGGCCATGATGTTGCTTAGGATGACTGAAGGAATCTGAAAAAAAGTTTTAGAGTAACAATTAGGATCTTAGTACAGGTACATCTGAATATTACCTATGTAAATGACTCTTCAATGAAGTGAGTTATATCCTAGGATAAATCCTGTCTTTTCTACATATTTTACATTGATCATGTTTTTAATAAAATGTAACAGTTAAACGATCGGTTTTATATCGCAGATGATTTTTGTAAGAAGTGAAAGTTGAGGCATAAATTTCAGTCATTGGTTCCTGATTATGTCTTTGTAGCATACTTAACTGTCAGGAGTATTCTCTTAGCTGGTAATCTTAAGTTTCAAGCAAAACAGTATTGATGTATCTATACTAGATATAATTATATCCACATACACTTAAATTCTGATTTGTTTCTGACTTCAGTCACTTATTTGCCAGTCATTTTAATGTTTCATAACAAAGATTTATCCCTTTGATATTTTTAAATTCAGAAATCTTTCAGCAATGTAATCTGAAGGGCTGCTTTAGTAAGAGTTATCTCCCTTATAACACACTGTTAAAATTATCAGAAAAACAACTGCTTTAATTAAGCTTTCTGTTGCTTCAGTAAGAGTTATCTCCCTTCTAACATGCTGTTAAAATTCTCAGAAAAACAACTGCTGTAATTAAGCTTTCTGTTTCACTGTCAGAATTTCAGAAATTGACTCATTGGAGATGTTATTTTGCTCATTATTTTGTAGTTATCTAATAAAGCGAACTTATCTGATATTATGTTTTGGGTGTAAAGAAAATGAAATTGTAATTATCTCAAATGTGTGTTCTTGTTTGATTCAGGATGGGGAGGAATATGTTTTGGGATTATAGTCCCTGTTGTAACCTTTAGCATTATTTTGCATCTTTATTCTCCAAGCTCAGAGGACTTATGATCACAATGATATTGTAGATAATTCATATACCTTTCAGAACATCCTGATTTACAAAGCATCTCTACAGTGAAAATTGTCTCCCTTTCCAAAACACCAAAGTTCTGAGAAAAGTTTTATCTTTCAGTTTCATTTCACGAGATTTTTAGAAAGTCTTATTACAGATGAATTCCTCTGTTGGATGTTATTTTGTTCAATACTGTTGGCATAATTAACCAAGATGTCAAATTTTATATCATGTTTGGAGTATAAAGAAAAGGAAGAATGTAATCGTATACCACTAGTGTTATTCTTGGATGTAGGTGTTTTGTTTGTTCATAATTGTGGAATATCAGGAGTGATATCTTAAAACTATGCTTTTGGATAAAGGATGAAAGATTTTTAGTCGTCTTTTTGGAAAAAGGAGGAAAATATTTATCTATGCTTTTAAAGATAAAGGATAAATGACAAAGAAAATATATTCTTTTCTGAAGTTTACTATATAAGACATATATTTATGCTTGTAATGTTTTCTTAGATATGAGAATACACTGTTTTGGATAATAAATATGCTTTGCCTGAATTTGTAACAGCAAAAATTGATCCTCTTAGAAAAATTGGATCTTTGTCATAAATTTGAATTTTTCAATTTTTCAAAAAGTTTTGAATTTATAGATATTTTTTTTGAAGTTTGAAATAAATTATAAAAACCAAACATGTGATAAAAATGATATTTTTACAGCCCAATTGACGTCTTTTGTGTCAAATATTCCATAATTCTCAAGGTATTAATAGTCTAAAATATTAATAGAGATTATGTGTGGTGTTTTGCTGACTTAACTAGTGTTGTTTTCAATAATTACAAAGTACAGTTCTGCCAGGGAAGCCAAACATCTAAAAAATAAAACAATAAAACTTACCTTAATTGTCTTAATGAATAATATGTTAAAATATTTAACACTCAAGTATATATTGATATGTTGTCCACCTCAACGCTACTGAAACCTCTGGTCCCAAAAACTCAACTCATCAGATTTCACCACATGTTATCCATATATAGTAACAGATAGTGAAACTGAAAATTTCCCGTGAGATTCTGGGATTTCCAAGTTATTTTTGGTTCCAAATTATTTTTCCAGAAATCAGATTTTGGTGTAGAAATTTCCACTTATTTATAGAAGTGATGCAGTTGTTTAAAATTAAATCTATGTCATAGGTTGATTTTATGTTGGTATATATAGACTTAACAGCATTTCTGATTGAAAACCAAACTGAGCATCTGTTAAAACGTCATTATTTTCGGCCCACTTTAGTAGTCTTGTATTTAATACAGATGTAAATAACTTAGTCATACAACTTAACAAACTAATTCCTCTAAAATTACATGGAATAGAAGAGTCACCTTTCTTGTAAACAGGTACAATTAAAGCATTACTCAATATTTTCGGGAAATACCCTATAGTGAAAATTGCATTAAAAATAGTGGTAAGAGAAGGCAATAAATAGCCACAAAATTCAATGAAATATTCATTCAAAACATCAGAGCCTTGACTTTTTTCTTTGTTCAGCTTGGCAATAGCTGTTTTGACTTCCGTGGAAGTTATACAGTTTTCAAGTTCATGAAAAACAATATCATCATTTAATACGTTATCATTTACGGTAGTGTGTTGATCAGTGACGTCACTAGCTAAACCCTTGAAATACTCATAAAAACTATCTAAAGATACATTTGAAGATTTACTCTTTTTTTTCTTATTGAAGTGAGCATAATAACATTTTGGATTATATTTTCGCAGGTACTCAGCCATGTTGTCTTCAGCATGCTTATAAGTCCTTTTAAATCTATTTTCAGTAATTTTGTATATACATTTACATGACACAAGTTTGGTGTGGTTTACAGCAGTTTTACACATGTTAAAACATTTCAATGCACCTATATACTTTTTATACAAATTTTTATATGTACGATCAAACCAGGGTTTGTCCTCTGAAGCATCATTGATGTTTGTACATTTATTTACAACAGTATTACTTGGTTGGCGTACTTTATGGAATTCTGCCATTAAACTAGTGATGTTGTCAACAAATGACGTAACACAACTTTCTATTCCTTCTACACATGACAAGTCAGAATTAGTTACACAATTATTTAACAAATTAATATTGTTAACAATGACATTTTTACTGGCTTCACCATGATCATGATTCCATCTACACTTAACGTGGTTACCAGCCGAATAGTTTTCGATGTGATTAAACACATGGTTAGCTAATGACGATGTTACAAATAAATGGTCAGTTCCAAGGTCTATATGGGACCTTTGATTCTTGAAAACTTTCTTAAACACTCAGTCAATTTGTTTGGATCATATATTTTTTCTAGAGTTAGGGCCATAGTCTTCAGTAATATCTTAACAAAAAAGTTCAGACCAGTATTGAAGAATCTGTTCTAATGCCAGTGGGAACTAGAATCAAATCCTCAGACAGAACTTCAGTTCTATGTCAGGTTTTTTTACCATAGACTCAGAAGACGGAACTTCAGTTCTATGTCAGGTTCTTTACCATAGACTCTGAAGACGGAACTTCAGTTCTATGTCAGGTTCTTTACCATAGACTCAGAAGACGGAACTTCAGTTCTATGTCAGGTTCTTTACCATAGACTCTGAAGACAGAACTTCAGTTCTATGTCAGGTTCTTTACCATAGACTCAGAAGACGGAACTTCAGTTCTATGTCAGGTTCTTTACCATAGACTCAGAAGACAGAACTTCAGTTCTATGTCAGGTTCTTTACCATAGACTGAGAAGACAGAAATTCAGTTCTATGTCAGGTTCTTTACCTTAGACTCAGAAGACGGAACTTCAGTTCTATGTCAGGTCCTTTACCATAGACTGAGAAGACAGAAATTCAGTTCTATGTCAGGTTCTTTACCATAGACTCAGAAGACGGAACTTCAGTTCTATGTCAGGTTCTTTACCATAGACTCAGAAGACGGAACTTCAGTTCTATGTCAGGTTCTTTACCATAGACTCAGAAGACGGAACTTCAGTTCTATGTCAGGTTTCTTTACCATAGACTCAGAAGACGGAACTTCAGTTCTATGTCAGGTTCTTTACCATAGACTCAGAAGACGGAACTTCAGTTCTATGTCAGGTTCTTTACCGCAGACTCAGAAGACGGAACTTCAGTTCTATGTCGGTTTCTTTACCATAGACTCAGAAGACAGAACTTCAGTTCTATGTCAGGTTCTTTACCATAGACTGAGAAGACAGAAATTCAGTTCTATGTCAGGTTCTTTACCATAGACTCAGAAGACAGAACTTCAGTTCTATGTCAGGTTCTTTACCATAGACTGAGAAGACAGAAATTCAGTTCTATGTCAGGTTCTTTACCTTAGACTCAGAAGACGGAACTTCAGTTCTATGTCAGGTCCTTTACCATAGACTGAGAAGACAGAAATTCAGTTCTATGTCAGGTTCTTTACCATAGACTGAGAAGACGGAAATTCAGTTCTATGTCAGGTTCTTTACCATAGACTCAGAAGACGGAACTTCAGTTCTATGTCAGGTTCTTTACCATAGACTCAGAAGACGAAACTTCAGTTCTATGTCAGGTTCTTTACCATAGACTCAGAAGACGGAACTTCAGTTCTATGTCAGGTTCTTTACCATAGACTCAGAAGACGGAACTTCAGTTCTATGTCAGGTTCTTTACCATAGACTCAGAAGACGGAACTTCAGTTCTATGTCAGGTTCTTTACCATAGACTCAGAAGACGGAACTTCAGTTCTATGTCAGGTTCTTTACCATAGACTCAGAAGACGGAACTTCAGTTCTATGTCAGGTTCTTTACCATAGACTCTGAAGACGGAACTTCAGTTCTATGTCAGGTTCTTTACCATAGACTCAGAAGACGGAACTTCAATTCTATGTCAGGTTCTTTACCATAGACTCAGAAGACGGAACTTCAGTTCTATGTCAGGTTCTTTACCATAGACTCAGAAGACGGAACTTCAGTTCTATGTCAGGTTCTTTACCATAGACTCTGAAGACGGAACTTCAGTTCTATGTCGGTTTCTTTACCATAGACTCTGAAGACGGAACTTCAGTTCTATGTCGGTTTCTTTACCATAGACTCTGAAGACGGAACTTCAGTTCTATGTCGGTTTCTTTACCATAGACTCAGAAGACGGAACTTCAGTTCTATGTCAGGTTCTTTACCATAGACTCAGAAGACGGAACTTCAGTTCTATGTCAGGTTCTTTACCATAGACTCAGAAGACAGAACTTCAGTTCTATGTCGGTTTCTTTACCATAGACTCAGAAGACAGAACTTCAGTTCTATGTCAGGTTCTTTACCATAGACTCAGAAGACGGAACTTCAGTTCTATGTCGGTTTCTTTACCATAGACTGAGAAGACAGAAATTCAGTTCTATGTCAGGTTCTTTACCATAGACTCAGAAGACGGAACTTCAGTTCTATGTCAGGTCCTTTACCATAGACTGAGAAGACAGAACTTCAGTTCTATGTCAGGTTCTTTACCATAGACTCTGAAGACGGAACTTCAGTTCTATGTCGGTTTCTTTACCATAGACTCAGAAGACAGAACTTCAGTTCTATGTCAGGTTCTTTACCATAGACTCAGAAGACAGAACTTCAGTTCTATGTCAGGTTCTTTACCTTAGACTCAGAAGACGGAACTTCAGTTCTATGTCAGGTCCTTTACCATAGACTGAGAAGACAGAAATTCAGTTCTATGTCAGGTTCTTTACCATAGACTGAGAAGACAGAAATTCAGTTCTATGTCAGGTTCTTTACCATAGACTCTGAAGACAGAACTTCAGACTCAGAAGACGGAACTTCAGTTCTATGTCAGGTTCTTTACCATAGACTCTGAAGACGGAACTTCAGTTCTATGTCGGTTTCTTTACCATAGACTCAGAAGACAGAACTTCAGACTCTGAAGACGGAACTTCAGTTCTATGTCAGGTTCTTTACCATAGACTCAGAAGACGGAACTTCAGTTCTATGTCAGGTTCTTTACCATAGACTCAGAAGACGGAACTTCAGTTCTATGTCAGGTTCTTTACCATAGACTCAGAAGACGGAACTTCAGTTCTATGTCGGTTTCTTTACCATAGACTCAGAAGACAGAACTTCAGTTCTATGTCAGGTTCTTTACCATAGACTCTGAAGACGGAACTTCAGTTCTATGTCGGTTTCTTTACCATAGACTCAGAAGACAGAACTTCAGTTCTATGTCAGGTTCTTTACCTTAGACTCAGAAGACAGAACTTCGGTTCTATGTCAGGTCCTTTACCATAGACTGAGAAGACAGAAATTCAGTTCTATATCAGGTTCTTTACCATAGACCCTGAAGACAGAACTTCAGTTCTATGTCAGGTTCTTTACCATAGCATCTTTAGAACAGTATCCACTTTGATCCACTTTTAAGGCCACTTGGGTCAAATGTGTTTCAATGTGTAAGCAACTTCTTCTCACAAACCAAAAGGCCAATGGTCTTGATATTAGGGCCTGTTGCATAGAATTCTGTTTTGAGTACTGGCATTTGTGTAGTGCATGTATACTGAGAGGAAAAAGAAACGCAATTAGGAATTTCCAGGTCAAATACAGGAAATAGAAAAGGGTTTTAGAATGTAATTATGGTGTAACTGGAAGATAGTTGACCACTCTGTCATCTACGAGAATTTCATTCGTGTATGTTAAGTTAACCTTTCAAGAGTACCTCACTCAAAATGATGTGCGTTCTGGACCCATCAGTATCGTGTGTGCCCCCTTGCGAGCTGCAGTAACTGCACACACTCTTTTGTGCATTGAATTGATTGGGGTATTAACCCTCCTCATTGGTATACGATTCCATTCCTCCTCCAGCGCCAACGCCAACTGAGCGACGTTGACTGGAGGATTCAGCCGAAGTCTTATCCTTCTGTCCAACTCGTCCCATAAATGTTCTATTGGGGAGAGGTCAGGGCTGTATGGGGGCCAGTCTAGGGTGGGGACATTGTTTGCTGTGAGATAACCACAGCAAACCCTCGCTACATGTGGCCGGGCGTTGTCCTGCTGAAATGTCAGTTGATACTGCTGTACTAGAGGAACAACATGTGGTGCTAGAACTTGATCTCTATAGCAGACAGCCGTGAGATTTCACTGAATAACGACCAGATCTTGATACCGTGTGCAATCCCTCCCCATAACATGACCAATCCTCCTCCAAAGCGGTCATTCTCTATCATGCTAGCATCTGCATACTGCTCGTGGGTACGTCTATAGACACGACGTCGGCCATCTGCCCAGTAAAGCGAAAACCTAGACTCATCTGAGAACAGGACCCTTCTCCAACATTGCATTGGGAAGCGTCTTACGGAATGTGCATTCAGCCATTGCATTCGTCTGGCACGTCGCCACGCATTAAGCTCTGATCCAACATATGGCCGCCGCGGTCTAAGACCGTTGGCACGCAGTCAAGTATGCACTGTCTTTGGATCAATTGGAACATGATGACGCCCAATTGTGTTCCTTGTTGTTTCCGTGGCCGTCAGAAAGCGATTGCATAGCTGCGAAAGTCGCATTTCCCTATACTGCCGACGCGTCGTCACACGAGGGCGACCGCTTCGAGGACGGTCTGCAACCCTTCTGGTGGCATGTAGTCTTTGGATGAGACGACAAATGTTCGATGGATGGACTCAAAATTGATTAGCGACCTGATATTGCAGGGTACCTTGCATAAGAAGTGCAATGGCACGACCCCCTGTCAACTTCGGACAGTCGTGGCATTTTTTTACTTTTATCAAGACGGATATGTCTGAAGATTTGCACACACAATTTATTTTAGGCATGTTTGGCCTCTTACATATATAGGTATTTATATAGACAGATGACCCTTAATGCCCGCAGACTTCTTGATTCATAAGTCATTAGTAGGCTTCTTAACAAAGCAAATGACATGAAAAAGTTCCAAACTTCTCCATGGCTGCCAGTGAGGGCATTTGTGTTGCTGTGACACATTCAGTTTTTGTGTCGCCTGCAGAGCTGGTGGACACTTAGGGATCTGGTATATGGCTTCTTGTTGCAAGGGTACAGATAAAGTTTAATTCTTTTTCAGAGTTATGGCTGTGACTTTGAGTTATCAAAATGAAATTTTGTATAAAATTTCTCGGCTGTGACCCTTTTTGGCAGAGTTATGCCCCTTTCAACTTAGAAAATTTCCTGGGAAACTTTTTTGGCTCATGCTTTGAGTTATCAAAATGAAATTTTGTATATGGCTTCTTGTTGCAAGATTAAGTTTGACACCAATGGCTTCTGTGACCCTTTTTCACTAGGAATAACTACACCCTTTGTCTTAGTTCACTAGGAATAACTACACCAATCTTCAGCTGTCTTAGTTCACTAGGAATTACACCAATCTTCAGCTGTCTTAGTCACTAGGAATAACTACACCAATCTTCAGGTCTTACAACATTAGGAATTAACACCAATCTTCAGCTGTCTTAGTTCACTAGGAATAACTACACCAATCTTCAGCTTAGATCACTAGGAATAACTACACCAATCTTCAGTAGTCTTAGTCTTAGTTCACTAGGAATAACTACACCAATCTTCAGCTGTCTTAGATCACTAGTAATAACTACACCAATCTTCAGCAGTCTTAGATCACTAGGAATAACTACACCAATCTTCAGCTGTCTTAGATCTAGGAATAACTACACCAATCTTCAGCAGTCTTAGTTCACTAGGAATAACTACACCAATCTTCAGCTGTCTTAGTTCACTAGGAATATTAACACCAATCTTCAGCTGTCTTAGTTCACTAGGAATAACTATACCAATCTTCAGCTGTCTTAGTTCACTAGGAATAACTACACCAATCTTCAGCTGTCTTAGTTCACTAGGAATAACTACACCAATCTTCAGCTGTCTTAGTTCACTAGGAATAACTACACCAATCTTCAGCAGTCTTAGTTCACTAGGAATAACTACACCAATCTTCAGCTGTCTTAGTTCACTAGGAATAACTACACCAATCTTCAGCTGTCTTAGTTCACTAGGAATAACTACACCAATCTTCAGCTGTCTTAGTTCACTAGGAATAACTACACCAATCTTCAGCTGTCTTAGTTCACTAGGAATAACTACACCAATCTTCAGCAGTCTTAGTTCACTAGGAATAACTACACCAATCTTCAGCTGTCTTAGTTCACTAGGAATAACTACACCAATCTTCAGCAGTCTTAGTTCACTAGGAATAACTACACCAATCTTCAGCAGTCTTAGTTCACTAGGAATAACTACACCAATCTTCAGCAGTCTTAGTTCACTAGGAATAACTACACCAATCTTCAGCAGTCTTAGTTCACTAGGAATAACTACACCAATCTTCAGCAGTCTTAGTTCACTAGGAATAACTACACCAATCTTCAGCTGTCTTAGTTCACTAAGAATTACAACACCAATCTTCAGTCTTTCACTAGGAATAACTACACCAATCTTCAGCAGTCTTAGTTCACTAGGAATAACTACACCAATCTTCAGCTGTCTTAGTTCACTAGGAATAACTACACCAATCTTCAGCAGTCTTAGATCACTAGGAATAACTACACCAATCTTCAGCTGTCTTAGTTCACTAGGAATAACTACACCAATCTTCAGCAGTCTTAGTTCACTAGGAATAACTACACCAATCTTCAGCAGTCTTAGATCACTAGGAATAACTACACCAATCTTCAGCTGTCTCACTAGGAATAACTACACCAATCTTCAGCAGTCTCACTAGGAATAACTACACCAATCTTCAGCTGTCTTAGTTCACTAGGAATAACTACACCAATCTTCAGCTGTCTTAGTTCACTAGGAATTACAACACCAATCTTCAGCTGTCTTAGATCACTAGGAATAACTACACCAATCTTCAGCTGTCTTAGATCACTAGGAATAACTACACCAATCTTCAGCTGTCTTAGTTCACTAGGAATAACTACACCAATCTTCAGCTGTCTTAGATCACTAGGAATAACTACACCAATCTTCAGCAGTCTTAGTTCACTAGGAATAACTACACCAATCTTCAGCTGTCTTAGATCACTAGGAATATTAACACCAATCTTCAGCTGTCTTAGTTCACTAGGAATAACTACACCAATCTTCAGCAGTCTTAGATCACTAGGAATATTAACACCAATCTTCAGCAGTCTTAGTTCACTAGGAATAACTACACCAATCTTCAGCTGTCTTAGATCACTAGGAATAACTACACCAATCTTCAGCTGTCTTAGTTCACTAGGAATAACTACACCAATCTTCAGCAGTCTTAGTTCACTAGGAATAACTACACCAATCTTCAGCAGTCTTAGTTCACTAGGAATAACTACACCAATCTTCAGCAGTCTTAGTTCACTAGGAATAACTACACCAATCTTCAGCAGTCTTAGATCACTAGGAATAACTACACCAATCTTCAGCTGTCTTAGATCACTAGGAATATTAACACCAATCTTCAGCTGTCTTAGTTCACTAGGAATAACTACACCAATCTTCAGCAGTCTTAGATCACTAGGAATAACTACACCAATCTTCAGCAGTCTTAGATCACTAGGAATAACTACACCAATCTTCAGCAGTCTTAGTTCACTAGGAATATTAACACCAATCTTCAGCAGTCTTAGTTCACTAGGAATAACTACACCAATCTTCAGCAGTCTTAGTTCACTAGGAATAACTACACCAATCTTCAGCAGTCTTAGTTCACTAGGAATAACTACACCAATCTTCAGCAGTCTTAGTTCACTAGGAGTCTTAGTTCACTAGGAATAACTACACCAATCTTCAGCAGTCTTAGTTCACTAGGAATAACTACACCAATCTTCAGCAGTCTTAGTTCACTAGGAATAACTACACCAATCTTCAGCAGTCTTAGTTCACTAGGAATAACTACACCAATCTTCAGCTGTCTTAGTTCACTAGGAATAACTACACCAATCTTCAGCAGTCTTAGATCACTAGGAATAACTACACCAATCTTCAGCTGTCTTAGTTCACTAGGAATAACTACACCAATCTTCAGCTGTCTTAGTTCACTAGGAATAACTACACCAATCTTCAGCAGTCTTAGATCACTAGGAATAACTACACCAATCTTCAGCAGTCTTAGTTCACTAGGAATAACTACACCAATCTTCAGCAGTCTTAGTTCACTAGGAATAACTACACCAATCTTCAGCAGTCTTAGATCACTAGGAATATTAACACCAATCTTCAGCAGTCTTAGTTCACTAGGAATAACTACACCAATCTTCAGCAGTCTTAGATCACTAGGAATAACTACACCAATCTTCAGCTGTCTTAGTTCACTAGGAATAACTACACCAATCTTCAGCAGTCTTAGTTCACTAGGAATAACTACACCAATCTTCAGCAGTCTTAGTTCACTAGGAATAACTACACCAATCTTCAGCAGTCTTAGTTCACTAGGAATAACTACACCAATCTTCAGCAGTCTTAGTTCACTAGGAATAACTACACCAATCTTCAGCAGTCTTAGTTCACTAGGAATAACTACACCAATCTTCAGCAGTCTTAGTTCACTAGGAATAACTACACCAATCTCTTAGCTAGGTCTTAATCTTTCACTAGGAATAACTACACCAATCTTCAGCAGTCTTAGTTCACTAGGAATAACTACACCAATCTTCAGCAGTCTTAGTTCACTAGGAATAACTACACCAATCTTCAGCAGTCTTAGGATCACTAGGAATAACTACACCAATCTTCAGTCTTAGTTCACTAGGAATACACCAATCTTCAGCAGTCTTAGATCACTAGGAATAACTACACCAATCTTCAGCAGTCTTAGTTCACTAGGAATAACTACACCAATCTTCAGCAGTCTTAGTTCACTAGGAATAACTACACCAATCTTCAGCTGTCTTAGTTCACTAGGAATAACTACACCAATCTTCAGCAGTCTTAGTTCACTAGGAATAACTACACCAATCTTCAGCAGTCTTAGTTTAGATCACTAGTCTTAGATCACTAGGAATAACTACACCAATCTTCAGCAGTCTTAGATCACTAGGAATAACTACACCAATCTTCAGCAGTCTTAGTTCACTAGGAATAACTACACCAATCTTCAGCAGTCTTAGTTCACTAGGAATAACTACACCAATCTTCAGCAGTCTTAATTCACTAGGAATAACTACACCAATCTTCAGCTGTCTTAGATCACTAGGAATAACTACACCAATCTTCAGCTGTCTTAATTCACTAGGAATAACTACACCAATCTTCAGCTGTCTTAGTTCACTAGGAATAACTACACCAATCTTCAGCTGTCTTAGTTCACTAGGAATAACTACACCAATCTTCAGCAGTCTTAATTCACTAGGAATAACTACACCAATCTTCAGCTGTCTTAGATCACTAGGAATATTAACACCAATCTTCAGCTGTCTTAGATCACTAGGAATACACCAATCTTCAGGTCTTAGTTCACTAGGAACTACACCAATCTCAGCAGTCTTAGTTCAGCTGTCTTAGTTCACTAGGAATAACTACACCAATCTTCAGCAGTCTTAGTTCACTAGGAATAACTACACCAATCTTCAGCTGTCTTAGTTCACTAGGAATAACTACACCAATCTTCAGCTGTCTTAGTTCACTAGGAATAACTACACCAATCTTCAGCTGTCTTAGATCACTAGGAATAACTACACCAATCTTCAGCTGTCTTAGTTCACTAGGAATAACTACACCAATCTTCAGCTGTCTTAGTTCACTAGGAATAACTACACACCAATCTTCACAGCAGTCTTAGTTCACTAGGAATAACTACACCAATCTTCAGCAGTCTTAGATCACTAGGAATATAGGAATACTACACCAATCAGCAGTCTTCAGGAATAACTACACCAATCTTCAGTCTTAGTTCACTAGGAATAACTACACCAATCTTCAGCAGTCTTAGTTCACTAGGAATAACTACACCAATCTTCAGCTGTCTTAGATCACTAGGAATATTAACACCAATCTTCAGCAGTCTTAGTTCACTAGGAATAACTACACCAATCTTCAGCAGTCTTAGATCACTAGGAATATTAACACCAATCTTCAGCAGTCTTAGTTCACTAGGAATAACTACACCAATCTTCAGCAGTCTTAGTTCACTAGGAATAACTACACCAATCTTCAGCAGTCTTAGTTCACTAGGAATAACTACACCAAATAACTAGGAATATTAACACCAATCTTTCAGTTCACTAGGTCTCACTAGGAATAACTACACCAATCTTTCACTAGGAATAACTACACCAATCTTCAGCAGTCTTAGTTCACTAGGAATAACTACACCAATCTTCAGCAGTCTTAGATCACTAGGAATAACTACACCAATCTTCAGCAGTCTTAGATCACTAGGAATATTAACACCAATCTTAGAATCACTAGGATAACTACACCAATCTTCAGCTTCAGCAGTCTTAGTTCACTAGGAATAACTACACCAATCTTCAGCAGTCTTAGTTCACTAGGAATAACTACACCAATCTTCAGCAGTCTTAGTTCACTAGGAATAACTACACCAATCTTCAGCAGTCTTAGTTCACTAGGAATAACTACACCAATCTTCAGCAGTCTTAGTTCACTAGGAATAACTACACCAATCTTCAGCAGTCTTAGTTCACTAGGAATAACTACACCAATCTTCAGCAGTCTTAGATCACTAGGAATAACTACACCAATCTTCAGCAGTCTTAGTTCACTAGGAATAACTACACCAATCTTCAGCAGTCTTAGATCACTAGGAATAACTACACCAATCTTCAGCAGTCTTAGTTCACTAGGAATAACTACACCAATCTTCAGCAGTCTTAGTTCACTAGGAATAACTACACCAATCTTCAGCAGTCTTAGTTCACTAGGAATAACTACACCAATCTTCAGCTTGTCTTAGTTCACTAGGAATAACTACACCAATCTTCAGTCTTAGATCATAACTACACCAATCTTCAGCTGTCTTAATTCACTAGGAATAACTACACCAATCTTCAGCTGTCTTAGTTCACTAGGAATAACTACACCAATCTTCAGCAGTCTTAGTTCACTAGGAATACACCAATCTTCACCAATCTTACACCAATCTTCAGCAGTCTTAGCAGAATAACTACACCAACTTAGATCACTAGGAATATTAACACCAATCTTCAGCAGTCTTAGTTCACTAGGAATAACTACACCAATCTTCAGCAGTCTTAGATCACTAGGAATATTAACACCAATCTTCAGCAGTCTTAGATCACTAGGAATAACTACACCAATCTTCAGCTGTCTTAGTTCACTAGGAATAACTACACCAATCTTCAGCTGTCTTAGATCACTAGGAATATTAACACCAATCTTCAGCTGTCTTAGATCACTAGGAATAACTACACCAATCTTCAGCTGTCTTAGTTCACTAGGAATAACTACACCAATCTTCAGCTGTCTTAGATCACTAGGAATAACTACACCAATCTTCAGCAGTCTTAGTTCACTAGGAATAACTACACCAATCTTCAGCTGTCTTAGTTCACTAGGAATAACTACACCAATCTTCAGCTGTCTTAGATCACTAGGAATAACTACACCAATCTTCAGCTGTCTTAGATCACTAGGAATAACTACACCAATCTTCAGCTGTCTTAGTTCACTAGGATTTATTACACTTTTTACCAATGTTCAGAACTCTTAATTTTCATTCCACAACAAGGTCTGATTACAAAGATGACCTTAAATCTTAGAACTGAAAATCATTTGTTTTTATGAAAGAATCTTTCTTTCATTGAATATGGGACAAGAGTACTGTCCTACACACTTACACTTCTGATGACATGTAACTTTATTTTCTGAATATTGAATTATCAATCACAGTTTGACAAGAATGTTACAACTATCAATAGGTATTTTAAACTCATGTTTGTGATTAAACCAAGTACATATAAGTGATATTTCCTGATCAAAGTTTGATATCTAACGGAAAGGTCATACCCATTGAAACCTT
The DNA here is from genome assembly GCF_031769215.1 of Ylistrum balloti. Taxonomy (NCBI): domain Eukaryota; kingdom Metazoa; phylum Mollusca; class Bivalvia; order Pectinida; family Pectinidae; genus Ylistrum; species Ylistrum balloti. The sequence goes on from NW_026782201.1 coordinate 355,337, forward strand.
GCACAACTTTATGATGATAATGAGGAAGAATAAGGGTCATCATAATGATCTCATTATGACATATTCTATTTCCTTATGTGATATGCAGTTAGGCATTTGAGCATAATGTTGTTTATTTCCCACTGGAGATAACTTTATAAGATTTATTAGTATAGGATGACAGTTTTAATGGTATGCATGTACTGACACTGGCTTACTAGCATCTATGTCACAATTCCTTTTTCATGAGACTTAAAAGCTACTTTCCCTTTAACATTTATATTCAATATTGCTTTTCTTAAGTGACCGTCAAGGCAGCCAGGCCTATTGTTCAACAAGTAGTGTGTCTGGACTATTAGCATTTGTGTAGCGCATGTATAAAGAATATGATTTCAAGTTGACAGGAAACGTCTTTATTAACCAACCAATGTCTTCCATGTAAGCTGTAGTGTAGTTGTGCAATTTATTTTAGGCATATTTGGCCTCTTTTATATAAAGGTCTTAATAGTCACATGACCCTTAAGGGCTGTGGGCCTCTTATTTCATATTTTGCATTTTGTGCTAATCTAATCAAGAGATTCACCAAAAGAGAACACCAAATAGATGTAATATCAGCAGCAGGGAATCTCTTAATAGGATTTGGGCACAACGCTGATACGAGAGAAAAGACGCCTACAATCCTCAGTTAAAGAATATGCATCCTGAATACTGTGTGGAGTGGAAATCGTTTGAAGATGAAAACAGAATACAAGCAAGAAAAGGGACAACAATCATCCTTTCGAATCCTTAACAAGGAAACAACTGAACAGTGGTCGGTCCACAACACGACCAATATCAACCTGTTTCAGAATGTGATAACGTGATAGAATGGTTTTTGAAAGACCTAGCCCTTTCAGACAGTGCAGACACCGCTTCCTTGTCTAACACCTCAGAAGCAGAAACAACTAAGATTACGTTAGGTTACCTATCAGAGTCCACTACTGGTTTATTACTTTTTTGTTAAATTTGTTAATTTTCTTATTTTATTCTCTATTTTATAATCATCCGAAGAGACATTCAATTTACTCAGTAACTTTGCCATTAAAGAAGTTAACCTGTAAGGTTTAATTGCTAACCCTTATAGATTCTATAGGTCATAGAAGGTCATAGAAGGTCACACACATCACCTCCTTTATTAACGTTACGATTTATGTTTGCCCACATTATGTGTGATGAATCTCTCAGTACTGGGCAAAATGGGTTGACAAAACAAAATAAATTTATATTAATTTACTCCAAGTTTGTTGCAATTGTCACCCGACTTAGCACAAACAGAATAAGTTATGACATTCTAGATCAAATAAAGGTTTTACACAACAAACAATGACATATTCATGTGAAACAGATTCTACCTTAATTCATATGACAGATCATATTTGGAGTTTACAGAAGTTACAATTAAAAAGTTAGGCAAGAGTTGCCATTCTATAGGAGATTTATGAGACAAGTCTTAGAATAAGTCAATTTTACAGAGCCCCACTGCTGTATTTTATGGAGACCCTCCGCTGTATTTCATGGAGCCCCTCTGCTGTATTTTAGTGAGCCCCTCCGCTGTATTTTAGGGAGACCCACTGATGTATTTCAGGGAGACCCACTGCTGTATTTTAGGGAGCCCTTCTGCTGTATTTCATGGAGCCCCTCCCCTGTATTTTAGGGAGCCCCTCTGCTGTATTTCATGGAGCCCCTCCGCTGTATTTTAGGGAGACCCTCCGCTGTATTTTAGGGAGCCCTTCTGCTGTATTTCATGGAGCCCCTCCGCTGTATTTTAGGGAGCCCCTCCGCTGTATTTCATGGAGCCCCTCTGCTGTATTTTAGGGAGCCCCTCCGCTGTATTTTAGGGAGCCCTTCTGCTGTATTTTAGGGAGACCCACTGCTGTATTTTAGGTAGCCCTTCTGCTCTATTTCATGGAGCCCCTCCGCTGTATTTTAGGGAGACCCTCGGCTATATTTTAGGTAGCCCTTCTGCTGTATTCCATGGAGCCCCTCCGCTGTATTTTAGGGAGCCCCTCTGCTGTATTTCATGGAGCCCCTCTGCTGTATTTTATGGAGACCCTCCGCTATATTTCATGGAGCCCCTCTGCTGTATTTTAGGTAGACCCTCAGCTGTATTTTAGGGAGCCCCTCCGCTGTATTCTAGGGAGCCCCTCCACTGTATGTTAGGGAGACCCACTGCTGTATTTTAGGGAGCCCCTCTGCTGTATTTCATGGAGCCCTTCTGCTGTATTTTAGGTAGCCCTTCTGCTCTATTTCATGGAGCCCCTCCGCTGTATTTTAGGGAGCCCCTCCGCTGTATTTCATGGAGCCCCTCCGCTGTATTTCATGGAGCCCATCCGCTGTATTTCATGGAGCCTCTCTGCTGTATTTTAGGGAGCCCCTCTGCTGTATTTTAGGGAGCCCTTCTGCTGTATTTTATGGAGCCCCTCTGCTGTATTTCATGGAGCCCCTCAGCTGTATTTTAGGGAGCCCCTCTGCTGTATTTCATGGAGCCCCTCCGCTGTATTTCATGGAGCCCCTCCGCTGTATTTTAGGGAGACCCTCCGCTGTATTTTAGGGAGCCCTTCTGCTGTATTTCATGGAGTCCCTCCGCTGTATTTTAGGGAGCCCCTCTGCTGTATTTTAGGGAGACCCACTGCTGTATTTTATGGAGACCCTCCGCTATATTTTAGGGAGACCCACTGCTGTATTTTAGGGAGCCCTTCTGCTGTATTTTAGGGAGACCCACTGCTGTATTTTAGGAAGACCCACTGCTGTATTTTACGGAAACCCTCTGCTGTATGTTATGAAGTCTCTTTGCTGTATATTATGGAGTCTTTCTGCCGTATGTTATGGAGTCTCTCTGCTGTATTTTACAGCCTCTCTGCTGTACTTTATGGAGTCTCTGTGCTGTATTTTAGGAGCCCCTCCACTGTATTTTACGGACACCCTCTGCTTTATTTTAGGATACCCTCTGTGGTATTCTATGGAGTCTCTCTGCTGTATTTAAGGAGCCCCTCTGCTGTATTTTAGGATACCCTCTGCTGTATTTTAGGATACCCTCCGCTGTATTTTAGGATACCCTCTGCTGTATTTTATGGCGTCGCTCTGCTGTATTTTGGTAGAATTAAACATCTTTATGGTACTGTATACTGAGGATGCATCATTACTAATCATCTCCATGTCCTGATTTTCTGTAGAGTTAAAATAAAGATATACAAGTAGTTGTCAAGGTAAACATGAAAGGGAAAGTTTTGTGTCCATTTTTGGACCCTCCCGTCCTGTATTATCACACCGCAGTTTGCCTGTCTTCCACACCTCCCGAACTGATAGAAGATCCTCTGGTACATTATAATAGCGATACTGGTCACCATTCACTGTAGAGGTTAAGGTCATATGACCTATGATCTCTGGTTTCACTTGGAAGTATTTCAGGGACACAATATCTGGTTGTACTTCCTCGGTGCATTTGTTAAGGTGTACCTGTACATTGCTGTGTATGTCACCTAATGGCTGTTGACGATTTGGCGGTATATAGGTAAATTTTAGTGATACATTTGTACTGTTTGCCGTCACAGAAAATACATCGGAACAGTTTTGTGTTGATATTTTATGAATTACTGTGGATTCCTGTCTATAACATGACACTGTGTTTACTGCTGATGTCGAGTGATTCCTCACCCATATATAGACAATAGGCAGTGTGGTGAACATATAGCTCAGGACAACACCTGCTGAGGAATCAGACAGTCGTGTAACCTCCTGTAGGTCTACAAGTCGCATCCACTGATTGTCACCCATGTTAGGTATCTGTAGGTGTGATGTATTTAGACTCATGAATATACCGACTCCCTGTAAATACTTATTAGTTTCCTCATCTGATAAACCATCACTTTCAAAATCTATCCTGGACTTCTGGAAATTTATGGTCAGAACAAACACAGTAGCACAAAGAGCAAATATTGTCACAAGAATAGCACTAGTGGAAATAGTTAAACCTTTTCTTATCTTGTCAGCTTCTCTTCCTCCTTGTCTTTTTTTAATCGCATATTTGATCCAGACAAAAGCTAGCTTGATAAGAACTTCAAACATGGCTGCTGATGCCTTAACGATTTGAATGGTGTTTGTTGCCTCCTCTCTGCACATAGCAATGTGGACATTTATAGCAATCTGTGGGAGGTCCTCAATAAGTAATGTTGTAAATGTTACAAATTCACTGACCACTTCTACTGTATTGTTATCCTTGTCATATTCAATAAAATTAAAAATTATCTCCACTACAAATGTTACAGAACCAATGATGCAAAACACAAAGGTCATTTTGATTGTCAAGGCCTCATGTGGCCCAAACACAAGGCCATCCTCTGAGAGAACAAGGTCAAAATAAAACAGCCAATCACTGACAAAGTCAAACAGGTCTGCAAACATCGACACCAGTAGTACACTGAGCTTACGTAGATTAAAAAAACAGCTCATATTTGATGTTGGAGGGTTTTGTCTGTGAAATTCTAGTCTGTAAAAAGAAATAAAAAAACATTTACATGTATTGAGTTTTGTATATCACATGAACTGATCTAAGTTCAAAGATGATTGGTTCCTACAAATAGTAATCATAACTTGAACCTGTTATACAAACCAATTAAACAAGTGATGAATATAATGCTATAACTCAGTTTTTTGGATCACATGATGTATTAATGAATCACATGATGTACTTATGGATCACATGATATATCAATGGATCACATGATGTACTTATGGATCACATGATATATCAATGGGTCACATGATGTATTAATGGATCACATGATGTATCATTGGATCACATGATGTATTAATGGATCACATGATATATCAATGGATCACATGATGTATTAATGGATCACATGATCAATGGATCACATGATGTACTTATGGATCACATGATATATCAATGGATCACATGATGTATTAATGGATCACATGATGTATCATTGGATCACATGATGTATTAATGGATCACATGATGTATTAATGGATCACATGATATATTAAAGCCCCAATATACGTAAAAATCACTATAAAAAAATCAAACGTTATCTTATTTTCCCCGTAATATATGTAACAAAACAAATACTTGCCTTTAATTAAAGAAAATAAAACTGACTGTTTTCAATTTAAATATAAATTGAAAAAATCGGAAAATAAACAATGTGGGACCCACAATAATTCATACATTACCGCATGCGCATATTCCGCGTGTGTAAACATGGCAGACACAGTACAGACGTTCACCAGTCACTTCCTTTTTTTCCAATCATACATCAGGCCAGTTCTGAATTCTTACGTTATAATTGTGCGTCGTATCATTTTTAAACTAATTATTCCTTCTAATAATATCCCAAAAACTGAATGTTTATCACAGGAATACCTCAAGTCTACGACAAGACTTCGCAAACAATGTTTGTAAACAAAAACTTACGGTAGACATATCTGCATGTGCTTCCTCTATAAGTAGAAACCTCAACTCTCGCGAGATCAGGTCATGAACTTTCCGACGTGGTTCGACAACAATCGTAATTTCGATGGCGGTGTGTTTAAAATGGAGGTGTGTTTACAAATAGCGAGTTTCAACTGCTCATATATCAATACTTTATGCACAAAGTCATGGTAACTATTGTTTGAATAACTTAATTTTAACTACATCTTAGAGAATATCTCAATAATTATGTGTGATTCTACTCTAAATTTTTGGTGAATGTTACGTATATTGGGGCTTTAATGGATCACATGATGTATTAATGGATCACATGATGTATTAATGGATCACATGATGTATTAATGGATCACATGATGTATTAATGGATCACATGATGTATTAATGGATCACATGATGTATTAATACAGCTTTCAGAAAAATTGGATGTTTAGATTCGCTAAAAGTAATGTTAAGGTATTAGAGTGTAATGGGAAGAAATTTAAACATAGATAAAACAGGAATATCTAAGATCCTTTACTATTGATACATCTTGTCACAACATTTTAAGAGTTTCTGTCCACAGGATACAACTATATATATATAGGTGGTGCTATCATCCTACCCTTGATTTTACTCTAAAAACTGAGAGGAGATACTATTTAAAGAGACATTTACTCGAATATAATCACATCAATGACTGTTGATGACAGTTGATATTTGTTAAAAACAGGAATTAGCTGACCTTGCTAAATGAATTACCTTAATTTTTTGGCAAAAATCAAAATACAGTATATTCAATGATATCATCTTAGCAAAAAATATGATAGAAGAAGCAGACAAAAACCTATAGCAGCTATCAGGAGAATATATCACATGAAAAGCCAGAAAAATCAACAGACATTCAAGCTACACATATTGTAACCAGTAGCAAAGATTTGGGGATATTTTATTAGCCTACATTTAGTGTTATAACACCCTTTACATCAGTTTTTGTGATGACACATGTGATATGACCTAGCAGAGTAGTGATTCCTTAACAATATGTTACAGATATCTTAACACAATAATACGATACAGATATCTTAACACAATAATACGATACAGATATCTTAACACAATAATACGATACAGATATCTTAACAAAATGATGAATACATCTTAACACATTGGCATAACACGGAGGAGTAACTCAGAAACAAATGTATAAGATTAGATAATACAATAAAGATATATTTACAAGGCAATATAATCATCTGTAATATTTAGCAAGATTATAATGATATAATATATATCTGACATTGACTTACCTCTACATGTAAGAGTTAGAGCTGTTACAACCAGCTGTGACTGTAGAACTGTTTAGAAGTTTAAGTGGGCAGGATGTGTAATGTTCACATTCTCTTCCTGTATTTACGGAAAATTTTACTTTTTTCTGATCAACATCAGGATACACAAGTATACAGAAAGTTCAAAAGTTAAAAAATATTTACAATTTTGAGAAATATTTCTATAATATATAACAAAAACATATCTATTTTTGTTTAACCACAAATTGATGACCATGCCATCATTAGCTGTAAATAATAAAATGACCTATATTTTACCGTACAAAATATATGGACATTTACCATACCTATGTCCAGTTGACATCACCTGTCGTGTGTTACCTGTCTACACCTGTGATGACAAAGGTGACTCCACCTATCTGTATTGACTGTTACTCATTCCATTTGTTTGCTTACCATTTACAATTGTTATCTTACATACATGTATACATTTTTGGTTCCATATTTGGGAAATGTGCTGCCCTGTTGTAATAATATGATCTGTCCATCTATCTATTTTTCATATTTGGATTAATGATACAGTAATCAAATTAATCAGCGATATGTACAGTTGATATTCTATATAAGTGATTAAGTGTTTTACTGTCTATATAATCCTGATGTAAGTGTTTTACTGTCTATATAAGCTTGATGTAAGTGTTTTACTGTCTATATAAGCCTGATGTAAGTGTTTTACTGTCAATATAAGCCTGATGTAAGTGTTTTACTGTAAGTGTTTTACTGTCTATATAAGCCTGATGATGTAAGTGTTTGTTTTACTGTCTATATATAACTGTCCTGATGTAAGTGTTTTACTGTCTATATAAGCCTGATGTAAGTGTTTTACTGTCTATATAAGCTTGATGTAAGTGTTTTACTGTCTATATAATCCTGATGTAAGTGTTTTACTGTCTATATAATCCTGATGTAAGTGTTTTACTGTCTATATAAGCCTGATGTAAGTGTTTTACTGTCTATATAATCCTGATGTAAGTGTTTTACTGTCTATATAAGCCTGATGTAAGTGTTTTACTGTCTATATAATCCTGATGTAAGTGTTTTACTGTCTATATAAGCCTGATGTAAGTGTTTTACTGTCTATATAAGCCTGATGTAAGTGTTTTACTGTCTATATAAGCCTGATGTAAGTGTTTTACTGTCTATATAAGCCTGATGTAAGTGTTTTACTGTCTATATAAGCCTGATGTAAGTGTTTTACTGTCTGTTGTGTGTTATGCCTATATAAGCCTGATGTAAGTGTTTTACTGTCTATATAATCCTGATGTAAGTGTTTTACTGCCTATATAAGCCTGATGTTAGTGTTTTACTGTCTATATAATCCTGATGTAAGTGTTTTACTGTCTATATAATCCTGATGTAAGTGTTTTACTGTCTATATAATCCTGATGTAAGTGTTTTACTGCCTATATAATCCTGATGTAAGTGTTTTACTGTCTATATAATCCTGATGTAAGTGTTTTACTGTCTATATAATCCTGATGTAAGTGTTTTACTGTCTATATAATCCTGATGTAAGTGTTTTACTGTCTATATAAGCCTGATGTAAGTGTTTTACTGTCTATATAAGCCTGATGTAAGTGTTTTACTGTCTATATAATCCTGATGTAAGTGTGTTTATAACTGATGTAAGTGTTTTACTGTCTATATAAGCCTGATGTAAGTGTTTTACTGTCTATATAAGCCTGATGTAAGTGTTTTACTGTATATATAAGCCTGATGTAAGTGTTTTACTGTCTATATAAGCCTGATGTAAGTGTTTTACTGTCTATATAAGCCTGATGTAAGTGTTTTACTGTCTATATAAGCCTGATGTAAGTGTTTTACTGTCTATATAAGCTTGATGTAAGTGTTTTACTGTCTATATAAGCCTGATGTAAGTGTTTTACTGTCTATATAAGCCTGATGTAAGTGTTTAACTGTCTATATAAGCCTGATGTAAGTGTTTTACTGTCTATATAAGCCTGATGTAAGTGTTTTACTGTCTATATAATCCTGATGTAAGTGTTTTACTGTCTATATAAGCCTGATGTAAGTGTTTTACTGTCTATATAATCCTGATGTAAGTGTTTTACTGTCTATATAAGCCTGATGTAAGTGTTTTACTGTCTATATAAGCCTGATGTAAGTGTTTTACTGTCTATATAAGCTTGATGTAAGTGTTTTACTGCCTATATAAGCCTGATGTAAGTGTTTTACTGTCTATATAAGCCTGATGTAAGTGTTTTACTGTCTATATAAGCCTGATGTAAGTGTTTTACTGTCTATATAAGCCTGATGTTAGTGTTTAACTGTCTATATAATCTGAGTGTTTTACTGTCTATATAATCCTGATGTAAGTGTTTTACTGTCTATATAAGCCTGATGTAAGTGTTTTACTGTCTATATAAGCCTGATGTAAGTGTTTTACTGTCTATATAAGCCTGATGTAAGTGTTTTACTGTCTATATAAGCCTGATGTAAGTGTTTTACTGTCTATATAATCCTGATGTAAGTGTTTTACTGTCTATATAAGCCTGATGTAAGTGTTTTACTGTCTATATAAGCCTGATGTAAGTGTTTTACTGTCTATATAAGCCTGATGTAAGTGTTTTACTGTCTATATAAGCCTGATGTAAGTGTTTTACTGTCTATATAAGCCTGATGTAAGTGTTTTACTGTCTATATAAGCCTGATGTAAGTGTTTTACTGTCTATATAATCCTGATGTAAGTGTTTTACTGCCTATATAAGCCTGATGTAAGTGTTTTACTGCCTATATAAGCCTGATGTAAGTGTTTTACTGTCTATATAAGCCTGATGTAAGTGTTTTACTGTCTATATAAGCCTGATGTAAGTGTTTTACTGTCTATATAAGCCTGATGTAAGTGTTTTACTGTCTATATAAGCATGATGTAAGTGTTTTACTGTCTATATAAGCCTGATGTAAGTGTTTTACTGTCTATATAATCCTGATGTAAGTGTTTTACTGTCTATATAAGCCTGATGTAAGTGTTTTACTGTCTATATAAGCCTGATGTAAGTGTTTTACTGTCTATATAATCCTGATGTAAGTGTTTTACTGTCTATATAAGCCTGATGTAAGTGTTTTACTGTCTATATAATCCTGATGTTAGTGTTTTACTGTCTATATAAGCCTGATGTAAGTGTTTTACTGTCTATATAAGCCTGATGTAAGTGTTTTACTGTCTATATAATCCTGATGTAAGTGTTTTACTGCCTATATAAGCCTGATGTAAGTGTTTTACTGTCTATATAATCCTGATGTAAGTGTTTTACTGCCTATATAAGCCTGATGTTAGTGTTTTACTGTCTATATAAGCCTGATGTAAGTGTTTTACTGTCTATATAAGCCTGATGTAAGTGTTTTACTGTCTATATAAGCCTGATGTAAGTGTTTTACTGTCTATATAAGCCTGATGTAAGTGTTTTACTGTCTATATAAGCCTGATGTAAGTGTTTTACTGCCTATATAATCCTGATGTAAGTGTTTTACTGTCTATATAAGCCTGATGTTAGTGTTTTACTGCCTATATAAGCCTGATGTAAGTGTTTTACTGTCTATATAATCCTGATGTAAGTGTTTTACTGCCTATATAAGCCTGATGTAAGTGTTTTACTGTCTATATAAGCCTGATGTAAGTGTGTAAGTGTTTTACTGTCTATATAATCCTGATGTAAGTGTTTTACTGTCTATATAATCCTGATGTAAGTGTTTTACTGTCTATATAATCCTGATGTAAGTGTTTTACTGTCTATATAATCCTGATGTAAGTGTTTTACTGTCTATATATATAAGTGTTTTACTGATGTAAGTGTTTGTCTATATACTGTCTATATAAGCCTGATGTAAGTGTTTTACTGTCTATATAAGCTTTTTGATGTAAGTGTTTTACTGTCTATATAATCCTGAAATAAGTGTTTTACTGTCCCTGAAGTGTTTTACTGTAATATAATCTTGATGTAAGTGTTTTACTGTCTATATAATCCTGATGTAAGTGTTTTACTGTCTATATATACTGCCTATAATGTGTTATTTCAAATAATTGATGTAAGTGTTCTATATAAGTCCTGATGTAAGTGTCCCTTTAAATCTATATATAATAGTAGATGTAAGTGTTTTACTGTCTATATAATCCTGATGTAAGTAATCTTTTACTGTCTATATAATGATGTAAGTGTTTTACTCCTATATAATGTGGAGATAGTGACTGTAGTGTTTTACTGTCTATATAATCTTTGATGTAAGTGTTTTACACTCCATATAATATAAGTGTATGTTGAACACTCCAGTAATCTATGTGTGATGTAATGTTTTACTCCAGTAATGTGTAAGTAGTTGTCCCTGAACACTCCATAATCTTTGTAAGTTTTACTGTCCCTGAACACTCCATTGATGTAATGTACTGTCTAATATATGTCCTGATGTAATCTGTGTGGAGATTTACTGTCTATAATCACTCCAGATGTGGAGATGTAGAATTGTACTGAACCTGTAATCTTTGTGGTAAGTGTTTTCTTTGTGAGATAGTAGAATATGTTACTGTCTATATGAACACTCCAGTAATCTTTGTGGAGATAGTAGAATATGTCCCTGGACACTCCAGTAATATGTGTGGATTTAGTAGAATATGTCCCTGAACACTCCAGTAATCTTTGTGGAGATAGTAGAATATGTCCTTAAACACTCCAGTAATCTTTGTGGAGATAGTAGAATATGTCCCTGAACACTCCAGTAATCTTTGTGGAGATAGTAGAATATGTCCCTGAACACTCCAGTAATATGTGTGGAGATAGTAGAATATGTCCCTGGACACTCCAGTAATATGTGTGGAGATAGTAGAATATGTCCCTGAACACTCCAGTAATCTTTGTGGAGATAGTAGAATATGTCCTTGAACACTCCAGTAATCTTTGTGGAGATAGTAGAATATGTCCCTGAACACTCCAGTAATCTTTGTGGAGATAGTAGAATATGTCCCTGAACACTCCAGTAATCTTTGTGGAGATAGTAGAATATGTCCCTGAACACTCCAGTAATCTTTGTGGAGATAGTAGAATATGTCCCTGAACACTCCATTAATATGTGTGGAGATAGTAGAATATGTCCCTGAACACTCCAGTAATCTTTGTGGAGATAGTAGAATATGTCCCTGAACACTCCAGTAATCTTTGTGGAGATAGTAGAATGTGTCCCTGAACACTCCAGTAATATGTGTGGAGATAGTAGAATGTGTCCCTGAACATTCCAGTAATCTTTGTGGAGATAGTAGAATGTGTCCCTGAACATTCCAGTAATCTTTGTGGAGATAGTAGAATATGTCACTGAACACTCCAGTAATCTTTGTGGAGATAGTAGAATATGTCACTGAACACTCCAGTAATCTTTGTGGAGATAGTAGAATACACTCCAGTAATCTGTAATATGTGTGGAGATAGTAGAATGTGTCCCTGAACACTCCAGTAATCTTTGTGGAGATAGTAGAATATGTCATTGAACACTCCAGTAATATGTGTGGAGATAGTAGATAGTAGAATATGTCCCTGAACACTCCAGTAATCTTTGTGGAGATAGTAGAATATGTCCCTGAACACTCCAGTAATCTTTGTGGAGATAGTAGAATATGTCCCTGAACACTCCAGTAATATGTGTGGAGATAGTAGAATATGTCCCTGAACACTCCAGTAATCTTTGTGGAGATAGTAGAATATGTCCCTGAACACTCCAGTAATCTTTGTGGAGATAGTAGAATATGTCCCTGAACACTCCAGTAATCTTTGTGGAGATAGTAGAATATGAACACTCAGTAATATGTGTGTGGAGATAGTAGAATATGTCCCTGAACACTCCAGTAATCTTTGTGGAGATAGTAGAATATGTCCCTGAACACTCCAGTAATCTTTGTGGAGATAGTAGAATATGTCCCTGAACACTCCAGTAATATGTGTGGAGATAGTAGAATATGTCCCTGAACACTCCAGTAATCTTTGTGGAGATAGTAGAATATGTCCCTGAACACTCCAGTAATATGTGTGGAGATAGTAGAATATGTCCCTGAACACTCCAGTAATCTTTGTGGAGATAGTAGAATATGTCCCTGAACACTCCAGTAATCTTTGTGGAGATAGTAGAATATGTCCCTGGACACTCCAGTAATATGTGTGGAGATAGTAGAATATGTCCCTGGATACTCTAACAATCTTTGTGGAGATAGTAGAATGTGTACATGGATACTCTAATAATCTTTGTGGAGATAGTAGACTGTGTACATGGATACTCCAGTAATTTTTGTGGTAGTAATAGAATATGTCACTGGATACTCTTGTACTCTTTAATGTAATAATAGACTTGGCCACTTGATACACTAGTAGTAATCTGTATGATGATAAAAGAATATGTTATTGGACACATAGTAATCTTTGTGATGATTATAGAATGTGTCACTGGATACTCTAATTATTTTTGTGATAATAACAGAAAACGTCACTGGACTCTAGTATTCCATTGTAGTGATGCTGTAGTCACTGTTTTAGTAACCATGGTATTGTGTCTATTCCTGTTAGCACATGATTTGAGAATCTTTACATGTTACTCTTAATAAGTAATAAAAACAACAAATTTGGGGTAAAAAAATTGATTTATTGGAAAATATGTGTAGAACAACAGATAACAACAACTACATTGTATGTGATATAAGAATTAAATACCCAATACATTTCTTCACCACTGTTCTGATACATGGCCTCCATGAATAGTGTTCATCTTGAAGGGAATGTACAAAAAATGTATTTCTTTTTTAAACTGAGTGACCATAGATTAGGAAATCTAGGTACATATTTCCCCTGTATCAAAAATGCCTCGGCCAATAACAGGTCCTTTTCTGCAAACAGGTACCCTTTCTATAACATAATATAATTATAAATTATAAAATATATAATTATGAATAATTCCAGATGTGGTTTGATTTCATTGTAGAAATTTGATGTTTATGATGCTGCTTAACATCATGACAACAACAAACATACCAATCACAAGTGAAATTATACCGATATCCGTATGTTTGTTGTCAATGGAAAAATGTACCGAAACAACTTCTGATTGGTTGAGGCATTTTTGATACAGATAAAATGGTTACCATTATAAGTAGACAAGAGCAGTTTTGCCAAAATCAAAAGATATCATTGTCCCTAATTTGACAAGTTGACATATGAGAGAGAGAATGTCTGGAGAGTGTAAATGAATTTATGAACTTATATCAGAATATTTCTCCTTTTTATTTCTTAAATCTCATAATCACTGTTGCTAGATTTGGACTTAATCCCAGGCTGATTGACCTAAATTTTGAGGTCTGCACATAAGATTATAGTCAGATTTAGCAGACTGGTTATTACATCATGCTCTGTATATTTAGTAGGATATTTACCATTGTGATAAAACTGGTGACAGGAAAAGGATATTGTGACATAATTAAACGTAAAACATGTATTTGGTAAAACGTTTACAGGAACCATAAAATTAGTTTGTGTTTATTTCATAAAAAATGATATCTGTTTTATATAAAAAAGATATACTTTGAAATATCTTTTAAAATGTTAAATATTATTTTGAAATGATTCAGTTGACAATTAAATATGTTTCTCATAAAATAAGTGCATTACATGTGTTAGATGACATATTTACAGTGAAAAGACCTCCGATATGGCCCTATTAACAATCGACATCCCCATATATAGCACACAAAATCTGATTGGCTGCATGTTTGACAACCTTAAGTCGTTGCCATTAAAAAATAGCCTGCTACTTTATCAATTTTGAATCCTTTTTTTTCAGCACATTTATATGCTAATGTAGTATTATGTATACTGTGACCTGTTTGAAAACTGTGAGAACAATAGATGTGGTAACACACGATGGGAATCAGGCTTTAGAATATATAATGGTATAAATAGGGGACACACAGCTATGATGATACATGTATGAATTTTACAGTTCTTCACTACTGATTCAATAAACAAGCATGCACGATACATCCTTATTAGAGCTGTTGAATTTTAGTAAATAAATTTTTCATTGTTACATTAAAATACTTTCAGTAAGTAAATGAAATGGTATATGAGTTGATGGAATTGTCATTGTTGCTTGGCATTCATTGTCTGTATGAATGTCATTGGAATCAGTGCAGGATCTACTGACCTATGATACATTATAGACATGGTACAGAAATATCGGGGTTAAAAGTTGGTTGCGACTTCCCAGTGAACTTACAGCCAAGGAATCCTGTCTTCCATATCTCTGTGATGGGCTGTAACTGTGATGTTGAGTAAAACTCACTGTCCATTACTGTCCCAGACACCACCATGTGGTGGAATCCAGAAGTGATGGCAAGCCTTGATTTGAAGTAGCTGAGGGAGAGATGTGGTAGGGGTGTGGCAGGTACAATCGCACTGTTACAGGTAGTATCCTGGTACACCTTCGAGTTGAATTCTATATCTCCCAACAGCAGGTGACCCTCAGGCTCAACAAACTGCAGCTGTATTACCGCCGAAACTGTTGGCTGGTTCTCAACTGCACATCTGCTAAGTGAACTCTGTAAGCTCCATGATGCACCAGTTTTGACATAGCATTCTGAGAAGTTGGCTGATGCATGAGACCCTGGTGGTTTTTGTACTGAGAGGAACTTACTAGCCCCTAAACCAAAAGTGACATGGGTGACAATGGTATTTTTTCTTTCCCCGAAATCATAGATATCGACCAATCGAATCCACTGGTTTGTTGCCATGTTGACAGTTGGACCACTATCTTTGGATTCAAAGTTGACATAAACACCAACCTGGTCAAAGTATTTATCAGTGTTATATTCACCGTCCAGCAGTCGGCGAGGGTTTTGGAACTTGAGACTGCCATCTGCATTGTCCCATGTGAGTTGTGTAAAGGAAAACACCATGATGGATCCCAGCATGATGAGGAGGATGCCTGGAAAGGTGATGATTCGAACCCATTTATTTACAGACTGGGTTCCTTCAGAGCCTAGCTTTTCCTCCTTTCTCTTCCAGTAACAGAAACGAACAATTGCAATCATAAGCTTCATAAGTGCACCTAACATACATATACTGGCCTTAATGATCTGAACCACACTGATTGGCTGATCTCTGCATGCAACTATGACAACATTGATGATAATTTGGGGAACATCCTCCACCCAAATGACGAGCAGAGCAACCACATCTAAAAGGAGTATGGGGAGGTCGTCACGCGTCAGATTAACCCCTAAAGTGATGATTTCAAACAGAAACAGACATGAACCCAGGATAGAGAAAGCAAGAAGTGTTGTTGTCAGAGTGTCATCAAAATGGCCAAAAACCAAACCTTCTTTGGCAGCAACTACATCATGATACAACAGCCAGTCACTGATTGTATCAATTGAGTCGACAATTAAAGATACAGTGAAGGCAATCAAACGCAGAATATACGAACACTCCATATTTGTATTGTCTTTTTTTTCTTGCTGCTCTGTATATGGGTTATATGTACGGTTTTGACAACTTCTCTACAATACTTTAATACTGGTGGAATATGCTGTAGAGAAATAGTTCCTTTAGCTTTGAGTCCTCTCACTGCTGCAGGTTAGGAATTCTGTCACTGATCGAGGAGAGTTGGAGTTCTGTATCATAAATCATGATGTCTGTAAATCTGTAAAAGAAAAAACATAATAATAAGAAATAGAACTGATTTTCATCTTTAGAAAATCCCTAACAACATTGATTTCAACATTTCAGATATACCTCAAAGATAAGAACTGTACAACACACAGCTTCTTTAATTAGTAATACAAATGGTTGACGTTGACTTAGTGATACAAATTATGGACCTTTAATGTATGGTAACAATGGTGGACCTTGACAGAATGATACCAATGGTTGACCTTGACTGAATGATACCAATGGTTGACCTTGACTGAGTGACACCAATGGTTGACCTTGACTGAGTGACACTAGTGGTTGACCTTTACTTTATGATAATGATGGGTGAACTTAACTGTATGATACCAATATTTAACTTGAAAATTGATATTATAAATCTGAATGGCTCTATGTGGTTAATTGTAAATCTCTTCTGCTCTTACATAAAGATTGTTCTACGTAATGGAATATGTAAATTGCAGCTATTATTTAATGTAAAATGGTATTCTACCAGGCATTTAACAATTGTATTAAATATCAAACCACCAGGAATGTTTCATGTTCCCATCTCTGTACAGCTGCTGTATCCATTCCCAGTCACTATAAATAGTAGCTGCTCTCATTGATTTTTATCCGACACACCAAAATCTTTTGAACTGTTATATGTGTTTGTAAGAGCATTGTGATGACTGTAATTTAGGACATGTAGCCAATCAGTGTTTCGTACAAAGATGGTTCCTTTTCAGTGTGTGTTGGTCATTTGTGTGATGTGATTACACAGTGAGTTGGATATGAATGAGAAGGAGAATTTTTAAAAAAATATATTGATTTATGACATCATTCAGGGCTTAATGCAATTTAGTAAATGTATGTGTAAATATCCTGACTCGAGGCTCAGAGAAATAACAATATGACTTACAGATCTCAAAATATACTGTCGTATAACAGCTGTATGATGAAGACTTACCTGTAACTTAACAGCTGTATGATGTAGACTTACCTGTAACATAACAGCTATATGATGTAGACTTACCTGTAACATAACTGCTGTTTGATATTGTCCTATTTATTGTTATACATATACTGTATCAATATCTGAATGTGTTGGTACAACTACTTGAGGTTTCTCCCTAGAAGGACTTCCTTCTACTGAGGTCACAGTCTAAGTATTTCTACTTGTAATATAATTCTCAAGTGTTTTATAGTAACAACACACCATTCTTACCAACTCGCTTTGCTAATGTTTTCAAATAGACACCTTAGATGTCGTAAATCCATCTCATAACTCATTATCTTGACACATTTGATTCAGCAGAAACGATTGGTGAAGGAATTTCAACCTTGCATAAAAGATAAATTATGCACTTGTTGAAAGAGTTCAAAAGAAAGTGTTGTGGACAAACCAGATAAATTGTTGAAAGTATCATCCTATAGATATCCAGGGTGGTTTTGAGGCAGGTGTTTTCCTTTGAGTAGGTGGTAGCTACCTCACTGAACAGCATATGGAAGACCCATCACATGTCATCCAGAGCAAGCAGGGTAGAGTGTCTTTCCCAAGGATACTACTATGAAAGCACATTTTGCAGTCATACCAGTCTGTTTCTCAGCTTCCTGAAAAACCCAGATTGTTACAGGAAGGGAGGAACCACGCACATCACATCTTTCCCTGAGGTTACCAAATCCATTGTCCTGAGCCATCATGGCCACAGTTTAAAACAGTATTAAAGTTAGAAGGAAGACATTTTAACTAGTTGTGATACAGTGTGTTCTGGGTCAAGAGGAAAAGGAAGAGGTGGGGCCAGTTTGTGTTATTTTACAGTCATTGTGGTGGACTAGTTGTGTCAATTTTATTTTAGACCAAACATAATGGTAGGAGTAATTATTGAGTCCTAACTCTTTGT
Source organism: Ylistrum balloti (assembly GCF_031769215.1). NCBI lineage: Eukaryota > Metazoa > Mollusca > Bivalvia > Pectinida > Pectinidae > Ylistrum > Ylistrum balloti. The sequence continues at coordinate 373,710 of NW_026782201.1, forward strand.
TGAACACAATGCTAGTTCCAAGCATGGTGAGAAGTTCCAGTCCATCGGGAGGTTGTCTGTGATGATTATATACATATAGTACATCAATCCTTTTTGTTCCATTAAAGTACTAATTCTTTACACTGTGAAGGACTTTTACTTTAGTTGGTTTAATTTTTGTGGTTTTACCAGAAGCTTTAAGAAAAAAGGATGTATTTTTCTCACAGAAGTCTACAAATTTACTAGTTCAATTTTCTGAATTTTATTGCCAATATATTTAATTTTTTGAAACTTTATTCTGTCACCTCAAAGAAAATGAAAACCTAAACCCTTGGAATCTAATGATTTTTGCAATAATAAATTATACAGTATAGTGGAATAGATTCAATAGGCCAGTATTACAGGATTAACACAGGTCATAGCATACTCTTGGGATATCCATTAGGTCCTAAATATTTCTGGAATTTCCATCAGGTCCTAGATATTCCTGGGATTTCCATCAGGTCCTGGAATATCATGGGATTTCCATCAGGTCTTGGATATTCCTGGAATTTCCATCAGGTCCTGGATATTCCTGGGATTTCCATCAGGTCCTGGATATTCCTGGATTTCCATCAGGTCCTAGATATTCCTGGAATTTCCATCAGGTCCTGGATATCCCTTGGATTTCCATCAGGTCCTAGATATTCCTGGAATTTCCATCAGGTCCTGGATATTCCTGGGATTTCCATCAGGTCCTGGGTATTCAAGGAATTTCCATCAGGTCTTGGATATTCCTGGAATTTCCATCAGGTCCTGGATATTCCTGGAATTTCCATCAGGTCCTGGGTATTCCTGGGATTTCCATCAGGTCCTAGATATTCCTGGGATTTCCATCAGGTACTGGATATCCCTGGGATTTCCATCAGGTCCTGGATACTCTCTGAAGTTGTCTAAGGTAGTTATTGAACCACTTGCTTATGGAAAGGATCTCCACTCTATGGTCTGGCTGTGTTTTCTCTTTAATTATGTATAGCATGTCATTTACAACTGCTCATCAATACCACAGAGAACTTTAATGTACAACCAGCTCTGCTAGTATAAATGAGGGTTGTTAGCTACACTGTAATACCTACTGAACTTAAGTAGTGATACTTCCTGCTGAGGTTTGGTAGTGGTACTACGTACTGAGGTTTGGTAGTGGTACTACATTTGGAGGTTTGGTAGTGGCACTACATACTGAGGTTTAGTGGTGGTAATACATACTGAGGTTTAGTGGTGGTAATACATACTGAGGTTTGGTAGTGGTACTACATACTGAGGTTTGGTAGTGGTACTACAAACTGAGGTTTGGTAGTGGTACTACATACGGAATTGTGGTAGTGGTACTACATACTGAGGTTTAGTGGTGGTAATACATACTGAGGTTTAGTGGTGGTAATACATACTGAGGTTTGGTAGTGGTACTACATACTGAGGTTTGGTAGTGGTACTGCAAACTGAGGTTTGGTAGTGGTACTACATACGGAATTGTGGTAGTGGTACTACATACTGAGGTTTAGTGGTGGTAATACATACTGAGGTTTGGTGGTGGTAATACATACTGAGGTTTGGTAGTGGTACTACATACTGAGGTGTGGTAGTGGTACTACATACTGAGGTTTGGTAGTGGTATTACATACTGAGGTGTGGTAGTGGTACTACATACTGAGGTGTGGTAGTGGTACTACATACTGAGGTTTGGTAGTGGTACTACGTACTGAGGTTTGGTAGTGGTACTACATTTGGAGGTTTGGTAGTGGCACTACATACGGTATTGTGGTAGTGGTACTACATACTGAGGTTTAGTGGTGGTAATATATACTGAGATTTGGTAGTGGTACTACAAACTGAGGTTTGGTAGTGATACTATATACTGAGGTTTGGTAGTGGTACTTCATACTGAGTTTTAGTGGTGGTAATATATACTGAAATTTGGTAGTGGTAATACATACTGAGGTTTGGTAGTGGTACTACATACGGAATTGTGGTAGTGGTACTACATACTGAGGTTTGGTAATGGTACTACATACTGAGGTGTGGTAGTGGTACTACATACTGAGGTTTGGTAGTGGTACTACATACTGAGGTTTGGTAGGGTACTGAGGTTTGGTAGTGGTACTACATACTGAGGTTTGGTAGCGGTACTACATACTGAGGTGTGGTAGTGGTACTACATACTGAGGTTTTGATAGTGGTACTACATACTGAGATTTGGTAGTGGTACTACATACTGAGGTGTGGTAGTGGTACTACATACTGAGATTTGGTAATGGTACTACATACTGAGGTGTGGTAGTGGTACTACTGCATACTGAGGTGTGGTAGTGGTACTACATACTGAGGTTTGGTAGCGGTACTACATACTAAGGTTTGGTAGCGGTACTACATACTGAGGTTTGGTAGCGGTACTACATCCTGAGGTTTGGTAATCGTACTATCTATGTTCGTACTAGATGCAGTGATTCTAACATGCTTAGGTTTGCTAGAGGTTTTGTGTTGATTCTAACATAACAGTGTTAGATACTGGGAGAGAAGTATAGCTTATCATATCATAAAATTCTGGTTTGTTGCTATATTTGGATCAGGAGCTGTATGTATGTTTAGTACAATATAATGATGTAATATTGTGAAGTGACTTTTACCTGATCATGTACTTCTATTTTCTGCCTCCTTAAAACACCATCTTACATCAATATCTGTGAATCTAAATTCAAATAAGGATCTAAAGGCCCCTAATACATCAAATCACCATCGCTAGCCATGCCTTCTGTACCAACACACACTTAGCATGTCAGCTGGCGTTTACAGACTCCATCAACATGCTAGCATATTAACTCAGTATTTCAGCTACAAACAGATTAAACATTTACACGGCATCACACATCCCCCAACCCCTAGCCTCATTGTACAGAACATGTATTCAATAAACTATAAAACCGGAATCTGTGTTTACTAGAGGACTGTCTGCTGTCGGTACAGTCTAAACATAATTCATGTAATCTTCAGTTGCCAAAGGCAGAAGTTGATCACCAAAAGCTGTATACTAGTAAGGTTTTTTTTCCCTGATTGATACTGCTGTGATCCAGTAGTCACACAATAAGTCATGATTTTAAGGCATAACAAGATGTATACGTGATGTAGCACTTCCATCAACTGGTCAGCAAATTTTTCTTATAAAGTATGTACAACTCACCATGTAAATGTCCCCGTCACTCCAGCACAGACATTTTGAAACTGTCCTAGGCTCAAACAAGGATGGATGTTAAGCCCCGTCAAGCCAGCACAGACATTAAATTATACTGTATTCCAAGCCTGAAGCCAGGTCTCCTAGGGTGAGAGTTTCTGTGGTGATAGCATCTCCTTCAGCTCAGCAGTACTAATACTGTGGGTTTGGAGTGAGGAGTGATGTCACGAGATCAATACTCTTACAGTCATACTAAGTACCAACAACCTGGTCCTGTGTAACCACTACAGCCCCGGGGCAAAGCTGGCCTCGCCCCAGGGGTCATCTCTCTACTGACTCAGGTGTTGGTTGACAGATGATTAAGACATCTGTGTATAAAAGGGAAATTATGTACGGAAAAAATAACTCAATTAGATATGCTAAGAGAACTGTTTTCTTTTATAATGGAAGGAGTAGATATCTCCAGTTCAATTAAAGAATTTTGGTCATTATCAGAAGTCCTCACGAGGTAAAATCTCATACAGTATGTAACTTTCTAATACACTTTGTTACTATCTAATACATTTTATTACTATCTGGTACAGTTTGTTACTATCTGATACATTTTGTTACTATTTAATACATTTTGTTTCTTTGTAATACAGTTTGTTGCTATTTAATACATTTTGTTACTATGTGATACATTTTGTTACAATGTGATACATTTTGTTACAATGTGATATGGTTTGTTTCTATGTGATACATTTTGTTACTATGTGATACATTTTGTTACTGTGTGATACAGTTTGTTACTATGTGATACATTTTGTTACTATGTGATACATTTTGTTACTAGGTGATACACTTTGTTACTATGTGATATATTTTGTTACTATGTGATACATTTTGTTACTATGTGATAAAGACCAGTTATACATGTTACAGTCTACCTTCAGTAGATATGAATTATAGCACAAAATGGTTCATATGGTATGATGTATGATCAAATAACAAATACTGTTACAAATAATTGGTTTCTCAAACTACAAAAGTTTTGTGTTATGAACAGTTTTGTTTGTAACATATGGATTTTAAAAAGTTACTTCATCATAAGGTTCATAGATGCGTGTATAATCACCTAAAGCATCTTGCTGGCAAAATCTTTAATATGATCGTTATTTTTTGTAAAAATGTGGATGATTAAACTTTTAGCTCTATGATTCTTTTATTTCAGATGAATTGCTGGCAAAGAAAGCAAAGGAAAGATATGATTTAGCAAAGGTACAAAATATCAGCTTCTATAGTAAAGGGAGGCTACTGATGTAATCCTATGCCTGCTCAAATCATGTCCAAGTTAAAATTGTCGAATGGATCTTTCTGTATGAGCATTACAAAAACAAGAAAATTTTAGAATGGAATTATATATGGAAAATGTGTCATTGTGAATAGTTTGCCTCATTTCTAAGTTTATATCAATCTATTTTGATTGTAATTCTATTATCTTATATATCAGGTAATCTTAGCACCTTTAGAATATCTACAATCTTTTATGTCATTGATTATAACAATCCTCTGGAGACCATTAGACTAGATGATTATCAGTGCCAGGTGCTACAATTTGGAATGAATAGAACAGCTGATTTCATTCATTATTTTTAGTAACATTACAGGAATGTGTTGTAGCTACTACCTCTTTATTGAAACGAAACCAGGAAATTTAATTACCTTACACATGTAATCTAGTCACACTGTCATCTCTCAAATTGTCCCGCGGTTAATTAATAGGTTCTGAAAACAGATGTGGTCCTATTTATTCTGAGATTTTTTTTTTGTCACAAAACTGAACTGGCCCTAATTAATTAAATGAAGCAGAAAATATAAAACACTGCAGACTGGTTGATTTCATTTACATGTTTTTGTACATAAAAATCACCATGTTTACATCATTAGTACAATGTATGTACATAATGGAATGTACAACAGTTAAACATAAATAGCCTCACCTGAATGACCTCTGACCTGTCACATTGAAACTTTACTAAGGACATGGGGCGATTACATTTATTCTCATGTGGTGTGTAGAGTGATTTGTTACCTATTCTACCCATGTGAAAATGGATTCACCTGTAATTATGCAATATGATAATGGCAACAGAGAGGGAAAACTTGTCAATCAATCAAAAAATATGATAAGGTCAGGTGAGCACGATAAAGTAATTTGGAATCTGTTAGTTCTCAGTGATAGAAATTGTTCAAATAGTGTCTGAAGTTCATTGTGGTTGGTGTTTACAATTCAGTCGGCTTGCAGTGATAGAGGGTTATTCATACTGAATGCATGGCCCAACTAAAATAAAAGTTCAGCAGAAACATGACAGGTGAATACCTCTTATTTCTGTCCACAGGGCCCAGGACCTGAACGACTTGTGTCAGGATCAGATGATTTTACATTGTATCTATGGAAACCTGAGGAGGATAAGAAACCTATCGCACGCATGACTGGTCATCAGCAACTCATTAATGATGTACAATTTTCACCAGATACTCGACTCATTGCCAGTGCATCCTTTGACAAGTCTGTAAAGTTATGGGATGGTCGAACTGGAAAGTAGGTCCAGAATACAAATTTCTTATATAACATACATTTTGTCTTTAAAAATTTACACTTTTGAAAAATGTTGTTTTTAATGTAACTATCATTTTCACCTTGTCACAGATTCCTGGCAACCTTCCGCGGACATGTAAGTCGTGTGTACACACTAGGCTGGTCAGCTGACAGTCGACTCATTTGCAGTGGCAGTTCTGATTCCACCATTAAAGTATTTGATGTGAAGACTAGAAAACTTTTGTTTGATTTACCAGGACATGCAGATGAGGTAAGGGCCAATAACTAGTCCTCAAACTTTTAATCTTATTTCCAAATATAAAGTTACATCATTTATCTGTATACAGCCTCATCCTCCAATCTCTGGTACCAGTCTCATCTTCCAGTCTCTGGTACTAAACCTCATCCTGCCATCTCTGACACCCAGCCTCATCCTGCCATCTCTGATATCCAGCCTCATCCTCCCATCTCTGGTACCAGTCTCATCTTCCAGTCTCTGGTACTAAACCTCATCCTGTCATCGCTGACACCCAGCCTCATCCTGCCATCTCTGGTACTCAGCCATATCCTCCCATCTCTGATACCCAGCTTCATCCTCCCATCTCTGATACCCAGCCTCATCCTCCCATCTCTGGTACCCAATGTCATCCTTCCATCTCTGGTACCCAGTTTCATCCTCCTATCGCTGATACCCAGCCTCATCCTCACATGTCTGATATCCAGCCTCATCCTCCCATCTCCGATGCCCAATGTCGTCTTCCCATCTCTGACACCCAGCCTCATCATCCCATCTCTGATACTAAGCCTCATTCTCCCATCTCTGGTACCCAGCCATATCCTCTCATCTCTGATACCCAGCTTCATCCTCCCATCTCTGACACCCAGCCTCATCCTGCCATCTCTGATATCAGGCCTCATCCTCCCATCTCTGGTACCAGTCTCATCTTCCAGTCTCTGGTACTAAACCTCATCCTGCCATCTCTGGTACCAGCCTCATCCTGCCATCTCTGACATCCAGCCTCATCCTCCCATCTCTCATCCTCCCATCACTGATACCCAGCCTCATCCTGCCATCTGTGGTACCCAGCCTCATCCTGCCATCTCTGGTACTCAGCCATATCCTCCCATCTCTGATACCCAGCCTTATCCTCCCATCTCTGATACCTAGACTTCATCTCTGATACCCAGCCTCATCCTGCCATCTGTGGTACCCAGCCTCATCCTGCCATCTCTGGTACTCAGCCATATCCTCCCATCTCTGGTATCCAGCCATATCCTTTCATCTCTGATACCCAGCCTCATCCTCCCATCTCTGATACCTAGACTTATCCTGTCATCTCTGATACCCAGCCTCATCCTGATACCCAGCCTCATCCTGCCATCTCTGGTACTCAGCCATATCCTCCCATCTCTGATACCTAGCCTTATCCTCCCATCTCTGGTACCCAATGTCATCCTCCCATCTCTGATACCCAGCCTCATCCTCCCATCTCTGGTACCCAATGTCATCCTCCCATCTCTGATACCCAGCCTCATCCTCCCATCTCTGGTACCCAATGTCATCCTTCCATCTCTGGTACCCAGCCATATCCTCTCATCTCTAGTACCCAGCCATATCCTCTCATCTCTGGTACCCAGCTATATCCTCCCATCTCTGATACCAAGCCTCTCTGGTACCCAATGTCATCCTCCCATCTCTGATACCCAGCCTCATCCTCCCATCTCTGGTACCCAGTTTCATCCTCCTATCACTGATACCCAGCCTCATCCTCCCATCCCTGGTGCCCAATGTCGTCTTCCCATCTCTGACGCCCAGCCTGATCATCCCATATCTGATACCCAGCCTCATCCTCCCATCTCTGGTACCCAATGTCATCCTCCCATCTCTGACACCCAGCCTTATCCTGCCATCTCTGATATCCAGCCTCATCCTCCCATCTCTGGTACCAGTCTCATCTTCCAGTCTCAGGTACTAAACCTCATCCTGCCATCTCTGACACCCAGCCTCATCCTCCCATCTCTGACACCCAGCCTGTCATCCTGTCATCTCTGACACCCAGCCTTATCCTCATATCTCTGATACCTAGCCTCATCCTCACATCTCTGATACCCAGCCTTATCCTCACATCTCTGATACCTAGCCTTATCCTCACATCTCTGATACCTAGCCTTATCCTGTCATCTCTGATAACTAATTTCTGGTACTCAGATTCATTATTATTAGATTCTGTGCTGTTCCATATTTCTTTTTTTTTCAATTTTTGTTTTGGAAAACCAAGTGTTTTAAATAAAGTAAACTTTTGAGAACATTCTGACATAATGAGATACTTGTAAACATTCATTGGACAGTCAATGTCATCAAATACTGCAGTAAAACAATTAAGATGTTGTCAAAGGGAGGCAACTCTTGATGATGGATTTTAAGGGAGATAACTGTGATTGTCTTGTATTTAGGTATACTCTGTAGACTGGAGTCCTGATGGACAGAGAGTAGCAAGTGGAGGGAAAGACAAAGTACTAAAAATGTAAGTCCTGACTTGTTAGCGTTGTTTATTTTCAAAACTTGATGCTAATACTTGTGTTATCTCTTGTTGCAAGTGATGATATTGCTATATATAAGGCACAGATCTTCCCAGTGGCTCCATCCTTGATTGAAATGGAAGTCCTAAGCAAAACATTTTTATTTATACCTCATCATTACCCAAAGTGTTTTTATGAAATTTATTGGTTAAGTTTTTTTGCAAAAAATGTAAAAAATCGTTGAACTTATATCATATGGCATTAATGTATTAACTCAAATCTCAGAACTTTTTTCCAATAAATAACTTAACCCCAATCTTCAGGACAAAGGGCTCAGATGTGCAAAAATGCACTTCTGAATCACCACAATGCCTACAATTATAGTAATTGGCCAGTAGCATGCTGTTATGGAGGCCTTTCTTCTGGTTCAGATCATCCTTCATCCATGTTGCTTTGTCTTTCCATAAAAGCCCTTGTTATTGCTATTTCTGTTAAAGAACTAGAGGAATATTCCTCAAGCTTCATATGTAGGTTCTCCTCCATTTATAATCATGCCAATTCAGTTTTGAATCTGAGTAATAAAGCAAATTGTCTAAGCAGCTTTCTTGGATTTTGACTGTTGAAATTTGTTATCGCTATTCCTTGAGAAGAAATGGAGAGATATATCTCAAAGCTTGATGTGTGTGTTCCCCATGGTTCCTAATTGTGCCCATTTAATTTTAAGACTGATCAGTAAAGCAAAAATGTTTGTGTATACTACCAGTGGGCACCAAAATATGTTAATCTACATATATTCTGCCTGTACAACACCTTGTCGAAACAAAGGATTTCTTATTATAAGAGAAAGTAATTTAATTATAGCCCATTGAAATTCTGTAAGTAAAGGTCTAATGAAAGAGAATGTAACATTATTTAAAGTCAGCATTAATGATGAAAATTTTCTTTCATTACCTGTATACTATCAAATATGAATGGTCTTAAAATTTCATCCAATTCTTTTGCTCCCCCTGTCATAAATTAGGTGTCCATCATGTTGTTTATCATTAGCCTCCTTCCATCATACTTCAATTTCTTCTCTATTTTTCTTTGACAATTATGGAGATATTTAAAAGATCCCCTTTTGTCCTGTGTGGTGCATCGTAAACTTCTATCAATTTAGATTTTTCTTGAAAACTCCTGAACAGATTTCAATGAAAATTTACAAAAACCTTCCAAAGACACATCGTTAATGTAAATTATATGGTCCCCAACCTCCAGGGGCTTGAGGGGTGGGGCGAAAAATGGTCAGATGAATTGAAACTTTAATCTTTTCAAATCCCAGGTATAGTAGAATTAAATACCCTTGATGGATAGAAGGCCTTCAGATGCTTTATAAAAATTGTAAATATCATTTCCCCAGGGTCTCACATTTCCCCCTGGGGAGTGGGTAAAGTTTATTTTAGTTTATATAGAAAATTTATGTTTTTGAACATCATTTGTGTATTTTTGATTAGAAATAGTTCAAACCTGCATAATTATTAGGTCATCTGCTATCTGCCATGCATAAACTTTCCATTCAAATTACATCTTCTCAATAACCAGTAGGCTCAGGGTACTGATATTGGGCCTGTAGCATGATGGGATGAGGGGCTACCAAGTTTGTAAATATGAATGACCTTGACATACCTTCAAGGTCATAGGGGTCAATTATGTCAAATTTTTAAACAACTTCTTCTCGAGAACCAAAAGACCCAGGATGCTGATATTTGGACTGTAGCGTGATGGGATGGAGGGCTATCAAGTTTGTTAATTTTAATGACCTTGATGTGCTTTCAAGTTTGCAGGGGTCAGATATTTTTGAAATATTTAAAGGACTTATTTTCAATAACCAAAAGGCCTAGGGTTCTGATATTAGGCCTGTAGCATGCTGGGATGAAGGGCTACTAAGTTTATTCACCTTGACCTACTGTCAAGGTAACAGAGGTCAAATGTGTTGAAATGCGTAAGCAAATTCTTCTCAATAACCAGAAGGCCTAGGGCCTGTATCATGCTTTTTCAACAAGCAATATGTCTGTAGTAATGGCATTTGTGTAGTGCATGTATAAAGAATATGAATTCAAGGGCTAAAAATAGGTCAAATGAACTGAAGTTTCAAAAATTTTTCTACTTTTTCTAGATGGAAAATTTTATATAAGAAAATTCAGATCTCAAGTGTAATTTCTTTTAATTCTTTTAAATCAAACTTGGTTGGAATCCTTAACCTGGGAAAGCAGTTAATTTATACACACTTTACATTTGCATTGTGTGTACAATATAGTTAAAGCTATAATACTTTTTTTAACAAAGTCAGTTCTATGACATGTTACAAGAAGCAATGTGACTCTTGGTTAGTCTTTCAATGTTATGGCTCTTGGACGTTGAAAATTCAAGAGACCTTGTTTATGTTCATTTGCTCTGACGTTTTGTATAAAGAGAGATTTCAGGTCACCTTATAAGCCTAGGCTGCTGATAATTTCTATTAAGTGGTAGATTTTCTGGCCAGAGACCTGAGGAACACTAGTTCAAACCCTACTCTGGCCACATATTTTTCTTCTCCTATTGTGTACATTTGGTGCTTGTGGCTTCTTTTCAAGTTGGTGAATGCTGTACATTAAGGGGATACCCAAACATTGATTGTAGATAGTTATGTCTTTGGGTGTGAGGACTTATGAGAAGGAGGGAGGAATATAGCAGATCTGGAGTTGGTTGATTTGCGACCACTACGTAGCTCAATTCGGAGGGTCCCTGGTTTGATCCCCATTGTGGTAGTACATTTTCACCATCTAATGCAGTTGTATGTTTTCAAAAGTCAGTTAGCAGTTAATTAACTTTGGTCATCAGCTGTGATTAACCATTACCTGACACAATAAGTGAGAGTACCATTCACAGATAGCCAGCGACTATAAAGACCACTGTTCTAGAGTATCCATTACTGCCTGTCTTTAAAGACCATTTTTGTTATTGCTATTTCTTGAGAAGTGCTGGATGGACCTTACTTAAATTTTATCTATAGGTTCCCCATGGTCCCCAGTTGTGCCTATTTGATTTTGGGACTAGTCATAAAAACAACTTGGATTTTGACTTTTAAAGATTGTTATTGCTATTTTTGCAAAGGAATGTTCAAATTTCTTCTCATTAAGAGCAAAAACAAAGAAGAGAAGAATAAAAATAAGGGAAAAGATCTTACTTTCAAAGAACAAATAAAAAACAAAACAAAGGTGGGTGTGAAGAGCCCTCTGGGATCTTTGTAAAGACCACTATTCTATTTGTGTCCAGCTACTGCCTCTTAACGGAGAGGACTGTTCTAGCCTTTCGTGATACTATCTGTTAATAAAGACAACTGTCCAAATGAATCCTAACAATGCCTATCTATAAAGCCCAGGGTTCTACAGTATCTTAGTTCTGCCTGTGTATAAAGCCCAGTGTTCTACAGTGTCTTAGTTCTGCGTGTGTATAAAGCCCAGTGTTATACTGTGTCTTAGTTCTGCCTGTGTATAAAGCCCAGTGTTCTTATGTGTCTTAGATCTGTCTGTGTATAAAGCCCAGTGTTCTTATGTGTCTTAGTTCTGCCGGTGTGTAAAGCCCAGTGTTCTTATGTGTCTTAGAACTGCCTGTGTATAAAGCCCAGTGTTATACTGTGTCTTAGATCTGCCTGTGTATAAAGCCCAGTGTTCTTATGTGTCTTAGTTCTGCCGGTGTATAAAGCCCAGTGTTCTACAGTGTCTTAGTTCTGCCGGTGTGTAAAGCCCAGTGTTATACTGTGTCTTAGTTCTGCCTGTGTATAAAGCCCAGTGTTATACTGTGTCTTAGTTCTGCCTGTGTATAAAGCCCAGTGTTCTTATGTGTCTTAGTTCTGCCTGTGTATAAAGCCCAGTGTTCTACTGTGTCTTAGTTCTGCCTGTGTATAAAGCCCAGTGTTCTTATGTGTCTTAGAACTGCCTGTGTATAAAGCCCAGTGTTATACTGTGTCTTAGATCTGCCTGTGTATAAAGCCCAGTGTTCTTATGTGTCTTAGTTCTGCCGGTGTATAAAGCCCAGTGTTCTACTGTGTCTTAGATCTGCCGGTGTGTAAAGCCCAGTGTTCTACTGTGTCTTAGTTCTGCCTGTGTATAAAGCCCAGTGTTCTGCTGTGTCTTAGTTCTGCCTGTGTATAAAGCCCAGTGTTCTTATGTGTCTTCGTTCTGCCTGTGTATAAAGCCCAGTGTTCTTATGTATCTTCGTTCTGCCTGTGTATAAAGCCCAGTGTTCTTATGTGTCTTCGTTCTGCCTGTGTATAAAGCCCAGTGTTCTACAGTGTCTTAGTTCTGCGTCTGTATAAAGCCCAGTGTTCTACTGTGTCTTAGTTCTGCCTGTGTATAAAGCCCAGTGTTCTACAGTGTCTTAGTTCTGCGTCTGTATAAAGCCCAGTGTTCTACTGTGTCTTCGTTCTGCCTGTGTATAAAGCCCAGTGTTCTACTGTGTCTTAGTTCTGCCTGTGTATAAAGCCCAGTGTTAAACTGTGTCTTAGTTCTGCCTGTGTATAAAGCCCAGTGTTCTACAGTGTCCTAGCTCTGCCTGTGTATAAAGCCCAGTGTTCTGCTGTGTCTTCGTTCTGCCTGTGTATAAAGCCCAGTGTTAAACTGTGTCTTAGTTCTGCCTGTGTATAAAGCCCAGTGTTCTACGGTGTCCTAGCTCTGCCTGTGTATAAAGCCCAGTGTTCTGCTGTGTCTTCGTTCTGCCTGTGTATAAAGCCCAGTGTTCTACTGTGTCTTAGTTCTGCCTGTGTATAAAGGCCACTGTTCTAGAGTGTCCGAGCTCTGCCTTTTTATAAAGACCACTGTTCTACTGTGTCCTAGCTCTGCCTGTGTATAACGGCCACTATTCTAGTGTATATCCCAATATGACCTGTCTATAAAGACTACTGTCTATGAATGTTCTAGTATTTTACCTGTATGTAAAGATGTGTACCACTACCATGATCTGTTATCATTACTTGTAGAATTTTCTTGTTAGATGGGAACTGAGGTTGATCTTGTAGAAGTGTTGTATAAAGTGACATTTAATGTTCTGCCTCACAAATCACACACATTTCAAACTTCACATTATATTTATGCACATTAAAGCCATGTTAAAATCTTCCTCTTAGGCCTTAAGTATCAGATACATATTCCATAATGACATTGTCTGTAATTATTGTTCAATAATGTCTTTCACCATTTCTAGAGCAGACAGTAAAGCTAAAATTCCCGGTTAACAAGCTGATATGAACTAAGTCAAGAGTCTTATGAAATGACATGTTAAGATTGTATACACCTTGTCGATACATAAAAGTGATGTAATGTATGTAGGGTGCCTTGTTTTGACTTCTTAACTTGTTTATATGTATAACGTAAAACTAGCAATAACAAATAGGCGACATATAGACGGAGTACTTCACCCTGGTAGGGTTGGAGAATATTGAAGGGCTTCGTACTAGCAATGATTGTGTGTATAAAAAGAAGTTTGACATAAGTTAGAGACTAGGGGTTGAGATATTTGTGACAGAGTAGATGAGTACCTCAGGGCCAGCACTTGTTGTCTGATCTAAAGCTGAGGTACAGGCCTGTTTGTGTGATGTGTTGTTCTAATCACCTCCTCACATACACATGATAAAATAGGTATGTATCTGCCAGCCCACTTGACACTATTTATCCGCCACTACTTAACACTAATCAACAGTTATATTTGTGTCACACGCTTGTTTATAGATTTGGAAATCTTTACAAGTTATTTGTTTACGGTTTAAGAAATCAATTTATGTTTGATAGGATTGAGCAATGCATGTTTTTATATATAGATATAACCACTCAATGCAGGCTTGGTAAGGTAAAAAAGGTCAAGGTCATTGGTTAACATAGGCTTGGTAAGTTCATAATGGTCAAGGTCATCAGTTAACATAGGCTTGGTAAGGTCAAAAAGGTCAAGGTCATCAGTTAACATAGGCTTGGTAAGTTCAAAAAGGTCGAAATATCCTAATGTATTCTCAAGTCAAAGAATTCTTCAAATGCAAAACAATTGATGGCTGTACTCCAGTGTGTCTTCACCATGTTATAGGGGAATATATTGTTTCTCATAATGATCACATCCTGAATCGCTGTCATTATTTGAGTCATTTCATTTATTTAGGGGTTTTGATAACAATTTATCCACTTGTTGGCTTTGACAATACCTTGATTATGTTCATGGTTTAGGGTTCAAAGGTCAAGGTCACTGTTATTTTTTATAAATATCTTTAAACTCATTAATTAACCACTCTAGGGACCATATTTCTGAAAGGATCATTTTTTATCCAACACTTTAAATGCATTCCTGTTTCAAGACTCAAAAGTCGATATCCTTGTTACTATTTCTGTGAATTTGTCAAATAATGATACAAATCTGCATATGCACAAGGATGTATTTCTTTTAGGCAAAAACTTTTAAACAAGCTTTAATTTCGGAAAGAGTTAACTCCCCTTACACATGTTGTTTGTTTTCTAATCGAGTAAGCTTGGCTATGTGAGAATTATCACTTGTTATTAAGAATAAAGCTGGCCATCTTTCGACATTTTAATGATATGTTACTAAACCTATTTTAAAACAAAAGGTAGCAGTATGTATACTTTATGATATCATGATATTAATAGTATGATTCTCACTGGTTTATTTCATAATTGTTACAAACAACATCTGGTGTCCGTTTCATAGGTGCTCCAAACATCATAAAGACCATGTGGATTTTATTGAATTCCCAGATTTCCCTCACTCTATGGTTGTTTGTCACCTGTTACAAACATTTTGGTGATCTCACTGGCTTTATTCTGTGGGATATATTTCACACCTGTTAAAAACATTATGGTGAAAACACAAATGTTGTTAGATAGTTTAAAATTCTTGAAAATGGACAAAAGTGATTTATATTGTTAACCCTGCCCATTTTTGTGAATGTTAGTGAGGGTAGATGGTATTATGAACTAAACAATGAAGGGGGTAGTAAGATGTGCTGTGTGGTAACTAAAACTCAGTATACAAGGTTAAATTTGTGTGGTACAATTTATTTAGTCACTTAAAAGTCAGATTGCTTTCCTGTTTGTCATCATGATCTAGATGTTAGTTTCAAAGTTTCCTAACACAGACCAACAATTGTCTATGTCTTGAGACCATTAAACATAAACAGAGGACTAGACATTTCCCAAGAGGATCTGAAAAGTACCTGGTACAGTCTAGGCTGAGAAGTCTCTTATTTCCAAGGAAAACTGTAAATGACACTATGTTTACCCACATTTGTCCAACAACAGCTGAAAATGATTGAAATATACGTGTAACTGCATTTTTGCTTTAAGTAGTTCAAAAGCCCTGTTCACAGTCAGTACTTCAGGACCAAGTACTACTTTTGATAAAGAAAAAAATCTAGATAAGACACTAGTTTACAACAGAAATAAAATCACATAACAATGTTTACCACTTATCTGATCCCATAACTCCATCATCTACAAATTACTTCATTCAGATGTTTCTTTGCCTTTTTTGACTTAAAACTACCTTTTAGATATAAACCTAGGTATAATTTAACACGTGTGGTTAACTGTTTTACTGCTGAAAGTCTGGCCTGAAAGCTGCTGTGTGGCTGATAAACACTTCAGCTGAGTATGAACAGAATTTATTGACAATAATAAATGTACTTTCAAAAGATTTAAAAATCTTTGAAAAAAGGGTTTTTTAGAAGATCAAACGTAACTTTCTGTTTCCTCAAAGACGTTCCAATCCATTACATCAGAAATGTGTGACACCGAGACATGGTGTGAATAAGTGGTCATTTGTATAACATAAGCAAGCAGTCTATTGGGAGATACCACCAACATCTGAATAATTAAAAGTATTGATAATCAGCTTTCTACATAGTATATTAGACATCAAGACATTCCTGACTCTCATCAAAAATGTGTCGTAAACGTTCCAGCTGATTACATCAAAAACTTGTTATAAAATGATGAGAAGAAAATTACTTGATGAATGTCGTTAAGAAATAAAAATGGTTAAAGTTGTATGTAATCATCTGTGGTGTGTTGAAGTTATGCCCAATTAAATAATCGCCTTGATCCAGGTGAGACTAATTAGCCAGAATACCTGTTGTTGTTATAACCTGTCCACAGGTGAGTTATCATACAACCTTAATTGGACAGGTAAGACTATTCGTAGAATTCCTAGTTTTTTATCAATGAAAATGATATTGGTGTGTTTCACAGGTTCAGAATGTCACTCTGTACACGCCATCAGTTAAGTTCAAAAGTTGTGTTTGTGACTTTTTTTTTTCAATAGTTGTCGCATTTGTCACTAGTTTAAATCCTCTACACATGCAGTGATTCATTCTCATCCCAAATGAGCTCAATACATGAAAAAAACATTGGTATGCTATATATATACTTCAGATCACTGAGGTAGAACATGAAACATACAGCAAAAACATTTCTTGCCCACACATCCTTTGTTCTACCCTTGCAATTTTCCATTGAGGCCCCCTCTAGAGTAATTAACTCAAAGACATGAGATGGGGATGCTGCTTCATATATCTGTATAGATACATGATGTATTTAAAGTCAGGATTTTTTTTCATGTGAAGATTAACTTTAATCCATCACTACTTTGTGATGTAGACTTATGTCTCATTCCAGCGTAAGAATTATGATGTTGAACATGAGGCTGTGCCAATTGTTTAACTTCAAAAATCTTATCCAGTGTATTGAGATTTCTCAATGTACATCAAACAGACGTTATGAAAGATATGTTTAAGGGCCCTTACAGATGATACCAGCGGTACCTACTGAAGAACTTATACGATCTTGAATGTTTAACACTATGTTTCTCTGTTTAAAATGTAATTCATGTAGTTCCTGTATTTCCCTATAAGTCTTTGTACTTTTGCGACACCACCTTTATGAACTATTGCTATGCTTAGTGATGCATTTGTCAATGTCATGTTTTACCTAAAACTCATGCAGTGTATATCTGCAAATTGGGATTAACTTTTGTGTGTGTATATCATTCTGTATATATATATATATTTACATGTATATATGATCAATGAAGAATAATGACAGTACGGACAAGTGAATTGTCAAACATTTGAGCCAGTCTGCCCCTTTATCAAGATACAAATATAACCTTAACTACATCACATACATAGAACATAAAACAGATACAAAGCATAAAGTTGATTCAAGAACAGTGATGTAAATTTCGGTTTCTCAATAATGGATGTCCAAGGCCCTTTATAAGGGACAAAAAAACATCCTAAGTTGTATCGTCCGCTGAAAGTCGAAAGTTATAAACTAAAATTAGGAACGTTAGTGTAAACTTAGATTGTAAATTTAAAATATATTTAAATGACTTTGAACAACACGCTAAATTAAATATTGTTTGATGTTATTCTGATATATTTCACCAGACATTGTGGATTCAACCTTTTATATTTTAAAATATATATGAAAATTAGTTACCCAGATACTCTGCCTATTGGTATTTATAGACTTTTAGTGCAGAACCTCAGCAAAGCCTCATTCTGATTCAAATCCATCAGGTAAATTGACTGACTGTTGCAGTGCCATACACTTGATAAATTTGACTTCAATAGATAGACTATATACAAGTGAAAAATGTATAAGGTATTGACAGTGGTCAGTGAAAGAAACACCAATGTCGAACTGACCTGTATACCAGTTAGGGGTTGATATACCTCATTAGGATTGAACATTCCAGCCATGGTCAGTCCTGATAAGGTTCACCAGGGCTCAGTAATTAGATAATAAAGAACAGAGACAGTAGTCTTCTCTAAAGTATTGTCAGCTTGTTGTAGTATTGTTTCTCATCAAGGTAAGCAGTTGGAGCAGAGGAATATCACTTGTTGACTGCAGTTGTCCATTTATATAACAGATGTATCACTCATTATCAGCTGTAGTTCCTATGTTATCTGTTAAAATCAGTTCAAACTTGTGTTTCTATTAAAAAAGATAGAAAAAAGAAAACATTTTAGTTTTCTTTATTCTTTATCGGCTTGAACAAATTCTCTGATATTTCCCCTGTTTAAAGGTCAAAATATAGTACATGTATCACGTACCTCTTTGCACTGATCAATGTGGAGTCTATGACAACTTTGGACAACTGATAATGGACAACATTATTGACTGAGAGAATAATAGAATCTTTCCCCCTCTTTGAAGTGAGATAGGTGGATCTCAACCTCAGGGGAAAAGATGATTAAGTAAGCAAACACGAGGCTGGTGGAGTGTTTGCAATTTTAACATCTTTTTCCTCTGATGGTAGAGATTGCCCTATCTTATCATTAAGGGTGAATAATTATTTTTCTCTTACTCAGCTGGCTTTATCAGGTACTTGTAGGAGTTTTTGTTGTCCCAATGTTTCACATCACTGACATGATTCAGTTGTTGACGAGCCATCAGTGAATTGTTACTGTGACATCATATCGTTGAGAGTAATTAACCTCATACAAGAACAGAACCCTCTCTCCAATATTTCAGAATCTATCAGCCAAAGAGAAATTCTCTGTAGCGTAGCGGACAGAATGTAGATTTTACTAGAAGATATTTACAAAGCACTAAGCAGAGAGAGATATGCTATGGTTTCATACTTTCATCTTCCCATGGGAACAGGTGTAGAAAACTGACCATCACCTAAATGACTGCAGCTGGTCAAGTTGACCATTACATAAGTCTGCAGCTTGGTAAAGGTCAGCCAGTGCCAGCGGTCAAGCAGCTGGAATTTATTTGCCCATTATAGAGTAATATACACTGCTGTGATTTAATCACCCTGGCTGCTATAAATCCATAAACTTCCTCTACCACTTCTTTGTGTCCTGCCATAAAATGGTCATTCCAGGCATTCTAAACAGTGGTCACTTCCTTCAGAATCTCCCGGCCACATAACTGGCCTGGTCATTCTACTCTAGCTTGTCTCTATCATTTATGTATTCGTACATCCATGTGGCTACAGTTAGTATCACTTGTGGTTTTGTTTCTGTTTACTGATATTGAATTATGAATAGAGGATTGATAAAACTAACCACCCAGTCAAGTTCCTATAATCTGTATTCATTTTAGGGAGGCTTATAATCATTATATTCCTTGATCTATTATAGACAGGGCTCATTATAGACCAGTGATACTGTCCATTGTTCAAAGGTTGTCCATTATAGGCAGGCATTTTCAAATGTTTTCCATGATAAGCAGGTATTTACAAAGGTCGTCCATTATAAGCAGGTATTTACAAAGGTTGTCCATTATAAGCAGGTATTTACAAAGGTCGTCCATTATAAGCAGGTATTTACAAAGGTCCATTAAAGCAGGTGTTTACAAAGATTTATCATTGTTGGCAAATGTTTACAAATGTCCATTATAAGCATGTATTTACCCTTGTATGTTTTTACAAAATAGGCAATATTTACTAAGGTTATCAATTATAGGCTGGTTTACAAATGTATGTCCAATATTTAAATAGGTCATAGGCAATATTTACTAAGGTTGTCTATTATAGGCAGGTATTTACAAAGATTGTCCTTTAAAGGCAGGTTTGCAGAAAGTTAAGTATCAATATATAAGATCTATACACATTTGAGGAAAGACATTGTTATACATCACAGACAGGTGTGCACGATTGTTTATCAGATGTAGGTATTTTTTCTGTATTTACAATTCTTAGTTACACAAATATGCATTATTGTCATATAAAGATATACCTGTAATCTGTATAGATACATTTATAGACATTTATTGTTTACAAAATACATATGTATAACAGATGTACCTGTAATGTTTACAAATCATGAAATATTATTTTTTTGTTGTACAGGTAATTGTATAGGTAAAAGTGTCCTAGATAGTAACAATTAATTCTATAATTTTGGATTCCCTTATTAGGAGTCCCTGTTGGTAGACTAGCTAGTTGAACACATATTGACCAGTGTAATGGTAATCCCTATGGTCAAGTGTCCTATAAATGAGAGGTCTTTCAGTACACACCTGGCTGATGAAGCTGTCGCACTAATTAACCCCTGTCAGCACTCGTGGTCATGTGTCACTGCTTCAGTGAAGGATTTACAATTTTTTCACCACCTTAATCAGAGTGCAAACAATTACAAATTCCTTGTATCAGTTCTGGTGATGTTTTTACATGGCTGGTTTGATAGTAAAGTGTTATTCTGGAGAACAAAATTATCACTACTATTGGGGAGTGTCAGGCCATCTACGATATATACAATATATATATATGTATGTGTGTATGACAATGAAGTAATAGGGACAGTAGTATGGACAAGTGAATTGTCAAATATTCGAGACAATCTGCCCCTTTATCAAGACACAAATATTACATAAATAACATCCTATACTTAGCACATAAAACAAATACAAAGTTATGAAGTTTAATCGAGAGCTGTGGTATAAATTTCGGTGTCTTGATAATCCGTTTGGCCAGTGAATGCCGAAGGCCCTTTATAAGGGACAAAAAACCATCCAAGGTTGTCATCCACAAAAAGGCCAAGAGGCTGAAGGGCCTCAATAGTGGATGTTAAAATAAAATAGAAATAAATCCTAAATTGTATGTTTGGAAGATGGTGATTAAAATATAAAAAAATGTTTCATATCAATCTCGGTATGGTTTGCACTGCAAACACTGAGCATACATGTCAATTATAGTATATATACTGAATGTTATATCATATATGATATATATGTACATATCACTGTGCTGTGCTTCATTCTCATGTTGTACTTTATTGCATAATGGATGGATGTTTATGAGCTAATAGTACATCTGTACTACTGTTTCCACATACAGATGTCTCCTCCATCATCACTAGTACACCTGTATATTATAATATTATGTCATCATTTAATAACACCTACTTCAAGAATTTAATTTCGTTACTGAAGAAAAATTATTTTAAATGTTGTTTGTATTGGAAAATTGTTTCAATTTTGTGTAACAGATGTATATAAGCATGGCTGAAATGACAGTTTCATTTTAGTCTCTGATGACTGACCATTAGGGATTAAATCATTGCACAGCTACGTATATCTACTTTTCTCTATTGTCTGGGGCTGGTCATTGTGTATCTAGCACATTGTGTTGTTAGATATAACAAATGTGCTTGCATTGTTTATTTATTGTCAATTGTCGAGTTGACAAAAAAATCCATAGACAACAATGAAAAAATCTATTTCAATAACACTGAGTATTTATAATTATGATAAAGATGTTTTTTAAAAATCAATTGCTGAAATTGAAATATGATGTAGAGTGGACTTACGCATGTAGCTACCATGTTTGCCATTGTGAGTGGGAGATATGTATACATGTAGTTACCATGTTGTTTGTCATTGTGAGTGGGAGATATGTAACCCATGTAGCTACCATGTTGTTTGTCATTGTGAGTGAGAGATATGTATACATGTAGCTACCATGTTGTTTGTCATTGTGAGTGGGAGATATGTAACCCATGTAGTTACCATGTTGTTTGTCATTGTGAGTGAGAGATATGTATACATGTAGCTACCATGTTGTTTGTCATTGTGAGTGGGAGATATGTAACCCATGTAGTTACCATGTTGTTTGTCATTGTGAGTGAGAGATATGTATACATGTAGTTTCTATGTTGTTTGTCATTGTGAGTGAGAGATATGTAACCCATGTAGTTACCATGTTGTTTGTCATTGTGAGTGAGAGATATGTATACATGTAGTTTCTATGTTGTTTGTCATTGTGAGTGAGAGATATGTAACCCATGTAGTTATGTTGCTTGTCATTGTGAGTGGGAGATATGTATACATGTAGTTACCATGTTGTTTGTCATTGTGAGTGGGAGATATGTAACCCATGTAGTTACCATGTTGTTTGTCATTGTGAGTGGGAGATATATATACATGTAGCTACCATGTTGTTTGTCATTGTGAGTGGGAGATATGTAACCCATGTAGTTACCATGTTGTTTGTCATTGTGAGTGGGAGATATGTAACCATGTAGTTACCATGTTGTTTGTCATTGTGAGTGGGAGATATGTAACCCATGTAGTTACCATGTTGTTTGTCATTGTGAGTGAGAGATATGTATACATGTAGTTACCATGTTGTTTGTCATTGTGAGTGAGAGATATGTATACATGTAGTTTCTCAATTATATGCTTGTTCATATACAGTATATATATATCAATACAGAATATAAATAAGTTGGCTCTGAGAAGAAAGGTTTAATCTGATTAGGCATATTACCAGGAAGCTGACACCTGCCATTATCTGTAACTGTGTCATCACACAGTGACAAGGCATTGTTTCATTGCAAGATGTGGGGTGTCGGGTATCTCAGTCAGCATCACATATGAAGGATATGTATTACTGTCAGTCATGGAGAATAAATAAGGGTGTTTCATAGATGAAGGTTTGTGTGGAAATGAAGCGTGTGTACATGATGTCGCAGTGAGATGGATTACCAGTGTCCAGGGAGATCAGCCACAAGTATTGGGTGTATCAAAGGCTGTTTGAATTAATTAGAGATAGATTTGATCCCTCCTATAGGAGCTGCTGGTGTTTGTTGTGGTGACTAATAAACACCTTATATTTCACAAGGCTATCACAGCCAGTAACACTGACACTAAATCCGTATTATGTTTACTATCTAAATCATTGGCAATAACTAACACTGTCAGGCTGCAGATCACAATTACTGTAAAATATTTTAAAGCAGTTCCGATTCCGTGGGTTTTCAAAAACCAATCGTTCTGTGGACACTTGATGTTATAGATAATTAGAACTTATGAAATCCAAAGATACTGAAATTTTTTGTTGCTTATTGTTAGTATCTTACATTTGTTTGTGGTGTACTATTTACTTTGGTGTTTTACAGAGACCATTGAATGTTGCTACCATCTGAATTTGGTGTGTGGGGAAAGTATTTTGGTATTGGAATTTTCCAATTGGAAATTTTCATATATTCTCATAATTGTTCTGGCATGAGATAATTTATTTGGTTTATGAGTATTAACTGAAAGTATTGATGACAATGCTTATGCATTATCTGTAGAAGACAGGTTGAAAATACATCCGACATCTTGGAAAATCAATAATACTATGTTCAGCCTAAAGTTTTGGTGCTGTGACCAGGATATCTTTGTCAAAATTGGTGTAGTATTTGTAATATCAGTATTTTGTATGCATCAGTTGTGAAATCACTACTATGTGTTTGTTACCTGTGATATCACTAACTCTGTGTAGGTGTGCATTAAGTAGTATCTATGTCGAAGTTGATTGACTTTATAATTCTTACAATTAACATCTAGTTGAAGTACAAAGTCAGGATTTCATGTTACCTTAATTTTAGTGATGATTGTTTTGAACATTCAAGAATCTTTAAACATGTAGGCCCGTCATGCCATAAAGTTACTCTCAGAAGGCTTCAGGATCTTTTAAATGTTCAGAAGGATATAAGCATTTTTACTCTCTCACATTACTAAAGAAACATTTCCTGTGAAAATTACTTAATTAAATGACCAGTTTCTGACCATGTTGGTCACATCAGATGTCATGTGTCACCTCCTCATCACCAATCCTTGTACAGGTACATCTGGTGAACATGTGATCATTTTACCTGTAATCAAGCATTTCTTTGATGTATCATAATAAATGAAAGGACCCCAAGTGTGTTTTTGATATCCAGGACAGGAAGTATTTAGCCTGCCCCTCACACCACTACAAAACAGGTCCCCTACATCATTACAAAATGCTAAGTAATGTAGCTCTTGGCTAGTGTCACAGACTGAGAGAACAGAGGTTTGATGTGAAGAGCTTGTCTCCTCCGTTTCTTCTTGACTCTTGTGTATATGGCCTTTGATGAAGTAAATTAAAAGGCTTCTGTATCATTCCATCCCTTCTATCTCATTCTGTTTCTTTGATCGCTTTATATGAAAAAGCTAGCTATCATTGAGATATGTTTTTACACTTGATATGTTTCCCTATGATTTCCTCTCTTTGAAGGGTTTTTAATCTGTCACATATAAGGAGCTAGAGGTAAGCTGACACAAAAACAACCTGTGACTTATAAACTTAATTGTGCTGTAGCTATATAAGATCTGAAGGAATCCTGCTATAGATGTTGTCCTCTCCATACACAATTAAGATCAATTATTTTAATGAGCTGTGTTGAGAACCTGACATGTTTTATGACAGAAAGTTTTCACAGATTTAAAAAGACTATACTAACTACACATCAAGGTAAAATGATTACTGTATATACTGGTGCAGTGTAGTTTATACAGAACATTCAGCAGGACAGAGGCTGAACAGACTGGATTTGTTTCATCAATTTATTTTTGATCTTCTGTGTTGGACTCAGAAACTGAGAGAAAGCTGGAATCTACTGTATAAAATTTCTGGAGGCTGGAGTGGAGGTTCCTTGTCAGTTAAAGGCTCCCTCAATGTGAATGCAGTTTTAATAAAATAAAGTAAGAATGATAAGTTGTAAGGTCATTTAGACCATTTACGAGTGAGAAAGAGATTTAATTGTGCATAGCTGGTGTAAACAGGGCATAATTTAGTATGACTGGTGTGAGTTAACCGGGCATAAATGAGTCCATCTGTTCTGGACGAGATGCAAGTTAGTTTTGACAGATAAAAACAGAGTGTAATTGAGAGACTGGTTCTGGCTGCTATGAACAGGGTGTAATTGAGCTGGCTGATAGAACAGGGTGTAATTGAGGTTGGCTGCTATCAACAGTGTGTAATTGAATTTTGGCTGCTATGAACAGGGTGTAATTGAGTTTGGCTGCTATGAACAAGGTGTAATTGAGCTTGGCTGCTATGAACAGGGTGTAATTGAGCTTGCTGATATGAACAGGATGTAATTGAGCTTGGCTGCTATCAACAGTGTGTAATTGAGTTTGTCTGATATGAACAGGGTGTAATTGAGCTTGGCTGCTATGAACAGGATGTAATTGAGCTTGGCTGCTATGAAAAGGGTGTAATTTGGCTTGGCTGCTATGAACAAGGTGTAATTGAGCTTGGCTGCTATGAACAGGGTGTAATTGAGCTGGCTGATATGAACAGGGTGTAATTGAGCTTGGTTGCTATCAACAGTGTGTAATTGAGTTTGGCTGCTATGAACAGGGTGTAATTGAGCTTGGCTGCTATCAACAGTGTGTAATTTAGTTTGGCTGCTATGAACAGGGTGTAATTGAGCTGGCTGATATGAACAGGGTGTAATTGAGCTTGGCTGCTATCAACAGTGTGTAATTGAGTTTGGCTGCTATGAAAATGGTGTAATTGAGCTTGGCTGCTATGAACAGGGTGTAATTGAGCTTGGCTGCTATGAAAAGGGTGTAATTGAGCTTGGCTGCTATGAACAGGGTGTAATTGAGCTTGGCTGCTATGAACAGGGTGTAATTGAGCTTGGCTGCTATGAACAGGATGTAATTGAGCTTGGCTGCTATGAAAAGGGTGTAATTGGGCTAGGCTGCTATGAACAAGGTGTAATTGGGCTTGGCTGCTATGAACAGGGTGTAATTGAGCTGGCTGATATGAACAGGGTGTAATTGAGCTTGGTTGCTATCAACAGTGTGTAATTGAGTTTGGCTGCTATGAACAGGGTGTAATTGAGCTTGGCTGCTATCAACAGTGTGTAATTTAGTTTGGCTGCTATGAACAGGGTGTAATTGAGCTGGCTGATATGAACAGGGTGTAATTGAGCTTGGCTGCTATCAACAGTGTGTAATTGAGTTTGGCTGCTATGAAAATGGTGTAATTGAGCTTGGCTGCTATGAACAGGGTGTAATTGAGCTTGGCTGCTATGAAAAGGGTGTAATTGAG
The DNA here is from genome assembly GCF_031769215.1 of Ylistrum balloti. Classification (NCBI taxonomy): domain Eukaryota; kingdom Metazoa; phylum Mollusca; class Bivalvia; order Pectinida; family Pectinidae; genus Ylistrum; species Ylistrum balloti. The sequence goes on from NW_026782201.1 coordinate 399,875, forward strand.
CTTGGCTGCTATTAACAGGGTGTAATTGAGCTTGGTTGCTATGAACAGGGTGTAATTGAGCTTGGCTGCTATGAAAAGGGTGTAATTGAGCTTGGCTGTTATTAACAGGGTGTAATTGAGCTTGGTTGCTATGAAAAGGGTGTTATTGAATCTGGCCATTGTGACCAGATTGTTATTCAGGGTGTAATTAAGTCTGATTGGTGTGAACAAGGTGTAATTGAGTCTAACTGGGTCTGGCAGATGTGAACAAGATGTAATTGAGTCTAACTGGGTCTGGCAGATGTGAACAAGGTGTAATTGAGTCTAACTGGGTCTGGCAGATGTGAACAAGATGTAATTGAGTCTAACTGGGTCTGGCAGATGTGAACAAGGTGTAATTGAGTCTAACTGGGTCTGGCAGATGTGAATTTCAGTCTGTAGCTGTGAGCAGAGTGTAATTGAATCTGATTGCTGTGAACAGAGTGTAATTGAATCTGGTTGCTGTGAGCAGAGTGTAATTGAATCTGGTTGCTGTGAGCAGAGTGTAATTGAATCTGGTTGCTGTGAGCAGAGTGTAATTGAATCTGGTTGCTATGAGCAGAGTGTAATTGAATCTGGTTGCTATGAGCAGAGTGTAATTGAATCTGGTTGCTGTGAGCAGAGTGTAATTGAATCTGGTTGCTGTGAGCAGAGTGTAATTGAATCTGGTTGCTGTGAGGAGAGTGTAATTGAATCTGGTTGCTGTGAGCAGAGTGTAATTGAATCTGGTTGCTGTGAGCAGAGTGTAATTGAATCTGGTTGCTGTGAACAGAGTGTAATTGAATCTGGTTGCTATGAGCAGAGTGTAATTGAATCTGGTTGCTGTGAGCAGAGTGTAATTGAATCTGGTTGCTGTGAGCAGAGTGTAATTGAATCTGGTTGCTATGAGCAGGGTGTAATTGAATCTGGTTGCTATGAGCAGGGTGTAATTGAATCTGGTTGCTGTGAGCAGAGTGTAATTGAATCTGGTTGCTGTGAGCAGAGTGTAATTGAATCTGGTTGCTATGAGCAGAGTGTAATTGAATCTGGTTGCTATGAGCAGAGTGTAATTGAATCTGGTTGCTGTGAGCAGAGTGTAATTGAATCTGGTTGCTGTGAGCAGAGTGTAATTGAATCTGGTTGCTATGAGCAGAGTGTAATTGAATCTGGTTGCTGTGAACAGAGTGTAATTGAATCTGGTTGCTGTGAGCAGAGTGTAATTGAATCTGGTTGCTGTGAACAGAGTGTAATTGAATCTGGTTGCTGTGAACAGAGTGTAATTGAATCTGGTTGCTGTGAACAGAGTGTAATTGAATCTGGTTGCTGTGAACAGAGTGTAATTGAATCTGGTTGCTGTGAGCAGAGTGTAATTGAATCTGGTTGCTGTGAGCAGAGTGTAATTGAATCTGGTTGCTGTGAACAGAGTGTAATTGAATCTGGTTGCTATGAGCAGAGTGTAATTGAATCTGGTTGCTGTGAGCAGAGTGTAATTGAATCTGGTTGCTGTGAGCAGAGTGTAATTGAATCTGGTTGCTGTGAGCAGAGTGTAATTGAATCTGGTTGCTGTGAACAGAGTGTAATTGAATCTGGTTGCTGTGAGCAGAGTGTAATTGAATCTGGTTGCTGTGAGCAGAGTGTAGTACTGCCTGGTTGCTGTGAACAAGGTATAGCAGAGTCTGAATGGTGTTAACAAACAGGGAATAGTTGAGTCCAACAAGTTTGAACAGGATGTATTTTTTCCTGGCTGGTGTGAGTAGTGTGTAATTGAGCCTAGGTGAGTGTTTACCATACAGTAAATATGTTGATATTCTCTTTGAACACTTCTTGTATTAAGTTTTTAATTAGCTCAATTATCATTCACCTGTGTTCTGGGGTAGACAGCTATCTACCACACCTTCGGAGATTTAAGCCCAGTGTACCAGTCACCAGCATCAGTAATAAGCCTTTGATAAAGTAACTGATGGATTAATAACCAGGTTAGGGATAATTTCTGATTGATAGGCGTATGTACAGTAATCCAGCTTGCTGGTGATACCTGTTATTATCATACAAGTACAAGTGCCCAATTTAGTGATGAAACACTTGCAAATTTTGATCAATAAACTTCCTAAGATAAAAGATTCTCGATACAAAATTATATTACAGTGACTCAATTGATTTCTATATTACCTCACCTAATTATAATATATACATTTAGATAGGTAAATAATCATGTCACTAGCTTATACTCTGTCGTTTGGGTGGTCGGGTGGCGCAGTGGTAACACATTCGCCTTTCACCTAGCGGACCGGGGTTTGATTCCCGGAACCATGTGGGTTTTCCCTGGGTACTCCGGTTTCCTCCCACAATAAGACCCCTCACACGCTTACATCCGGGCCAAAAAGAGTGATTAGTATAAGTTGACAACTTGTTTCGCAAAAGTTAATATTATATTATACTCTGTCGTTTGGTAAAATTCTTTTATAAATCTCTTAGGGAATTAAAAGTCATGCAAGATCCTTGACTATTATAGATATAAAATTTGTTACAAGGGCAGTGATAGGGTAGTGAAGGTAGAACATTGCCCAATACAACCTCAGGTGATTATCCAAGGTGTACAAATACTTCCTTCCCATTGTGGTTTGTATTTCTCAGAAAATACAGAAATGGTCTGGTCTGTGTTGTCCTGATTGCATCCCTGGACAAAACACTTTATCCAGGTTACTATTGATGGTATGTAATGGACCTCTCACATGTTTTTCCGTGAGGTAGTCATCAGATACTACTTGCAGACCCTGCCTCAAAATGATCCTGGCTGTTGACTCGGCAATAAACACAGCCAAGGTAAAGCAATAAGCTTGTGTTACGGCATGTTACTGATGAATATGTCTGCTCTGTATATATTACAATATATATTTTATATGGTGCACTATACATGGTCATTACTTCGTTGTCAGCTTCGTGGATAAGTTTTCTCTTAAATTAGCAGAATGACAAACTTAGTTACTGTGTATGTATTTATAGGAATATGATGCAGTATTTACTGTCCCCTGTATCTATATAGCAATTATTCTGGATGTACATATTCATTATTAGGATGACTTTGATATAGTAATAATGCAAGACAATTTGATTGTGATAAATTAATCAGCTTTACAAAGTTATCATTACTTTTGAATTTTCAGCTTATCAAGTCTGAACTCTATGTATCCTAAAACTATGTAATGGTTATCTTCTGTGTTCATGTTTACGCAAGACTTACGTAATTCAAGCTAACTAATTCCGGGTCTGGTTGATGAAACTGACACTCGGCTCTCTTTGATCTTGTCTATAGTATTGACTTACACAATAGCAAGAGAAATGTTTTCTTGTATTTTACTCATTCATCAATAATGTACTGTTGTAGAGGAAAATAACTGCCATCCTTTATCATAGATGTCTTTTGTTTTGTTCTTTATTGGGGAAATCAAAAGAATGAACATACTGGTTGATTTGTCACTGAGGTTGATCAGCCAGATCAATAGAGACCATCCATCAGTGGATCTCTGACCACTTTCCAGTCTGGGCGGGTTGATCATGGTGACCCAGCCATGTAAGTAAATGGGAAGCCTGATTTGTTGCCTTTCAGGAAAACTTTTGATCAAAGTATATTTTTCTCTTCAATTTTCTTATTCAATAAGCTGTAGACAAGTTCACCACAGCAGTCTTCATCTTATAAACACTAACTGTTCCCCTCGTTTACAGGACAGTGATCAAAGACCTGTCTAGTCAAAGCAGCCAATTTCTGTGGGGGAATTGGAGCAACCATTCACTGTTGACAAGACTTACGAATTTAATATCTAGAGTGAAATATTGTTAAAGAAAATATTTCATTTGCTATGATTACTAAACAATGGAGATTGTGTGTTTGATGTGTCAGAGTAGACCTGAAGGTCCTAGTAACACACAAGACACAGCCTACCAGTGTCACTGCTATACAACAATTCCAACATGGATTGATTTCAGCTGATACAGTATCTCTGGTTGTCAACGTCAGAGTTAATGAGCAAGACATAAATGCACATTTTTATTATACAGCAAAATGGTAAAGAGCATAGAATATTTTTGTCTGTAGATGTATATGTGGTCATCAGTACATACATTCAGCCATATTATAGTACCAAGGCTTGTGTAAAAGATTCTGTAAATACCCTGAGATATTTGGTATACATTCAGTCATGTTTCTGCCTGAGATGTTTTGAATATTCAGTATATTTCTGGTTTTTACTTTAAGATTAAAAATCAATTTGAAAGACTGAGAATGAATTGATTTTTATTTGTTTTTTCTGTTAAACAGGAAATAACACCTATATTAATTGATCTTCCCTAGTAACCTGAAATTCAAGCCTTATGCGGGACATTATTTCCCTTTTGTTTGGATTATTGATATTGAATAAGAATATTCTTATGTTCATGTATTCGCTATGGTATTGAGCTAGGATCAGGTGGAGTTGACATATCTTCCTTATGGCTGTTGGACTGCGATCAGGTTTACCCACCATACCACTTTCACACAAACATTCTAAATCAGCAATTCATGTATTCATATTGTGTTTTCTTGTCTGGTGATCAAAAACAATCTTCTCAACAGTTAAATGTCCAACAAAGCTTCGAAAACTAGATATTTGACCTTGACTAGACTTGTATGACCTTGAATAGCTTTCGGTGACCTCACTCATGCCTTTAGGGGCGGGAGCTTAACATGAATTGCCTTAAAAAGGTATCTAATTATTGCTTTGTTAGCAATTTCAACAACTTCACATATGTAACAGACAAGTTAGGGTGATTAGTCTCATGATTAAAAAGGTGTTCAGGTACAATAAAGCTTGGTCTTCAATAAAACCAGTTACACACAGTCTTTAATGAAACCCAGGTAAAGTTGCTAATAAAACCCAGGTAAAGACGCTAATAAAACTCAGGTAAAGGCTTTATAAAAACTGCTAATAAAAACCAGGTAAAGTCACTAATAAAACCCAGGTAAAGTCGCTAATAAAACCCAGGTAAAGTTGCTAATAAAACCCAGGTAAAGTCACTAATAAAACCCAGGTAAAGTTGCTAATAAAACCCATGTAAAGTTGCGAATAAAACCCAGGTAAAGTTGCTAATAAAACCCAGGTAAAGTCACTTATAAAACCCAGGTAAAGTCGCTAATAAAACCCAGGTAAAGTTGCGAATAAAACCCAGGTAAAGTCTCTAATAAAACTCAGGTAAAGTCGCTAATGAAACCCAGGTAAAGTTGCTAATAAAAACCAGGTAAAGGCTTTATTAAAACCCAGGTAAAGTCTGTAATAACACTCAGGGAAAATCTTTAAGAACACCCAGGTAAAGTCTTGTAAAAACTCTTGTAAAACTTTTTGTACAAATTCAGGTAGAATCTTTTGGACAAACTCAGATGAAGTCTTTAATACAAATTAAAGTAAAGTCTTTGTTATTAACTCAGACTAAGTCCTTGATACAAACTAATGTAGTCTCTGATACAAACTCAGATAACATCTTTTATACAAACTCAGATAACATCTTTGATACAAACTAAAGTCTTCTTGGATACAACTTCAGCACACAACATTCAATTGTACTTGTGTTTTCTGTTAAAAGCTTTGTATTTCCTACATGTATTATCCAAATATCAAAATGATATCACCTCTTAGATGATATTTCTGTGCAGCACATTTAAACGTACCTCAAATCACAGGTTTACATAATGAGACAGGAGTATGTGTAGCCCACAAGAAAGGGAATAATGGCCGTCACTAGAGCTATTGTCTGTATTTATTTGTCTATTATTACACAGTCACAGCTCCAACCAGTGACACATGGAGTTAAAATCTACAAGTCCTAATTGAAATGAGCCATGTAGGGTATTTTCTTTTTATTTCCTTGATAAAACATGTTGAAAACAAGATAAGGGTTGATGGCCAGCTGTTGTAAACGTCCTGCGTTCAAGTTACACACTGATACAGAAACACTGCCCCTACATTAACCTACCGATACATGTACATGATTGGCTTTATCTCGCTAACTATTGAAATTTTAGCAGTTATTCAACACAAAAAAAATTTTATTTTTAAAGTCTGCATTAATATATCAATGCTGGATGAAAATGAGTAAAGATGGAACATGTCCTGTTGGTGACATGCCTGATGTGGGTGTATAACCACTGTTATTCTGATCACCAATCAGCTAAGCCTAGTGCTTTTTGTCCTTTGAAGATGATCTCTGTTCCAAATTAAACCACATGTGTTCCAGCAACATCGAACATGAATGACAAGTAGTGTAATTTATATGATAATGTAATTATCATTTAATGTAGAATTTGCAAATGAAGAAATTGATGGTTTAATATTTCAAAAGACCGTCATATGAATAATTCCTGCAATAAAAAGGCATATTTGAGTTGTGCAAATATCTTTTTTTAAGATTCTAAATTTTGTTGAATGTTGATAAGGCAATTTGGAAAGAATTAGGGAAGGGTTCAATTTCTTTACTTTGAATTTGAAAAGAGCTGCATACATTAACTAGGCTGGTGACTTGATTAAAACAGAGACCTTTGACTGTGTTTGACTCAATACATTTGTACAGAATTCACTTGTTTCCCCTGTGGGTAGAAGTACATGTGCACAGCTTTCTGACAGGAAGATTGATCACATCGAGCTGTTTTCTTTGGTGAACGTTTCTTTTATTTTATTTTGCTTCTGAAGAGAAAAAAAAAACCCAGAGGTTAACCTATAACCTTAGGGTAAGCGGACAACATCAGTCAATAGAATTCTATCTTTTATCAGAAAATGTTCCCAGATATGTAAAATGGAAAAAGAATGTAATTGCATGACAGTTCTCATCTTATATTTATATTTTTTTTTTGGGGGGGGGGGGAATAGAAAAATAATTAAAGTGATAGAAGTGAAACATTGAAGTAGATCTAATTGGTTGTGTTTGTATTAGGTTGTGTTATACTGACATGTTTAGATATTTAAATAATAATGATGTACCACTGGTAATTAGTCTACACTTGATGTTAGTGTGTCCTCTCCCATGACAGGGTGGTGAAGGCTCCCTGTCTTCTGGTCCCTAATTCTACATCAAAGGCTCTCCACACACTCTAATGGGCTCAAGTGTGGTGCTAATAGACCGCGGCCCTTTGTACACCTGTCAAGACATTTCTTTTAGGTATTGACTATATATCTTATCTGCATCTGAAGGATTTTTCTTGTCTGTGTGTAGGACTGTATACCATTACACTGACTTACCAGACACTGTAGGACACAGCTGTAAGGCCCCTATCAACAGATGGTCTCTGTAACATTTCTTATCCTTGTCCGTTCCTATTCCCTATGGTAGATAGATATCCTGTCTTATTCCAAGTAAAATTCTTTGTGGTGTTGGGTCAGATCATTTTGTTAAGACATAAGAACTGTACCTGTAGCCCCCATTTGTATGATCGTGAGAGGCAAGTGATCGTGAGATCTTTTCCTCAACGTTGTCATAGTAACACTATATACAAGTTTCAGTTCTGTACAATTGCATGGAGGCATATACCAACATATTGACGCCTCAATTAAACATACATATTCAATGCAGGCGCTCACCTTACATACATAGGATGGTCAGCCTTAAATTACTATCTTTGTGGTTAGGATGTTTAGCAATATAAAACCAAACCAAACATCCTGACTGTTTGAATATTTTAATGTTTTCTCAACCGTTTCTAGTTTATGTTGACATGTACTTTCCAGCAGATATTCATGTCAATCAGTGGCACAAAACATCAAACTTAGGAGCCTGTTAAGTGGCATAGGTCTCTCCGATATTTTTCATCAGGATACATGTATGTTTACCAATAAATCTTACTGAATGTCTCCTGAAGTCTCCACACAATGGGAACACAGTGTATTGGTGTTACTGACTTTTTGTGTGAGGAATAATCCTTTACCATTGGCTGTAATATAATGATAACATTCTGCAAGAAGGCAGAGATTAGAGAATAATGCATTCAAGTTGAGTTTTATTAAGAAATCATGGCCGATATTTACATAAACATGAAAGGAAACAAGCATGTACAATAATCTGCAGATTTATGATAAAATACCCACAATCCTGCTCACAGTTATCATTATTGGTTCCAATGAAAATGAGTTCAAGGTCATTATGATTCATATGAAGGTCACTGTGACTCACAAGAAATTTGATCAATGTTGCTGAGCCTATCAGTGTAAGCATTATCCCTCATCACAAGCTGTCTTTATATTAAATAACCACATCCACACAAATTATTTCATTTCGTTTATATTCATGGAGTATTACATTGATTTCTTTTGTTTGTTTAACAGTTGGAGAAAATAACGAGTGAATCATCAACAGAGTGGTACTAACTCCCGGGACGGATCAGCTGTTTTATCACCTACAATGTAATTAAGGTCATGCTGTATAATTGTTATGATTTTTATATAAAACTAAGTAATAACATTTATATTGTATCTTGTTTTCTTTGCTGTTATAAGTTATTTAATTTTCATTTATTAAAGTCAAATTGTCTTCTTTGAGATAATTAGCTCAGCAGTTATAAAAATTTAATATAAATACAATGGTGTGTAAATAATAGTGCAAAATATACAATCACTTTATACAGACTGTTACAGGTATACAATCAGCTGATCCAGATATACAATCACTTTATACAGACTGTTACAGGTATAGAATCAGCTGATCAAGATATACAATCACTTTATACAGACTGTTACAGGTATAGAATCAGCTGATTCACTGGTCCAGATATACAATCACTTTATACAGACTGTTACAGGTATAGAATCAGCTGATTCACTGGTCCAGATATACAATCACTTTATACAGACTGTTACAGGTATAGAATCAGCTGATTCACTGGTCCAGATATACAATCACTTTATACAGACTGTTACAGGTATAGAATCAGCTGATCCAGATATACAATCACTTTATACAGACTGTTACAGATATAGAATAAGCTGATTCACTGGTCCAGATATACAATCACTTTATACAGACTGTTACAGGTATAGAATCAGCTGATTCACTGGTCCAGATATACAATCACTTTATACAGACTGTTACAGGTATAGAATAAGCTGATTCACTGGTCCAGATATACAATCACTTTATACAGACTGTTACAGGTATAGAATAAGCTGATCCAGATATACGATCACTTTATACAGACTGTTACAGGTATAGAATCAGCTGATCCAGATATACAATCACTTTATACAGACTGTTACAGATATAGAATAAGCTGATTCACTGGTCCAGATATACAATTACTTTATACAGACTGTTACAGGTATAGAATCAGCTGATCCAGATATACAATCACTTTATACAGACTGTTACAGGTATAGAATCAGCTGATCCAGATATACGATCACTTTATACAGACTGTTACAGGTATAGAATCAGCTGATCAAGATATACAATCACTTTATACAGACTGTTACAGGTATAGAATCAGCTGATCCAGATATACAATCACTTTATACAGACTGTTACAGATATAGAATAAGCTGATTCACTGGTCCAGATATACAATCACTTTATACAGACTGTTACAGGTATAGAATCAGCTGATCCAGATATACGATCACTTTATACAGACTGTTACAGGTATAGAATCAGCTGATCCAGATATACAATCACTTTACACAGACTGTTACAGGTATAGAATCAGCTGATTCACTGGTCCAGATATACAATCACTTTATACAGACTGTTACAGGTATAGAATAAGCTGATTCACTGGTCCAGATATACAATCACTTTATACAGACTGTTACAGATATAGAATCAGCTGATCCAGATATACAATCACTTTATACAGACTGTTACAGGTATAGAATAAGCTGATCCAGATATACAATCACTTTATACAGACTGTTACAGGTATAGAATCAGCTGATCCAGATATACAATCACTTTATACAGACTGTTACAGGTATAGAATCAGCTGATCCAGATATACAATCACTTTATACAGACTGTTACAGGTATAGAATAAGCTGATCCAGATATACAATCACTTTATACAGACTGTTACAGGTATAGAATCAGCTGATCCAGATATACAATCACTTTATACAGACTGTTACAGGTATAGAATCAGCTGATCCAGATATACAATCACTTTATACAGACTGTTACAGGTATAGAATCAGCTGATCCAGATATACAATCACTTTATACAGACTGTTACAGGTATAGAATCAGCTGATCCAGATATACAATCACTTTATATACAGACTGTTACAGGTATAGAATCAGCTGATCCAGATATACAATCACTTTATACAGACTGTTACAGGTATAGAATCAGCTGATCCAGATATACAATCACTTTATACAGACTGTTACAGGTATAGAATAAGCTGATCCAGATATACAATCACTTTATACAGACTGTTACAGGTATAGAATCAGCTGATCCAGATATACAATCACTTTATACAGACTGTTACAGGTATAGAATAAGCTGATTCACTGGTCCAGATATACAATCACTTTATACAGACTGTTACAGGTATAGAATAAGCTGATTCACTGGTCCAGATATACAATCACTTTATACAGACTGTTACAGGTATAGAATAAGCTGATCCAGATATACAATCACTTTATACAGACTGTTACAGGTATAGAATAAGCTGATCCAGATATACAATCACTTTATACAGACTGTTACAGGTATAGAATCAGCTGATCCAGATATACAATCACTTTATACAGACTGTTACAGGTATAGAATAAGCTGATTCACTGATCCAGATATACAATTACTTTATACAGACTGTTACAGATATAGAATAAGCTGATTCACTGATCCAGATATACAATTACTTTATACAGACTGTTACAGGTATAGAATCAGCTGATCCAGATATACAATCACTTTATACAGACTGTTACAGGTATAGAATCAGCTGATCCAGATATACAATCACTTTATACAGACTGTTACAGGTATAGAATCAGCTGATCCAGATATACAATCACTTTATACAGACTGTTACAGGTATAGAATCAGCTGATCCAGATATACAATCACTTTATACAGACTGTTACAGGTATAGAATCAGCTGATCCAGATATACAATTACTTTATACAGACTGTTACAGGTATAGAATCAGCTGATCCAGATATACAATCACTTTATACAGACTGTTACAGGTATAGAATCAGCTGATCCAGATATACAATCACTTTATACAGACTGTTACAGGTATAGAATTAGCTGATCCAGATATACAATCACTTTATACAGACTGTTACAGATATAGAATCAGCTGATCCAGATATACAATTACTTTATACAGACTGTTACAGGTATAGAATCAGCTGATCCAGATATACAATCACTTTATACAGACTGTTACAGGTATAGAATCAGCTGATTCACTGATCCAGATATACAATCACTTTATACAGACTTACAGGTATAGAATCAGCTGATCCAGATATACAATCACTTTATACAGACTGTTACAGGTATAGAATCAGCTGATCCAGATATACAATTACTTTATACAGACTGTTACAGGTATAGAATAAGCTGATCCAGATATACAATCACTTTATACAGACTGTTACAGGTATAGAATAAGCTGATTCACTGATCCAGATATACAATCACTTTATACAGACTGTTACAGGTATAGAATCAGCTGATTCACTGATCCAGATATACAATCACTTTATACAGACTGTTACAGGTATAGAATCAGCTGATCCAGATATACAATCACTTTATACAGACTGTTACAGGTATAGAATCAGCTGATTCACTGATCCAGATATACAATCACTTTATACAGACTGTTACAGGTATAGAATCAGCTGATTCACTGATCCAGATATACAATCACTTTATACAGACTGTTACATGTATAGAATCAGCTGATTCACTGATCCAGATATACAATCACTTTATACAGACTGTTACAGATATAGAATAAGCTGATCCAGATATACAATCACTTTATACAGACTGTTACAGATATAGAATCAGCTGATCCAGATATACAATTACTTTATACAGACTGTTACAGGTATAGAATCAGCTGATTCACTGATCCAGATATACAATCACTTTATACAGACTGTTACAGGTATAGAATCAGCTGATTCACTGATCCAGATATACAATCACTTTATACAGACTGTTACAGATATAGAATCAGCTGATCCAGATATACAATTACTTTATACAGACTGTTACAGGTATAGAATCAGCTGATCCAGATATACAATCACTTTATACAGACTGTTACAGGTATAGAATCAGCTGATTCACTGATCCAGATATACAATCACTTTATACAGACTTACAGGTATAGAATCAGCTGATCCAGATATACAATCACTTTATACAGACTGTTACAGGTATAGAATCAGCTGATCCAGATATACAATTACTTTATACAGACTGTTACAGGTATAGAATAAGCTGATCCAGATATACAATCACTTTATACAGACTGTTACAGGTATAGAATCAGCTGATCCAGATATACAATCACTTTATACAGACTGTTACAGGTATAGAATCAGCTGATTCACTGATCCAGATATACAATCACTTTATACAGACTGTTACAGGTATAGAATCAGCTGATCCAGATATACAATCACTTTATACAGACTGTTACAGGTATAGAATAAGCTGATTCACTGGTCCAGATATACAATCACTTTATACAGACTGTTACAGGTATAGAATCAGCTGATCCAGATATACAATCACTTTATACAGACTGTTACAGATATAGAATCAGCTGATTCACTGATCCAGATATACAATCACTTTATACAGACTGTTACAGGTATAGAATCAGCTGATTCACTGGTCCAGATATACAATCACTTTATACAGACTGTTACAGGTATAGAATCAGCTGATTCACTGGTCCAGATATACAATCACTTTATACAGACTGTTACAGGTATAGAATCAGCTGATCCAGATATACAATCACTTTATACAGACTGTTACATGTATAGAATAAGCTGATCCAGATATACAATTACTTTATACAGACTGTTACAGGTATAGAATCAGCTGATCCAGATATACAATTACTTTATACAGACTGTTACAGGTATAGAATAAGCTGATCCAGATATACAATCACTTTATACAGACTGTTACAGGTATAGAATCAGCTGATCCAGATATACAATTACTTTATACTGACTGTTACAGGTATAGAATAAGCTGATCCAGATATACAATTACTTTATACAGACTGTTACAGGTATAGAATCAGCTGATCCAGATATACAATCACTTTATACTGACTGTTACAGGTATAGAATAAGCTGATCCAGATATACAATTACTTTATACAGACTGTTACAGGTATAGAATCAGCTGATCCAGATATACAATTACTTTATACAGACTGTTACAGGTATAGAATCAGCTGATCCAGATATACAATTACTTTATACAGACTGTTACAGGTATAGAATCAGCTGATCCACTGATCCAGATAAACTGATCCAGATATACAACCACTGGATAGAGCTTGTATAAGGAATACAATCAGATGATAAACACAGTAAACTCACACAGACAATGTCCTGACGATCCTCAAACTATTAAAACATAAAACCCTTGATAATGATACCTTTGACAGTATGTTAGGATACAGAGATCTGTCCTGATTCTAAAGCAATGATGGCATTTTGATCTTTCCTATCTTCAAGAGTTCACATTTCATGTTATAACATTGAAACAGCATTTGATTAGAGGATTTCCTGTTTCTTCCATATTTGTAACAAGTTTTTGCACTGACTATTGGTGATCATGTCCCAAAGCCTTATGTGTGGTTCAATCTACCTTTCATGGAAAGGTTCCAAGTGCTTGTGTCGATGTGTTTATTCTAAAGCGCTCTGATATACACAGAAAAAAGAGAGAATGAGAATAACAGAGACGGAATACTGTCATCTCAACACAATCATAATTCTATCTCTCTATGGATGAAGTGAGAATGAAATTTGTTCAGAGAAAAGACTTAAGGAGAGCATGTAAGTCTGATAAAAATGTCTTTGGTTGCTGATGAAATTTGTGTTTATAAAGGAGCAATGTACATGTACATAATTACACTAAGCTATTCCATCATGACAGAGTTCAGCAAGTTAATGTAGAATCGTTTTACTTTCGGTTTTTTCTCCAACATGAAAGCTATGGAACATTTTCTACATTGATCTGACTTTCAGTTACTTTTCAATTCACTTTAGTAAACACGGAATTAAAAGAAATTTGTAAATGTCATAAATATTCCAACGTTTCAAGAGAAATGACGTCATTACAAGGTTAAGTAGGGGTTTGGTGATGGGATTCTGTATCTTATATTACGATGTCAATATGGCTGCGATATTGGTATTCTTCATCCGCTTGTTATCTCTTGCGAAATAACAATTAGTTTTTGTGATGTAAAAATTCAGAAAGATTCTGTCATATCTTTCTGGAAAATAAATTGTTCTATGACAACTTCTCGTGACACGATTCAACCAATCACAAATGGAGATAGACACATTGAACACTAATATGACAGCCAAAGTGGAACAGTGTTCACTATTCACTGATCAAGTTTTAACGACTGGTTTATCGGGCTAATTGCAGTGTTTGGTTTTGTTCAGCCTAGAGATAAGACAAAATGAAGTGGACAAGGTTATGAACAACTATTGCATACGAGTCAAGATTCATTAGGTATTTCTAAGGATCGAAATAATTTCCTTATTCACATCAGACATTTAAATACATGTACCTTGGTAAGATATTTTATCCAGCTAAGATTAAAGAGTTTTCCTTGGAAGAGATGCTAGACAATGTTCTCCAGCATTAAAGTGGGCATTATTTTTTCTCCGTGGTGCCGTTATCAGAAGTTGATTTATGAATTGTGTGGTTGACATTATCTGTCCGAGTTCTCCATTAGCGCTATCTCCTGGTGAGACAAGACAAAAACAGCAGTATGGCGTAATGCATCACGTCTGTACAAATGTCCAAAGTCTCGCTTCCTAAGTCTAAGTAAAATGGATGTTTTCTTTATCACAAGGATTGTCTCACAGGAATCCAAGCCATATATACATACATAGAGCAATATTTCATTGATGAAGGGATGGGAGGAAAGTCTACATGGTTTGTCCCTTGTTTCAGGGATACCAGGAATGTTGTTAGTGCACTTCTCTTATATAAAAGGTGGTTTGTCCCATGTTTTAAAGAGGGGAAATGTTCTTGTTTGTAGGGATATGGTGTTGTTGATTAAGATGCTACTTTTATTCCTTGTTGTTTGATGTTATTTGTTTTAATATAGATAGATGATATTAATTGTCATGGGAGAGAGTTTATCTTTGTTTCACAGTGAAAGGTTCTGTTTCACAGTGATAAGAGTCTTGGGAGTCTTGGTCCTGAGACAGTGTTTGTCGTCTCTGTCTGCATAAAAGATTTGGTCCTAAGAGAGGGTTTGTCGTTTGTCTTTGTTTCACAGTGATGAGAGACTTGGTCCTGAGAGAGGTTTGTTTCTGTTTCACAGTGATGGGAGTCTTTGTTCTAAGAGAGGGTCTGTCTATGTTTCATAGAAGTAGAAGACTTGGCCCTCAGGGAATGTTTGCCTGTTTAACAATGAGGAGGAGTCTTGGTCCTGAGAGAGATTTTGTCTGTTTATAGTAATGGGAATCTTGGTCATAAGAGATGTATACCTGTTACATAGTTGTACAGTGTCGGTACAATGTAGATGTTCCGAGATAAGGTCCATTGTCAACACTCGTGTATCGACATTGTCACTGATGCTTCATCCTCCCTTGAGGTCGGTAAATTTGAATATGTTTTGTCTGGGATGCAGATGAACCTGATTTTTAAAAAGATTGATAATGAGTGACATAAGCTAATGTCATCAAGCTGTATCAGACACATCTGTTCTGATGTGGAACCAGAAATGCATCAGATCATTTAGCGTGTTAGGGTGCGGTGTTTGGCTGGACACCACATGGAAACTGACTATGCCTCTCTGAGGTATGGCCAGGAAACTAGTTACATGACTAAGAAGTTTTGTCTTATATGTAGTGTTTAGTCTTTTCAAGAAATAATTCCTATCTTATGAATATTTATGAATTTTGACTATCCAATCACTATCTATTGATCTGATATTTTAATCATTATGGTATGGTTAAAAGCAAATGTATGTAGGTAGATGTTACCAGAGTATACGTCCAGGTACTGTTTACAAGGGCCCAATCAGGTATGTAAGTATGTCGTTCACCGGGGCCCAATCAGGTATGTAGGCATGTCGTTCACCGGGGCCCAATCAGGTATGCAGGCGTGTCGTTAACAAGGGCTCAATCAGGTATGAAGGTGTGTCGTTCACCAGGGCCCAATCATGTATGAAGATGTGTCGTTAATCGGGGCTCAATCAGGTATGTAGGTGTGTTGTTTACTAGGGCCCAATCATGTATCTAGGTTTGTCGTTTACCAGGGCCCAATCAGGTATGTAGGTGTGTCATTTACTAGGGCCCAATCATGTATGTAGGTGTGTCGTTTACCAGGGTACAATGTGGTATGAAGGTGTGTCGTTAATCGGGGCTCAATCAGGTATGTAGGTGTGTCGTTTTCGAGGCCCAATCATGTATTTATGTGTGTCGTTTACTAGGACTCAATCATGTAGGTAGGTGTGTCGTTTACCAGGGTACAATGTGGTATGAAGGTGTGTCGTTAATCGGGGCTCAATCAGGTAAGTAGGTGTGTCGTTTACTAGGGCCCAATCAGGTATGTAAGCGTGTCGTTTACCAGGGCCCAATCATGTATGTAGGTGTGTCGTTTACTAGGGCCCAATCAGGTATGTAGGTGTTTTTTTTTTACCGGGGCCCAATCATGTATGCAGGTGTGCCGTTTACAAGGGCCCAATCATGTATGTAGTTGTGTCGTTAATCGGGGCTCAATCAGGTATGTATGAGTGTCGTTTTCGGGGACCAATCATGTATGTATGTGTGTCGTTTACCAGGGCCCAATCAGGTATGTAGGTGTGTCGTTCACTGGGGCTCAATCATGTATGTAGGTGTGTCGTTCACTGGGGCCCAATCAGGTATGTAGGTGTGTCGTTTACCAGGGTACAATGAGGTAAGCAGGTGTGTCGTGGTAAAGGTTACCCGGGTATACGTCCGGGTACCGATCACCGGGGACTGGTTTTTTTCCTATTTATTTTTTTAGTTGAAAGTCCACATGTTTTAAAGATTTTCTGAGTAACATTATCACCATCCGTTTATATAAATAGTTTAATGATAATATCAATGATCCCAATCTTTTAAATCGTCCGCCAAGTTATCAAAACATTGATTTGATCTTCAGCACTAGTTCGTTTGTAAGTGATGTGTTTCTGTGCTTGATCTTTGTGATATCGGTAAATGTACCAACCTGAATTATAATAACTCGACTTAAATCGCTATTCTATCTGATCATTTGAAATACTTGACAAATAACAAGAGTAATAGTAAAGATGCGTTTGTATTTTACATCCAAGTCCATATGCAGTATTTAATAACGTCCATTAAAGTAACGATTTCCCCGAAAGCTTGCATTGGAATTACTCTCGTTAATAAGATGTATCTATTTGATATATTTAAGTGGCCGTGTTAAAAAACGACTTTAATGCTTTTAAAGCTTTAAACCATTACTCACATGACGAAGACTGTAGAGATTGTTTTTTCCGGTGTTTCTAAATTTCGTGATTGAATACATCCAGAGAAATCATTACAAAGGCAATAGATTTGTTTCCATTCTAGAAGTGAAATCACAGTATGCCAGTTTCTGTTGTGGCAGCGTTTCTGAGATGTGATTTTTTTACATGCTTTTGCACTGAACATCAAATGTAGTATTACAATGATTTTGTACAGTAATTTGATTGGCTAAAAGTAAGATATTCGATATTTATAATTACACTAGCATCAAACGGACAAACAACGAAGGAAATTGAATCAAGCTACCATGGGAAATACATACTGGATTTAATCATGACTTTGTTCTATCATCAGATACGTTTCATATTTTCTATATGATATTTTTATCCTATGATTTTGTTAACAAGCAGAACCGGTAAAAACGGAGAATTAAAGTTCCTGTGTCAGTAACAAGGGGAATACCGAATACGTATTGAAGATTAAAGTGTAAAGATACAATTTAACGACCATTTGGTTGATTATTTCTGTGTTCTGGGATTTTTCTCGATAAAAAAGTCTAGAGATAGGTTTCATTCACTTGAGGTTTATTCTATTCACTTGAGGTTTATTTAAACCTTTCAATCTGGTCTATATATATAATAGATTATACTTTATTTCCAAGGATTTCTGTTAATTGTAATGTATATATAAGCTATGGCCCTCATTTTAAACCTTGTTTTCTGTTATTGACATTGTTATATAACATTGTCCGATTTTTTTCAGATAGTAAATACTTTCTTATCATAGTTCAGCATTTGTTATCAGTTAGATTACCTATTGATGATAAGCATACGGACCTCCTTCGCTTACACTGGATAATCAGCGTTTTGTTGTTTGCTCCTCTTATAGTTCCACCACACCTTTGTCCAATCTTCATAATACAATTCCTGTACTATCAATCAGTGTTACAGTCTTATTGTGGTACTGTTTACTTATATGAGTGGTATCAGATCGTCCAACAGACTATTGGCATACCCATGAGAACACACGATGTCAGTCTCACGACTAACTTGTTCTTGTTTTCATACGAAGCTGAATTTATCAAAGACCTTATCAAACCGGGTCACAAAGACCTCGCGAAGTCCTTCAATTTTGCTTTCAGATATATTGATAAGGTCTTGTCTTTAAGTAACAAGATTTATTGGCCATTTCGAGGTATATAACCACTGTAATTGGAAATCAAGGTCACGGCAAACTCATCCGCCGCTTACCTTGATCTTTTCCTACCAAGACTCAGGCAGGGACAGCTTCCCATGAAGCTGTATGATAAACGTGATTATTTCAGTTTCCCTATCGTAAATTTTCCATTTCTAGATAACAATATGCATGCATCCCCTAGCGATGATGTTAACAAGTCACAGATGACTTGGGATTGTTTCCGTGGTTACAATTTTTGTGCAAGATGTCAACAAGTGACAGACAACTCACAACGTAAGAAGATATGCGGGTTCATGAGGAAGTTTGTTCACTTTGTGCGACAGGAGTATACCTGGTGGTTTCGTCGTTGTTTGCTTTGTTCTCATTTGGAACCGCGATATTGCTTTTGGATTGGCAAAGATTTACAACGAGGGTATCGTCGATGGAGCAGAAGACACTTACCGTTTCGGAACACCTGGTCTTGTTTTCCTTGTCCTTTTTTAAGAGCATTCGTGTAAATGTTTCTTTTATTCATATTTTGTCCTAGTTTTTCGAATTTCTGTTTAAATCATGATTCTGTTAATATGTCGGTATTTTCATTTATGTTTCCCGTCGATTGATATTGGTAAAACACTGGCCATTGTCACAAATCAACGGTTAGTATCAAACATTGGCAGCTGACCTTGTACCATAGGGTACATGATATACATATATGATAGAGGCAAACAGGGATGACATCACACCGGTCAATCACGTATAAAACAAGAGTACTGACACACGTCAGGATGGGCCCCGCATGGTAAACCTGCGTATTACATTGATACTGAATTTTGTTTATTGTGTTATTGACAAAACATTTTGTCTGTAAAATCTAAACATTTCAAATATGACCTTCACCCTTGACCTGTAGCCGAATAACTTCTCATTTGATATAAACTAATTATGCTTCATTATATCCAAACAAAATATTTTCAAATTTGACATCGAGCTTTAACCTGAGATATTTCTCTGTGAAATATTTCAAAGAAGTTTGACATTTCATTTTATTGCCCTCGATATATTTTTGCTGTTTATTCCCATTTCTATACATGCCAATAGTGGCATTTATCTTGGACCTCTGAACAAGAAAAACAGCTAGGAGCTAGCTTTCCCGTGAATAATCAGATGGCAAAGTCTTAATGTAACCATCCGAAAAGAACTGAAGATAGTTTGCAGAAACATATTTCTATTTAAAGTAACGGTGACCTTGACCTTTGAGTTCAGGACCCGAAATCATTCGCATGGAAGCATCGAATAAAGTTGAATGTAATTGTTCCATCTGTTTACCAATACGTGTGACGTCCATCAGTTCATGGTTTTACTGGGCTGTAATGTGGTGATATAGAACCGTTCTATAAAACGACATTAATACAAGGTTAGGAGAAACAATGCCGCACTTCGTCGTAGATACATGGTTTGTAAAACTAAGTAAGTTGTGTGACAGGGATGTCTCCTTACAGAATGGGAGAAATGTCAGGTGTATCACCCACAGTGAGAACATCAAATGATCCGGAGATCGATCATTGACTCGAGGACAAAGACGGAAATCCTTCCTGTGATTCTCTATATGACAATGTCACGTCGCTCAGTAGGGAGGTAGCGATTGTCCGATTTTTCACCTTTCAAGTTCACATTCCGCACAAATATAATACAGAATATCATTGGAACTATTTTGGATACACAACAATATGTTAACATAGTAACATTTTGTATGCGAGTCAATGAACGAATTTTTGACATAAACACTTCCACGTGTAATTTTGGCGACCTTTTTCTGTGTTAAATTCTGGTGTATATTTGAGCGTTATTAATTTCTGTTTGGTGATTTTTCCTATGGTTGTGGGATGTCATCGGAGTTCCCAAGGAAACCTACATGGTCGGGCAAATGACGCCATTCATTTCCTCTTCCAGTTGGGGATTCCTACTCCGGTCGCCTGCGTGAAACACATCGTGATTATGACTTATCTACAGCGACTAATGTTTCCATATTTATACACTGTGTCTTGTGTCTCTCTTATAACTTAATACGCATCTTCAATATAACCTCGCTGTTATCAAGAATTATATCGTTGAAGATGGCAACTGACAGAGAAGGAATAAGTTAAACTGACGAAACAGTCATCCAGACTGACAATGACGGACCATTTCCTGTTATGCTAGTGCTTGTATTGCTATCCGATCAATCCTCTGAAAGCACTGATGTTAGTTGATTTTTAATATCGATTTTTCTTCCAATACCCGATAATCATTATTGTTATGTTTATCACATGTGCGAAATAACCGATCAAAACGATAAAACGCGTCACGTGACATTAAGATACAAACAGACTATATAAAGGTCACGTGATGACTAGATTTACGTCATGCAATGTCTATGTAAAAAGTGAATATGAGAGATCGTTACCAACGAAGTTTTTCATTTGAAGTAAAACATCATTTGTTGAGCACGTGCCGCTGACTGAAACACGTCGCATACCGCCATCACGAAGGCACGTGAGTGTGGCCTGTTCAACAGAAAATGACTCAGAATTGCCGTCACAGCATCTTGTAAAGTACTTATACAATTTCTTACAGCATTGTGAAACACACCCGGATAACAAATTCGGTGTCTGATTTATCTTAATGGGCGATATTGTAACTATTTACATTGAAGTTTACTTTGACTCATGACTTTATCACCCGGATGCGAAAATCTCTTTCATGCTTCATTTGATGTTAAAATCAAAAGTCGTTGGTAAAAATAGATCTGACGCAGTAAGTGACTAAATCAGACGTGGCATGTTGACTAACATGACTAATGTTGAAGTATACGGAGTACAGTATGTCTTCATGTGGGACTATTGGCGACTAGATAGGGTAACATGTCTACATACGGGCTACGTGATATAAGTCTACATACGGGCTACATGATACATGTCTACATACGGGCTACGTGATATAAGTCTACATACGGGCTACATGATACATGTCTACATACGGGCTACGCGATACATGTCTACATACGGGTTACGCGATACATGTCTACATACAGGCTACGTGATACATGTCTACATACGGGCTACGTGATAAATATCTAAATACGGGCGTATAAGCGAATAGATAGGACTGCGTGTTTTCTACAAACGGACTATAAGATAGGTGTCAAACCGACGACTCTTCGTTCTCTAGCCGGACACTTAAACATTCGACACTGTAGACAACAACAAAAGTTCTAACACCAACAGAAAGCATCTCATTCTTCAATAGCCTCTTACCTGGAAACGTTCAACGGCACCAAGTCTGTAATAGGAAGGTGTAATAAAACACTCTGGGGTTATGACCATTGGGTCTCCAACAAGGCGCTCTACTGCTCGACTAAAGGCTAGAAAGTCAACCTGTACTCTCAACCACTACACGTACGGGTTACATGATGTCTACATAACGAAAATATAATTACTAGACACGGCTACATACCGGCTATATGATGACTACATACCGGCTATATGATGACTACATACCGGCTATATGATGGCTACATACCGGCTATATGATGACTACATACCGGCTATATGATGACTACATACCGGCTATATGATGACTACATACCGGCTATATGATGGCTACATACCGGCTATATGATGGCTACATACCGGCTATATGATGACTACATACCGGCTATATGATGGCTACATACCGGCTATATGACGACTACATACCGGCTATATGATGACTACATACCGGCTATATGACGACTACATACCGGCTATATGATGGCTACATACCTGCTATATGATGAATACATACCTGCTATATGATGACTACATACCTGCTATATGATGAATACATACCTGCTATATGATGACTACATACCTGCTATATGATGAATACATACCTGCTATATGATGACTACATACCTGCTATATGATGACTACATACCGGCTATATGATGACTACATACCGGCTATATGATGACTACATACCGGCTATATGATGACTATACATTGGCTATATATGATGACTACATACCTCTTATATGATGACTACATACCGGCTATATGATGACTACATACCTGCTATATGATGACTACATACCGGCTATATGATGACTACATACCGGCTATATGATGACTATACACTGGCTATATGATGACTACATACCGGCTATATGATGACTACATACCGGCTATATGATGACTACATACCAGCTATATGATGACTACATACCGGCTATATGATGACTACATACCAGCTATATGATGAATACATACGAACTATATGATGACTACATACCGGCTATATGATGAATACATACCAGCTATGTGATGACTACATACCGGCTAACTACATACCGGCTATATGATGACTATACACTGGCTATATGATGACTACATACCAGCTATATGATGACTACATACCGGCTATATGATGACTACATACTGGCTATATGATGAATACATACCGGCTATATGATGAATACATACCAGCTATATGATGACTACATACCGGCTATATGATGACTACATACCAGCTATATGATGACTACATACCGGCTATATGATGACTACATACCGGCTATATGATGACTACATACCGGCTATATGATGACTACATACCAGCTATATGATGACTACATACCGGCTATATGATGAATACATACCAGCTATATGATGACTACGTACCAGCTATATGATGACTACATACCGGCTATATGATGAATACATACCAGCTATATGATGAATACATACCGGCTATATGATGACTACATACCGGCTATATGATGACTACATACCTGCTATATGATGACTACATACCGACTATATGATGACTACATACCGGCTATATGATGACTACATACCGGCTATATGATGAATACATACCAGCTATGTGATGACTACATACCGGCTATATGATGACTACATACCGGCTATATGATGACTACATACCGGCTATATGATGACTACATACCGGCTATATGATGAATACATACCAGCTATGTGATGACTTCATACCGGCTAACTACATACCGCCTATATGATGACTACATACCAGCTATATGTTGACTACATACCAGCTAACTACATACCGGCTATATGATGACTACATACTGGCTATATGATGAATACATACCGGCTATATAATGAATGCATACCAGCTATATGATGACTACATACCGGCTATATGACGACTACATACCTGCTATATGATGACTACATACCGGCTATATGATAACTACATACCGGTTATATGATGACTACATACCGGCTATGTGATGAATACATACCAGCTATGTGATGACTACATACCAGCTATGTGATGACTACATACCAGCTATGTGATGAATACATACCAGCTATGTGATGACTACATACCGGCTATATGATGACTACATACCGGCTATATGATGACTACATACCGGCTATATGATGACTACATACCGGCTATATGATGAATACATACCAGCTATATGATGGCTACATACCGGTCATATGATGACTACATACCGGCCATATGATGACTACATACCGGCTATATGATGGCTACATACCGGCTATATGATGGCTACATACCGGCTATATGATGACTACATACCGACTATATGATGAATACATACCGGCTATATGATGGCTACATACCGGCTATATGATGACTACATACCGGCTATATGATGACTACATACCTGCTATATGATGACTACATACCGGCTATATGATGACTACATACCTGCTATATGATGACTACATACCGGTTATATGATGACTACATACCTGCTATATGATGACTACATACCGGCTATATGATGACTACATACCTGCTATATGATGACTACATACCGGTTATATGATGACTACATACCGGTTATATGATGACTACATACCGGCTATATACCGGCTATATGATGACTACATACCGACTATATGATGACTACATACCTGCTATATGATGACTATATACCGGCTATATGATGACTATACACTGGCTATATGATGACTACATACCGACTATATGATGACTACATACCTGATATATGATGACTATATACCAGCTATATGATGACTATACACTGGCTATATGATGACTACATACCGGCTATATGATGACTACATACCGGCTATATGATGACTACATACCGGCTATATGATGACTATACACTGGCTATATGATGACTACATACCGGCTATATGATGACTATACACTGGCTATATGATGACTACATACCTGCTATATGATGACTATACACTGGCTATATGATGACTACATACCTGCTATATGATGACTACATACCGGCTATATGATGACTATACACTGGCTATATGATGACTACATACCTGCTATATGATGACTATATACCAGCTATATGATGACTATACACTGGCTATATGATGACTACATACCTGCTATATGATGACTATATACCAGCTATATGATGACTATACACTGGCTATATGATGACTACATACCGGCTATATGATGACTACATACCGGCTATATGATGACTATACACTGGCTATATGATGACTACATACCGGCTATATGATGACTATACACTGGCTATATGATGACTACATACCGGCTATATGATGACTACATACCGGCTATATGATGACTACATACCGGTTATATGATGACTATACACTGGCTATATGATGACTACATACCGGCTATATGATGACTATACACTGACTATATGATGACTACATACCTGCTATATGATGACTATACACTGGCTATATGATGACTACATACCTGCTATATGATGACTACATACCGGCTATATGATGACTATACACTGGCTATATGATGACTACATACCGGCTATATGATGACTACATACCTGCTATATGATGACTACATACTGGCTATATGATGACTACATACCGGCTATATGATGACTACATACCTGCTATATGATGACTACATACCGGTTACACATACCGAATTTATTGCTAAAAGCGGTGTACGTGTAGTTTACATTTTGAACATATTTATCATATCATAAGCTTCTTTATTCCTATTTTTTTGTCGATATCTTACCCAACAGATCGTCAAGATGATTTTCAATATCTGTTACTTTACCGTTCCAGAATCTGTAAGAAATTATTTTCAACAATGATGTGGTATGAAAATAAATGTTTAAATAATTAATTAGTCTCAAGCATATGTGAACATTCTAAAATATCACAGGCTAAATGTATTTTTATAACTTCACATGTCGTACACTTGAACAACGGAAATGATAATTCTCCAAGTTTATCTTGTTATATTATGACACACAGATACTCTGTCCGTTTATAAATCTGAAAGTGTCCCTTTGAAATGCTAGTAATCGACAGCTTGCTTTGAGTTATTGTTTAAGACAGTACTGAAATTACAAGTGTTTCCTTTTGAAAGAGTGGACATGAAAGCGGGCTTGTCATACCGCGGATATCTGTTTGGAGTGTTCGCGCCATACATGGCGGATGCGACATGCACAGATCCCTTTGAAATATTACAATATTACTTTGTAAGTAAAAAACACGGATATTGTATCAGATCCAGTGCCTCAGGTCTCGAATAGACAAAGATACAGGCCATAACAGGTGTTTAAGTATATATTACACAAACAAAAAAAAAGGGTTTTTTTTGTGATTATAGAACGTTTGGGTCTCTTACTAACGACAATATCGAGTCAATGTCGAGTTGTTGAGTCAAGTTCTTGTTCAATATCGAGTTACTAGTATTGATGTTGAGTTTCTGTTGTCGATGTTAAGTTCAGTTGTCGATGTAGATTTACTATCGTTAATATCCAGTTATTATGTTGTATGACGAGTTTATGTCGAGTTTCTGTATGAAATGGAAATAAATGTCGAATGAAATTTGCCGAGTTACTGTGGTAAATGTCGAGTCAGTGTATTAAATGTCAATTTGATGTCGAATTACGTTTGTGTTGTAGTTTCTAATTGCTTTGGTAATATCGACTCACTGTGGTAAACGCTGAGTTGATGTCGAATTAATTTTGCGTTTTATTCTCAGGTTGCTTTGGTAAATTTTGGTAATTTTGGCACTGGTGTAAATGTGGAGTCACTGGTGTAAATGTGGAGTCACTGGTGTAAATGTGGAGTCACTGGTGTAAATGTGGAGTCACTGCTGTAAATGTGGAATCACTGCTGTAAATGTGGAATCACTGGTGTAAATGTGGAGTCACTGGTGTAAATGTGGAGTCACTGCTGTAAATGTGGAGTCACTGCTGTAAATGTGGAGTCACTGCTGTAAATGTGGAGTCCCTGCTGTAAAATGTGGAGTCACTGCTGATGTGGAGTCACTGCTGTAAATGTGGAGTCACTGCGGTAAATGTGGAGTCTGCTGTAAATGTGGAGTCACTGCTGTAAATGTGGAGTCACTGCGGTAAATTTTGGAGTCACTGTGCTGAATGTCGAGCAGATGTCGATTATTTTTGTATTGTAGTTCTCAGATTGCTCTGGTAAGTGTCGAGTTACTGTGGTAAATAATGAGTCACTATTGTTAGTATCGAGTCACTGTAGTAAAATTCGAGTCACCGCGATAAATGTTGCGTTGATGTCAAATTACTTTTGTATTGTAGTACTAGGGTTGCTGTGGTAAGTGACAAGTTACTGTGGTATTGTAGTGCTGGGGTTGATGAGGTAAGTGACAAATTACTTTTGTGTTGTAGTACTGGGGTTGCTGTGGTAAGTGACAAGTTACTGTGGTATTGTAGTATTGGGGTTGCTGTGGTCAAGGACAAGTTACTGTGGTATTGTAGTACTGGGGTTGATGAGGTAAGTGACAAGTTGTCGTTGTATTGTAGTACTGGGGTTGCTGTGGTAAGTGACAACTTACTTTTGTATTGTAGTGCTGGGGGTTGCTGTGGTAAGTGACAAGTTAATGTGGTAAGTGACAAGTTAATGTGGTAAGTGACAAGTTACTATGTTATTGTAGTACTGGGGTTGCTGTGGTAAGTGACATGTTACTGTGGTATTGTAGTACTGGGGTTGCTGTGGTAAGTGACAAATTACTTTTGTATTGTAGTACTGGGGGTTGCTGTGGTAAGTGACAAGTTAATGTGGTAAGTGACAAGTTACTATGTTATTGTAGTACTGGAGTTGCTGTGGTAAGTGACAAGTTACTGTGGTAATTAATGAGTGACTGATGTATATTTGTATCAATAAAGCTGTAATTCAATGCTAAGATTTGTGTTTTCGAACTTTTTACTTTCCTACGATCTCGATGTTCATGTCTGGCATGGATGGAATTTCTAGCCTAAACATGTTTCTAGTTCGTTTGTGATGAATTTTTTCAAATAGAATTATCTTTTTTCCTAATTTATCACAGATTAAATCGTCTGTTTGTGGTTTTCTCTCCGCTTAACTCAGTCAGTTGGGATTTCCAGTGTCAGGAGATCCGAATACTTTTCTCGTCAGCGTCTGCAGATCTAAGAACCTTGTGGTTACAATTCTCTTTGTACCGCTCACACAATTCCTCACCTGTATGAAACGTCTGGATGTACACGTTTATAGGAGATAAACCTACCGGATATAGTACGTCTTGTGGTTTGGAACATAAATAGTTCACTGCTGATAACATCGGACGTAAATAATTTGGGAGTTAAAAGTTAGGTTAACCACCCTTACACCAGTTACATCACAAAAGTTTAACTCACATCGTCTTTTAAAGCCTCGTATGTTGTTTAACTTTACTATTGTGACAAATATAGCTCTAATCATATGAAAGTTTAATGGTACTTGAGGGTGAAGTTCACTTCAGTGTGTGTAGTTTGCACAATATATTCATAAGTTCGAAACCGTTTCATTTGTCTAGAAAACGAGAACTTCAGGTGAGTGTCAATTTTATATGGGATTTCTTTAAGGAGACGCATCAAGTGTGTTCAATATACACTCTCTATCTTGACGATCTGTTTCCATTGGAAATTCCATATTTGTTTAGGAGTTCGGATTTAGACTATTGATGCGAATCTCGAACAATTTCAGACTAATTTCGTAGAATCAGAGACATATATAACGTCTCTGGTAGAATTAATCTCTCTCTGTATGAAACAATGCTAGCTACCAAGTCATCACGGTCAAATGTAAGACAGCAGATGTCGCTGCACAACTACGTTTATATCAAAATATCAATTAATCCAAATACCAGGCAATAAAAATAAAAATACATTTAAAACAGAAATAACATGCGAAAAAATATTCAAATTTGCCTACATCGTAAACATATGACAAGACGTAGTAAGTGGTACATAATAAATCCCAACGCCACGACTGTACATGTTAAGATTCAGTGTTACACGTAGTTCTGTATTTAACACACGTGCAAGGAAAGGTATTACGTCTTGATGTTCCCATCACAGTTAACGGTAAGTTTTGTTTTCTAAATTACCTTGTCCAAGTAGAACGAGTGACATTCGCTCGTCATAATTAGGCGCCAACTATTCAGTACTGACGACACTAAACGTTGCGTTGATTAAGAGATGAAAGGGGCGATGATGGAGTAGTGATATCCAGCATCCGTATCATCATCCACTCATCCTGACGATTATGTACGGCTTCCGTCATAGATCACAGGCCAACAAATTATACAGGCTGGATTTAAAGGCCGAACAGTTTCACTTGCGAACGTTGTGAACTATGTATACCGCCTGTCTATGATTAGATTTGTGACAATATCCTCGACAATAGCACCAAAGTAAACAAGCACTTACAGGACATAGCACAAACCTGTTGCATGGTCTAAAGAATGAAAGATTTCTTCTACTACATGTGTCGAGGGAGGATGAGTGGTACGGGCAATGAACATATCTATGCTAATCTGCTCACACAATAACGATATTTGGACTTTTAGTCCCTACCTTGGCCAATCCGCTCTCCCAGAATTGCCTCCCTTTATTTCACTCTTGACATTCAGAAATACATTAAAAAGGTGATGTGTAGTTAAGTGACGTCAGCTAGGAGAACAATATAGTCTATATTTTATTCTTAAGATCTCAAATAGTTGTTTTACATCGACAACTTGCATATATCCACGTTTCATGATTCTCCAATCGTGACCTGTGTATGCAGCGATGACCAAAAGCCAGCCCACCATATATGGTACCGGCATCACCAGATATGTTGTCGGTAACTCCTGACGTCCACAGTACCGTCCAATATTCCATATGTTACATCATTCCCAGATATGATGTTATATAAGACTTGGGGTGTAGGTTTAATAGAATCTTCCTCTTTTAGGTGAGATAGGTGAATCTCATACCGAGGGGAAAGATTATTAAGTTTGCAAAACACGAGGCTCGCAGAGTGTTTTCAACCGAAACATCTTCCCCCGAGGGTGGAAATTACTCTACCTTATCAACAAGAAGATGAATGATATTTTTTTCTCATCTCTTACTGGCTTTATAGGATACTCGTATGTGTTTTTGTTGTCCCAATGCTTTGCATCGTTGACTTGATTTAATTGTTGACGTGACGTCATATCATTGTGCTGACAGGCAAATTCCCCTATCTCAACCCTAAACAAGAGAACGAAATCTCAAACCGATTTCACTACATCTTGCGATCTCGGGGTGAAATATCCCATATTTTAACCCCAACATATGAAGAGTATTTTTCTCTTATTTCTCATTCTAAAATATCGGAGAGAATAGTTCAAGACGTCAACAATGTACTACGAAGGACGCCATATTACACAAAAATCGTTTTTATGTAAAGCAATTAATCGACAAATTGCCATAGAAAACGACTCCTCCTTTCCGAAGTTTTGTAACGTTTATCTTTGAACATTTAAACAAATATGAACAACAGTCACTGCAAATGTTTATTTGTACACAATGGTGTATACATTGTATCAGGCAACGACGTAATTGGGAAGGGACACGTCGCAATTCTACGCGCGTACGCGCACGTGCTTGTATTGCATGGATGGGTGTGGAATACAAGAACAAAAAAACTAGATGCATTGCCCTGAACAGACCAGCATTACACGGGTAGAAATGAGACAACGTGATATAACAGAACATGTATTCATTATGTCAAATCATAACCAGTTGCGGTTCTCCCTGTTAAAATCATAGCATTTTGATACCTATATTTGTCATTGTGTGTGGAACGGGTCAAAGTGTGACCTTACCAAAGTCTGTGTGTTACCGGCACATGAACTAATAACACTGTCGACGGCGTAAAAATATTGGAAGTGATGTAAAAAAAAAAAGTCGGGTTTTCTTCCCTTTTTAATATCAAGATGAGGATTAAAACGGCAAATATGTGCATTGAATTACCTTTTGTTTGCATTCTTGTGCAATTAAGGACGCTCCTTTGCCGGTCGGATAAAGATGAATTTAACATGAAACGTTACACTAACGCGCTGCTATGAATTTGCCCCTATCCTGTTGGCATTCATTTGCACATGAATTCCATAAACTGCACAGGAATGTCAACGAAAAGCCATTAAATGATCAAATAGCATCTAGTTATAAAGTTATTGTGACAGAAATAATTTTCTATTTCAATATCTACAACAGGAATCAAGCCCGGTACCTCTGACTTACTAATCGTACGAGCTATGAAGACATTTTCTTAACCTAGTGGTTTATTAGAGTTATGTGGTGTGGGTCAGGATATGTGAGACAGTGCAAACCGCAGCTTCTACATACAACAATAAAAAGTGACTAATTTTATCCCTGTAAGTTAACACCGTTCTGGTTGGTATAACATCCGTTAAAAATCGTCGCTCTCCGAGGAAAAACAAAAGACACGCTATTTTTTCTTCCCACGTCTGCATAATTTTGCTTTCTTCAATCGATTTCTGTCACCTGTAAAATTCAATAACTGAAACTAACATCCGGTGTTGGGGAGGTGCCCTTCCCCAGGCCCCAAAACCGAGTATAAAGTTAACAACCGGAGATTGCCGAACCTTGATCAAAGCATTACGCATGCCGTTTCTCGTTTTATGTGGAAATAAACACCATTTATTACCTTTAAATGTAACGTTCCTTTTCACTTGAAAGAGAACGTTTCAAATGACTAGGCCCTCCGTCCGTCCTAGGGCACTAAGCGGTCGCTCGCCCATAAATAAACCTACACTGACTTTGAAGGTCTCAGACTGAAATACCTGTGTTAAAATGCGATAATTTAGGTAATAAAGCTTCAATTGAAACATCGTAGTATAATTTACCCCGATAAGCAGTCGATGGCCTCTCTGGGTACCGATTCGCCACGCCCACACCACGTGTAGATGTAGACCGAGCGGGTACCTGTCCCCCAACAGGTGTCACCTATATAGACAACATCTTCACAGCCATTTGATTATCATATCAAATGTTCATAATATCATATAAATGGGTATTAAACCCCCTCAGGTCTCTGCACAATGTTTGGTATTTGATTCACGTCGGAGCAGCAGAATAAAAGGGCACTATATTCTGTATCAGTGTCTTCGGAAATTGTAAAGTAAAAAAATATGTCCATATATGCCTACCAGCTTGAATGTCGTATACCTTTCTGTCACAAATATATAATATTTAACGGTCAATATCCGACATTCACATACCAATGACGTTGTAAAAATTCCGGAAGATATATCCCATACACCTTTCGAGTATACCATGATTAAGTCGGAGAATTTGATATCAGCAACACCTTGCAGATGAGACGACATTTTTGAATACACTGCGACCCATATACATCGGGGAAGTTCTTATTATAATCTTTTGTTTTGTTTTTACGTCAAGTTGTGGTAGAGAACAGTTTGTGCCTACAAATAACGCTACAATATCGTCAGTGTGGTTTACAAATGCCACGATGTGTCGTCATTTGAGCGTTGGTCCATCCATGCCTACATATTGCACTACATTTGGTTATTTGAGTGAAGTTTCATCCTGCAGATGGCGCTATGTGTGGTCATTTGAGCGTTGGTCCGCTCTTACAAATGGCACTATATATGGTCATTTGAGTGAAGTTTCATCCTGCAAATGGCGCTATGTATGGTAATTTGAGCGTTGGTCCATTCCTACAAATGGCACTATATATGGTCGTTTGAGTATAGTATCTTTGCCATAGATGGCGCTATGTATGGTCATTTGAGCGTTTGTCCGCTCCTACAAATGGCACTATACATGGTCATTTGAGTGTAGGTACAGAAAGAGCAATACCGCCATTAGTGTGTATGGTCCGCGCTTAAAGGTCCCGAGAACAGGTGACGCTACAGATGTAGGTATGATGGTTATACCTACACTGTCTTCTATATATTGTGGGGCACGACAACATTTTCGTGCTGTGTTTCTCTTGTCTTGTCTACCAGGGTGGTATTAACTGTGAGATTGACGGGTTAGGTCGGGGTGGGTCGCCGCCGGGCAGGGTTATGTCACAGTTCACCAAGTGTTTAGTGTAATAGTTGCGGCGACACGAACTTCATCGTCCTTACATTTCAATCCGTAGTGTTACCGGGGACGAATGACTTGTTGTTGAGTGTAATATACAATTACAAACTGGGACGATATTAAGAAAGATATGTTTCACAGCATGTTTCCGGGACTTCTTGTATTTTGTAAACATTTACCTTATTGTATTAAATGATCGAGAGATATCTTCCTTATCATAACGAGAAGAGATTGATGAGGAAGTTGAGATAATTATAATTTTTTTTCACGCCAGTTTATTTAGTATCTGGGTTTATGTGTACTCGCCAGGTTATGTGGAGAACTATTATTAGTCGACCAGAGAGAAAGTCATAGTCTAGCAGGTGTTGTTGTTGTTGTTTGTTCGGTGCAGATGCACAATTTCCGCAATATAAACGGGAGAATCTGGTGACGAGCCGTGACATGTTTGGATGACGTAATATATCGTCTCACGTGCTGGTATCCAGTGTTAAGTCCGATGTCTGGTGATCTTGTGACGTGCCATGACACGTTTGGGTGACAGAATATATCGTCTCACGTGCTGGTATCCAGTGTCGAGTCCGATGTCGAGTAATCTTGTGACGTGCCATGACACGTTTGGGTGACAGAATATATCGTCTCACGTGCTGGTATCCAGTGTCGAGTCCGATGTCTGGTGATCTTGTGACGTGCCGTGACCCGTTTGGATGACGTAATATATCGTCTCACGTGCTGGTATCCAGTGTCAAGTCCGATGTCTGGTGATCTTGTGACGTGCCATGACACGTTTGGGTGACGGAATATATCGTCTCACGTGCTGGTATCCAGTGTCGAGTCCGATGTCGAGTAATCTTGTGACGTGCCATGACACGTTTGGGTGACAGAATATATCGTCTCACGTGCTGGTATCCAGTGTCGAGTCCGATGTCTGGTGATCTTGTGACGTGCCGTGACACGTTTGGGTGACGGAATATATCGTCTCACGTGCTGGTATCCAGTGTCGAGTCCGATGTCTGGTGATCTTGTGACGTGCCGTGACACGTTTGGGTGACGGAATATATCGTCTCACGTGCTGGTATCCAGTGTCGAGTCCGATGTCTGGTGATCTTGTGACGTGCCGTGACCCGTTTGGATAACGTAATATATCGTCTCACGTGCTGGTATCCAGTGTCGAGTCCGATGTCGAGTAATCTTGTGACGTACTGTGACGCCTGTACCGTGACCAATGTTAGGTAATCTTATGTTGGTCCGTGACACCTGTACCGAGACCAATGTCAGGTAATCTTATGATGGTCCGTGACACCTGTACCGAGACCAATGTCAGGTAATCTTATGATGGTCCGTGACACCTGTACCGAGACCAATGTCAGGTAATCTTATGATGATCCGTGCCACCTGTACCGAGACCGATGTCAGGTAATCTTATAACGGTCCGTGACGCCTGTGAGTGACGGAATGGAACGTGCTAGTATTAAGTGTCACGTGCTGGTATCTAGGTCCTAGACCGATGTCGAGTGATCTTATGACGGACCACGACGCTTGTGGGTGACGGAATGGAACGTTCTAGTATTTAGTAACACGTGCTGGTATCTAGTACCCAGACCGATGTCGAGTGGATCTTATGACGGTCCGTGACGCCTGTGGGTGATGGAAGGGAACATGCTAGTATTTAGTGTCACGTGCTGATATCTAGTACCGACACCGATGTCAAGTAACCTTGTTATGTCCCGTGACACGTGTGGGTGGAGGCATGTGCTGTATCTAATGCTTAGTCTTGTAGCCGCTAAAACGTTACACTATTCAAGTTAATTCAATCATGGAATGCGGCTTTGTTGCAAACCTCGGGTACTAAAGTCTACATTCAAAGTTTACCCCCTGGCAATCCCACATTGATTGTGCCATGCCGGTATTCTTGTTGGTGCGCACGTGACAAGTGTGGATTGCGTGAGTGTGACGTGTTTCGATATGGTTCTCTGACACGATGTCAGGTAATCTTGTGACTTGCTGTGACGCATGTGGGCGACGGAAAAGAAGTCATGTGTTTACATCTAGTTCTGAGTCTGATGTCAAGTAGTATTTCGTCTTGCAATGGCGCATCTGGGTGACGGTACCTAGCGTCACGTGCTGGTATCCGTCTAGTGAAGGGCTCGATATCACGTAGTTGACACATGCTGATAGCGTTTGAGCGGCAATGATGGGCGTTTCCGTACCGCAGTCGCGTATCGTATGACGTTTTTTGATCCTGGGACTTTTAGTCATTTACTGGTTTGTTTAGATCGTATAGCAATTTCAAGATATCATATTTATTGCAGACGTCCTGTACACAAAGCCGTGATTAGTTACAAAACTCATCACCAACAAAATGAATTTCTTTGAGATCGTAAATCGTATTCGTTTAATGACATCCTTGAAATCAAAATACTAAATACACTGCTAGACAACTTTCCTACAAGGATAAGATTGATCATTTAGTTTGAAAATATCAATATCGTGTAATACCCAAGTACAATAAAGTAGTTTGTGGTTACGTGATTATGGACACGCCCCTTACACCACAGACAATCTGTAAACACAAACTACACCATTGCATCGTTTACAAGATCTAGAAAGCATTTAACACTGAGAAAATTGAAACATAGGTTAAAGTTACAGTAAATTGGCTACAACTTAACCATTGCTTTACGAGCAAAACGACATCGTCCTGATTGCTCTGATAACGCGTCAAACAGTGGAGACGAGACGATCGGCGCTTGATGGGCGTGACAAGGTCACTGACTGGTTTGGTGGTATCCATGCAGCCCTCTGTACCTTTTGTTTAACGTGCAGCTTTACCGTTGTTCCTGGTAAGATCTGGTGCACGATAAACCAAGGACGTCCGGAAAGGGAAGAAATCACCCACGCTGTAGGGGTTCTATTTCACCTCCGTTAACCGTTCGATACTTCAAGGATATTGGTTCCCGGGCTCTTCTGACATAATGATACAAGAAGAGTGGGTTATGGGTGCCGACAAGGATCTACGCACAAAACTTCGTAATCAATCAATGATATTGTATTTTCATCCCAACTATTCGAACTTCAGAAAAAAAAACCCAGACAACATGAATCTTACGATAATCTTGTTTAGACTTGGTTCGAAGAAGGTGGAACGACGCTGACAGTTAGAAGTATCTCTAACTGTATGATGTAGTTTTTAGTTTTCATTAATAAATTAATTCAGTCATTTATCTATTCATTATTTCCTTTTTTTCTCGGCTCATAATCAAACAATTAATCAATCAATTATGCTAATTTTGAAATTAACATAAGCAAGATGTGTCGTTAATACAAAACAAATTATCACGATTTAGCAAAGTTCCTCAGTAAAAGAACGCTATCCTTTTATTGCATTTTTTGTATATATGGGTTTATTAAGGGCAAAACAATGTATTCTTATCACGCATGTGATCAAATAACTGTTTCCTTGTTTTTAAATTTGAGGTCCGATCAGTTTTTAGTCCGGTAATGCACGCAGTGCTTGTTTCGTATGTCAAGATCTGCGCATTTGTTGTCATTTTAAAAGTCAAAACTAAGCCAAACCATTGCTGCATGTGAAACTTGAAATAAACCGTCGAAATAAATTCAAAACCTAATCTATTAAACATTTCCTATGTGACGTAAGACACCGTGTGAAACCGTACAATAGAAACACGTCATTTTTTTATCACTCAGTTACTTACTGTCACCTCTATACCGACTTGTGGTAGTTAATGCGACGTGTAGAGCACACATCGACCGAAACCAAGACAGACATGCAAAATGTTTGCAGTATGATTTCATATAAAATACGTCAGTTTTGGAAACTGTAAAATAATCAGCACTGCTTCTTCATTAACATTGCAACAAAACGTATGTACATATTCTGAGAACTGTGCGAATTAAAATAGCTACTAATCCATACTTACGTTTCAATGAGACTATGCTGTTCCTCAAAATAAATCTATCGCTCGGCGTGTTCTGTATTCAGTCTTACTGGCGTGGAAATAAGGATATCGTCTATGTTCAAATATGACGTCACCATTTTGCACTCCATTCTAAATAAATGACGTAACCATCAGACATGACGTCATAACATTGTTCAAATGACAGTGACTTAATTTCAAGTAACAGTACGCCGGAGTCCTACTGAATATACAAGTTGTTATAGTTGAAAAGTGAATGTGTTCCCTGTCTTTCATATCACAATTGCCATTCATATACGGTTAAATTTTGAAACAGAATCTGATCAATTTTGTATTTAAACAAAGCATAAATGATATAAAAACTGGATGAGATGTCTACAATAATCAGTTAACCATTGGTCTGCTTCTATTGGCATTCATATCACAGATAAATATCAGTGTCAGAATGTTGATGTCATCACCATAACCAACTATCAAGACGTCACTTATCACTTGGTCGATGTCGTTGATCAAACATACATGTATGTTATTTTCATGTTATGACGTCATTGCTAATGATATGACATCAAAATCGATTCCGATATATAAGTAAGATATCCCCTTATGAATCAGTTATATCTAAAATAAGAAAAGAACGCTGATTTTTGATGCACCTGCATCGGCTCAAAATCGGCTCTGAGGCACAGAACCGGTCTACCAGAGCCGATTAGAGCCGAATGAACATCTACGTTGAATGCCACAAAAACGATTTTTGAACCGATTCAGGTTATAATCGACATGAGAGAGTACCAGTGATAGGAAATGCATCTGTAAGCATTGAGCTGTCTTGTTATGGCATTTATGGTCGTTTAAAATGACACATGTATGATATTTGCATGCAAAGCTTTGTCATTTATAGCGACTAAAAATGCCACACCGAGATAATTCAATGCTTAAGTATACATAAACGACATGAGGGCCAATAAAATAGCCGATGCTCATAATAAGAAAAAAACAGAAATACTTACATACAGGCGAGAGAAAAGTATTCCTAACTTTAGTAACTCCACTTCAGTCTCAAACTGTAAACACCTGTTGATATATTATTCTAAAATAATGATTATGTAATTTGTTTTCATTGGATATTTTTTCTGATCTCATCCCCGATTTAGTCACGGATTCTGAAGCTAGCCAAATATGGCAACCAACTTCCCGGTTGAGGCAATGTTCTCTTACCTTTACTTGTTACCTCTACAGAGAGTAAAACATAAATCCCAATCTTCATTTGAAAGAAGCGTCCTGACAACTTTTGAGGAGTTTTTCGTCACGATCTCTTGTCGATGCTTCTCCGCGGTGTCGATCTACTTTCGTCAATATATGCAATTGCCAATTTGAGAAAGAAGTGGCGATCTTTGTGTATGTTCACTAGGAATCAACATAAACAACAATTTAGACAGACAATCCATGTAGACAAACTTTTAATCTTTTTCAAATACCACTACCCTTTACCTGACAGTAATTTATCGACTACTAGACTAGGAAGTAAGTGGAACTTCCACGTTGTCAATGGTTGAAAGGAGCGTTCCGATTGGCTAAGAACATGCGAGTGACCGTTCCGAACTAATTTTTGCAGTTCTTTGCTTTTGTTGAATGTCGTTGTTAGTGCGGTAATTACAACACTTTCAGACTCAAATTATTTACGAATGGGAAAAATATGCTTGTTTTAAGGCATATACCGGGGATTAGATCATAAATATTGTTATTTTAACAAACATTCGACTTCGTCTCTTATTCAAACCAAAAATCATGACATAATCTCCAGCGTATGCATAGAATCAAGCACACTATCCCCTAAATATTTGTCAATTTTAATTCAAGGCTTGAATGATTATTCTCACAGAGGCCAGATATAATTGCTGTAGAACTGAATTGATTGCTTTCGTACAAGTTTTTTTCTGCTCCGTTTTTGAGTATAATTTTGTCCCTTGTAGTATCAATCTCTTCTTTAGCATGTCCTGCGTAGCATTAAATCGAAATTATCAATTAGGAATCGAACGTGATTCATTCTGATAAGTAAAAATCTAATCTTATTCACACAATATTGTTTGAAAGTATGAGTTTTGTAGGTCATGATACTGTTTACTGAATTCAGATGTTGAAAGTTCACACTTTGCAATAAATTCCACCGAGCTCTTGTTCAATGTGGATGATTTCGTTAACTTTTGTTTCGTTCTATTTTCGACCACTCTGGGTTTCCTTACACAATACCATAAAGCACTCGCTGGAATTATAAATGTTTCAGGATGAAACTATACAAGTCTTTAAGAATAAGGGAATTCATTCAGGTGCAGGAAAAAATATACAAATTTTACCCGTGCATCGAAAAGTTACTCTTCCAAATTTGCACTTCTACGAAATAGCTAAAATCTGAGATATGTAAGAATTTGAAAAGACTATGTAAACACATACAGACATTCCATTGTAGGCATCGAAATGATCAGGCCTCTACCAAAGTTATCAAGCGTCTTGGAAAGTATTATTTATATCCCGATGAAATTAGAGATATATACAAAAATCCATTTTCGTGATGAAAACCACCTAATGGATAAGAAAAACTGCAAGCATTTCAATTTTTACAATCATTATTACACAAGCAACGTTACACTCGAGAAATGAGAGTGTCTATACAGATGCGTGTAGACGAACATTTTAACAAGCATTGTTCACGAGTTTGAGATATCCGCTCAAGTAGTATCGAAAGATACAAGCGCCTAAACTTCATGATCACATATTGTCTTAACACATTTTTTCACGAGATACACATTTTTTTATGTAGCTTCACACGACCAGTCCGATCTTTGCAGTTTAGTGTAGCAGCACTGTCCACGGGGGAGTGTGAGAGTGTATAGTTTCTGTACAAGGAGTAATATCAAACTCAGAAAAAAAGAACGAACATCTGTGTTAAACTTCCAACAGTGTATATATATGGCACGTTCTTTATCGCTTACGTCGTACCTGTCTGTTCTCTATGGTCACCGGTTAATCATGGATGGTCAATGTTCGCCCGTCTGAAATTGAAGCCATTCACCAGTAATGAATACACACAAGGGGTGAAAAGCCGTCACGATCATAGTTCTGTATAATTAAACTCCGGTATGTTTAATAGAAATGGAATGTCATTGGAAAGTATGTGGTTACATTATTCAATCCGGATTTGATGAGATCATCTACTTTCTCGTTTCTTCATTAAACAATGCCTTTCATTTCCGGTTTACCGATATCCGTTTCCATTTTATGTAATGAAGCTATTTGATTTCATACAAAAGGTCGACAGAAATAATGGTCTTATTTTTACACAAATCTAAATTATTAAAATATACCCTTTTCCAGGTATTTCACTTAGGGTTTGGCGACACCACGCGATGGTATTTTAACAAGTTATTCGAGACTCGGTACGATTCATGTACATGGTGGCCATTGTCTCCATATTCACCAGCTGTCGCGGTCAAATGTTTGATGGGGAAATCCAATCGTTTATCAATAATATTGTTAATGTTTATGCATATATTATTTACCTGTTCTGGCTATTTAGAATAGATCGAATCCATCAAATTATTCAAATTTCAATGAATTATGAATCAACATGTGTTTGTAGTGGTGATAACTTGTACTCTTATGAAGACATGAATCATTTTGTTTGATATCAAACAAATATCAGATCGACTTAGTGGTAGACGTTTGATATAATCACATTTCTGATGCGGAAAGTCCATGTTTATAGAATATGTTTCCTTTGTATTTTTTAGTTTGAGGTGGTTTAATTCAGTAAAAATAATGAAAGTTTAAAAGACACGCCTTTTGACTCTCAGTTTTTACCAAAGCTTGTTTTAAAGATTGCAAATACTGAAATTGTAAAAAGAAAAAATGAATTAATAAAATTAATCCGCTCAGAAATGTGGCATTTGCATACAGTCCACTCTCTGTGTAATTTGCCATATGTTGAAAGCGCTCATAATTAATGTGTTAGTAGTGAACACCTGGCAAGTACCAGGGTTACAACAAGTACCCTAGTTACAACA
This sequence comes from Ylistrum balloti, assembly GCF_031769215.1. Lineage (NCBI taxonomy): Eukaryota > Metazoa > Mollusca > Bivalvia > Pectinida > Pectinidae > Ylistrum > Ylistrum balloti. The sequence goes on from NW_026782201.1 coordinate 441,149, forward strand.
AGTACCCGGGTTACAACAAGTACCCGGGTTACAACAAGTACATGGGTTACAACAAATACCTGGGTTACAACAAGTACTAGAGTTACAACAAGTACCCGAGTTACAACAAGTACCCGGGTTACATCAAGTACCTGGGTTACAACAAAAACCGGGGTTACAACAAGTACCAGGGTTACAACAAGTACCTGGGTTACATCAAGTACCTGGGTTACATCAAGTACCGGGGTAACAACAAAAACCGGGGCTACAACAAGTACCTGGGTTACATCAAGTACCGGGGTAACAACAAGTACCTGGGTTACAACAAGTACCAGGGTTAAAACAAGTACATGGGTTACAACAAATACCTGGGTTACAACAAGTACTTGAGTTACAACAAGTACCCGAGTTACAAAAAGTACCAGGGTTACATCAAGTACCGGGTTACAACAAGTACCGAGGTTACAACAAGTACCCGAGATACAACAAGTACCTGGGTTACAAGGTGGCATCTTGCCGCATATGGGCATGGACATCCCCTATTGCAAAGTTGGGCCGTCTGAAAGATCTTTTTCAAGGTATACATATCTAGACTTTATTCTTCAAACAAAGCCTTGTCCTAGATTCCACCCTCTGTACGTTGCCATGTACGAGATTTCATTTTGTGTACTGAAATAGAACGTTGCCATGTACGAGATTTCATTTTGTGTACTGAAATGGAACGTTGCCATGTACGAGATTTCATTTTGTGTACTGAAATAGAACGTTGCCATGTACGAGATTTCATTTTGTGTACTGAAATAGAACGTTGCCATGTACGAGATTTCATTTTGTGTACTGAAATAGAACGTTGTCATGTACGAGATTTCAGTGTATGGAAATAGAACGTTGTCATGTACGAGATTGCAGTGTATGGAAATAGAACGTTGTCATGTACGAGATTTCAGTGTATGGAAATTGAACGTTGTCATGTACGAGATTTCGTTTTGTGTACTGAAATAGAACGTTGCCATGTACGAGATTTTATTTTGTGTACTGAAATAGAACGTTGCCATGTACGAGATTTCATTTTGTGTACTGAAATAGAACGTTGCCATGTACGAGATTTCATTTTGTGTACTGAAATAGAACGTTGCCATGTACGAGATTTTATTTTGTGTACTGAAATAGAACGTTGCCATGTACGAGATTTCAGTGTATGGAAATAGAACGTTGCCATGTACGAGATTTCATTTTGTGTACTGAAATAGAACGTTGCCATGTACGAGATTTCATTTTGTGTACTGAAATAGAACGTTGCCATGTACGAGATTTCAGTGTATGGAAATAGAAAGTTGCCATGTACGAGATTTCATTTTGTGTACTGAAATAGAACGTTGCCATGTACGAGATTTCATTTTGTGTACTGAAATAGAACGTTGCCATGTACGAGATTTCATTTTGTGTACTGAAATAGAACGTTGCCATGTACGAGATTTCATTTTGTGTTGTATAGGTAGACATGTCTGAAATTGTATTCTGTATCTGTTAGCCATAAATGGCCGAGGTACCTTCCCTTTCTCCTGGGCATGGAAGCCTATGTTATTTATCTGAGCCAATCGTGTGTAAGTAAACAGGTATATACCAGACAACAGACTTCTGTCCCACTGTAATTGACCAGCAAATTCACGTGTGTCCACCTCCAACATTTAGTATACCTATGTAGCCCAACTCTCTCACGGTACATTAACCTCCGAGAAAACAGCATACTGTTACAAAAATCAAGTTAAGGTATAACAAGGGTAAAATATATACAATTGTATTTATCGTCTTACAACTGTACATAGATAGCTGTCGTCTACAAGTTACAGCAGTGAGTGATACCGAATTACAGGGACCCACACGTAATGTCACCAAGTACTAAACCTTTCTCTATCACCTCCCTCTATACAGAGCCTACATACTACGGCGCCATGTTCTTCACTTTTATCTGCTGCTATTCGTCTCTTTCAGAAAAATATAAAACTCCGAATTTCAAATAACACGCACATCTCTGACGTGTCGACGGGGAAAGTCTTAGATGTAAAATTGTCTATGTGATTGCGAACGTCTCGTGACCATGTTCACGCGTGCACGTCCAGTGTTATGTGGCGTTAAACTTTACACACTGCATGGCAATTGTTCGCAATCTTAAGAAATGTTTACGACAGCGTCGAATTAAAGACGCCGATCTTTGCCATTCAGATATTCTGTAATTAAATGGAACCTCGCTGTCATGATGTAGGGCTAGCCGAGAGTGGGAAATTAGTCGCTACACTAGGCTATATTGATTGGACGCCGAAATACCAATCTCCTGGGTAGAAATGCAAAAGACGGAATTTCCTTTTTTACGCAATTGGTGTTGCTGATGAATTCCCTAGTTCAGATGGTTTCGTTCCATTTTACTGGAGTGTTTACAGATTGGTGATGATAATATTTGTTTTCCTGGGTATATCGTGATTATCAGAAATATGGCAGTGGTGCGATGTACCGTTATACATGTCATTTCAAGAGCCGTAAAAAGTCCGTAATATGCAATTTCCCTGGTAATAGCTAAAAATGGAATTATTTGTAATTTTAACAATAATGAATAAAAGTTGAATACAATGACTGCCAGTTAAAACAAATCGGCTGCCTCCTTCAGACAGTCTCCTCTGGAGATGTTTTAATGTATTACATGTATATACAAAATATAAAATACAACAATCAACTAAAAAAACCATAAAGTGGACATATTAATACGTCAAGTCTGTGTTAAGGTAACAAATTAAGGCTGGCGACGTAAAAGTAGTATATACAGCAACAGGGCATCTTATAGGAAAAACAATTGAAAGATTTCAAAAAACAATTGAAAGATTTCAAAAAACAATTTTAAATATGTCATATTTAACTATAGGGATGACCTTGGGTCAAAATGGCTGCCCATCTAAAGAATTTCATCGATGGCTATAGATATTTTTCAGTCTCACTGCGAGTCCGTCTAATTATGACAGCGAATTATGTTGGAATAAAAGCAATGATTTAAATAGCTATGGCATTGTTGTCGCTATAAATGACATAGCTCCGAAAACGTATCTTTGTAGTCTGATGTTTGTCTTCAAAGTTGTGTCATTTACTCCTTCTGTAAATGCTATCAAACGTCACAGATTTTAGTCCACAGGAAAGTGTTGTTTAGGTGACAGATTGTAGTATACACAACGGTGTTCTTTACGCCACATACATGGGTACAAGCGACGACATTGTCCCCAACATCAGAGATGTAGATAACAGCTGTTGGATAAGGACTAATCCATCTAGAAAAGTCTGTCAGACTCAAGTCCATCTCCCTCAATAATAGTTATCTAGTGGAGATATTACACTCTGTAATTTGTACACGAAAATTTAACAATGCAATACCAGCTCCATTACTGCGAGTTACGCCATTAGCATCAACAATGATCTTATCTCCGAGTTTTACCGATGAATGACGAACGACTTTTCTGTGAGCACCAGATTTTTGCTGTGATATGCGATTCTCTCGGTTGTTCCTATACCATTTAGTCATGTTAGCATTTATTAGCACGTTCAATTTATGCAAATTTCTTATCTGTTGTAGGAATGCCTAACATATTGCGAGTCCCTACTCATGCATTTAAAGACACGTGCATATCCATGAACCCGGCAGCTCGAGCCCTTCTTTGACTGCGTGTACCAGGCTATTAACTCAAGGAAAGGAAAGAAAAGTAAAGTAATGTTTTATTCAATCAGCTTCCATTATAAGGGCTGTTGGCTTCCGGTAAATTACCATAGATATGGTTACGATAGAATCAGCCAAAGAGACCACAAAGGATCACAATAGTGAATAAGCAATGTTAATGTAATGACTAAGATGGAGGCCGACTATTATTGAAGAGAATATGACAAGTGAATGGGTGACAAGAAGTGAAATAAAATGAAAATGAGAACGAAAGTTGATATTTGAAAAGGTGACAAAAAGTGACGAGACAAGTTGATATGTGAAGAAGTCACATTATGTGATGAAAGAGGGACATGTGAAGGAACCGCGATATGTGATGAAAACAAGACATGTGAAGAAGCCACGATAAGGTTAGGAAGAGAAATATGTGTATATGGTAGAGGGGAGATATGTGAAGGAGCAAAAAATGGAAGAGAGTTGTGTGAAGGGGTCACAATAAGCGAGAGAAAGCTGGAATTTGATGGAGCGACAATAAGTGAGAGAAAGCTGAAATTTGATAGAGCGACAATAAACGAGAGAAAGCTGAAATTTGATGGAGCGACAATAAGCGAGAGAAAGCTGAAATTTGATGGAGCGACAATACGCGAGAGAAAGCTTAAATTTGATGGAGCGACAATAAGCGAGAGAAAGCTGAAATTTGATGGAGCGACAATAAGCGAGAGAAAGCTGAAATTTGATGGAGCGACAATAAGCGAGAGAATGCTGAAATTTGATGGAGCGACAATAAGCGAGAGAGAGCTGAAATTTGATGGAGCGGCAATAAGCGAGAGGAAGCTGGAATTTGATGGAGCGACAATAAGCGAGAGAAAGCTGGAATTTGATGAAGCGACAATAAACGAGAGAAAGCTGAAATTTGATGGAGCGGCAATAAGCGAGAGGAAGCTGGAATTTGATGGAGCGACAATAAGCGAGAGAAAGCTGGAATTTGATGAAGCGACAATAAACGAGAGAAAGCTGAAATTTGATGGAGCGGCAATAAGCGAGAGAAAGCTGGAATTTGATGGAGCGACAATAAGCGAGAGAAAGCTGAAATTTGATGGAGCGACAATAAGCGAGAGAAAGCTGAAATTTGATGGAGTGACAATGAGCGAGAGAAAGCTGAAATTTGATGGAGCGACAATAAGCGAGAGAATGCTGAAATTTGATGGAGCGACAATAAGCGAGAGAAAGCTGAAATTTGATGGAGCGGCAATAAGCGAGAGAAAGCTGAAATTTGATGGAGCGACAATAAGCGAGAGAAAGTTGAAATTTGTGGAGCGACAATAAGCGAGAGAAAGCTGAAATTTGATGGAGCGACAATACGCGAGAGAAAGCTGAAATTTGACGGAGCGACATTGAGAGATGGAAAGCTGAAATTTGGTGGAGATACAATAAGCGAGAGAAAGCTGAAATTTGGTGGAGATACAATAAGCGAGAGAAAGCTGAAATTTGGAGGAGCGACAATAAGTGAAGGAATGTTGAACCTTGAGGAGCGACAATTAGTAAAGGAGGGCGGAAATTTGATACGCGACAATAAGAAAATGATAAGCGAAGAAAGGAAAAATGTGAAATAGCGACAATAAATGAAGGAAAGTTGAAAAGTAAAAATGGGACAACAAAGGAATGGCAGATGATAGTTGAAGGAGCAGTAAGTTAGTATAGGATATGTTAATAAGTAAAAAAAATACGGTAAATAAATGACAAAAAATGAAAAGCAACATGTAAGTAAATTATCAATAAGCAAAAAGAGCGATTAGTGAAGGAAGAAGCGAGTTCAATGAAACGGAAGTAAGGAAATTAAACATTGACAAGAGTTACATAGAACAGTCTCGTCAACTACTTGTACGTCACACTTAAACATGTAGCAATATTGAAATAGAACCATCAAGCAAATGAAAAAAGACAGGAAAAATCTAAAGGTAAAAAAAGAAATTGTAGAAAGCTAGCCAATTCCAGGAATTAATTAATGGAAAGGTAGAAATAATCAAGTGGGTTTAAAGATCAGCTGAAAATCATGGAAGCGGAGTATGAAAATTTACAGGATCACACACATGCCCAAGACAATATGAAGGCTCATGAAACACATTTGTTCCGTTCCTGAAAAGAAAATTAATTGGAGATGCTGAGGTCTAATTAACGTCGTTTCTTGAATTCTAATTGACTTTAAGCCGCTCTGACTGGTTACTACTGGAAGCTGACTGGCTCCTTCGACCGATTAGGCTAATTTGTATGATTGTAAAGATTCCAGGGAAGAAAGCCTGAAGCAAATTAGACATTTTATTCATCGATGCCAATCCTATCGGCTGAGGCATTTTTTTTAAGGTTAGAGCAGTCGTGATTATTTGCAATTCGCAGTTCAAATTGCAAGGTTTCCTCAGCAGTTTACACACGACAATGTCCAGCGCTATAGGCATTTAGTAACGTTATCAGTAAAACGGCTGTCAGGTCGTATTTATAGTGGTATGATTGAAATCGGAGTAACAAATAAAATCATTTATCCCTCACCGAAGTTGCTTTCATAATGACAGTAAATATCAACTGTTTTACAATATCATTGTTCTCGCGTACGAAATACGTATGTTACTCATGATACTGCGCATATACTGGTCATGCTGGGTGGAGATATGACGGATGGACAAGAGAGGATATGACGGGTGGACAAGAGAGATTATGGCGGATGGAAAAGAGAGGAGGATATGACGGGTGGACAAGAGAGGATATAACGAGTGGACAAGAGGGTCTATAACGAGTGGACAAGAGGGGATATGACGGGTGGACAATAGAGACTATGATGGGGCAACAAGAATAGCTATGACGGGTGGACAAGAGAGGCTTTGAGTCATGGACAACACAGACTATGCCGGTCGACAAGAGAGATTTTGACGAATGGACAAGAGAGGTTTGGGCGTGTAGACAAGAGTTATGGCAGGTGTAGAAGAGTGATGATGACTGGTAGACAAGAAAGGAAATGTGTTGATCACAGTCGGGAGGACCAATGTGCCGACAGTCTTCTGGCCCAATGTGTCGATGACAGTCTTCAGGACCAATGTGTCGATGACAGTCTTCAGGACCAATGTGTCGATGACAGTCGGGTGGGCCCATGTGCCGGCAGTCTTCAGGACCAATGTGTCGATGACAGTCGGGTGGACCCATGTGCCGATGACAGTCGGTGGGCCCATGTGCCGGCAGTCTTCAGGACCAATGTGTCGATGACAGTCGGGTGGACCCATGTGCCGGCAGTCTTCAGGACCAATGTGTCGATGACAGTCGGGTGGACCAATGTGTCGATGACAGTCGGGTGGACCCATGTGCCGGCAGTCTTCAGGACCAATGTGTCGATGACAGTCGGGTGGACCAATGTGTCGATGACAGTCGGGTGGGCCCATGTGCCGGCAGTCTTCAGGACCAATGTGTCGATGACAGTCGGGTGGACCCATGTGCCGGCAGTCTTCAGGACCAATGTGTCGATGACAGTCTTCAGGACCAATGTGTCGATGACAGTCGGGTGGAGCCATGTGCCGGCAGTCTTCAGGACCAATGTGTCGATGACAGTCGGGTGTACCGATTGTCATGTGAACAAATGTATCGAAAGTCGGGTGGACCACCGCGCCGATAGCAATTGCGTGAACTAAGGTGCCGATGACAGTCGGGCGGACCAAGGTGTCGATGTCAGTCGGGTGGTCCAAGGCGCAAATGAAAGTCGGGTGGCCCAAGGTGCCCATGACAGTCGGGTGGTCCAATGTGCTCTTGACAGTCGGGTGGTCCAAGGTGCCCTTGACAGTCGGGTGGTCCAATGTGCCGATAGTTGTGTCGACTTATGCATTGATATTCGATAACCCCGCTTCGTAATGTTTTCGATACTTTAGTGTCATCAGCGCGTAGATTGAAGATGAAGGTATTTTGACTTCTTTTTTCCTGAAAGCTGAGTACGTATCGGTGCGTATACTGAGTTCATTAACAAAACTTGTGATCGTGATTATGTCGATAATCTACTACTTGGCTATATAAGTATCATCGCTAACCCTGTTATTGGATAGATAAGAATATGGAGTCAGGAAAATATTCGCAATCAGAGTACCGCTTTTTTGGGACCTCAATAGTTATCCATTCATTTTCATCATCAGTTTCAATTATTTCATTGAGTAATGCTGCCGTTTTGGAGAAATCTAACAATCTTGGGAATTAATATATTTCGTTAAGTCAGATCTGTCTGAAATACACTGTGAATTTCACCATCCTTAAATAGCATCACGTGACCCATCTGTTAGAGCACTCACGTGAAACGTGTTACAGACATGTGTCAACACCTCAGGTTCAGGTGTTGCATGGATGTTTCAGGTTCCATGACTTAATCATAATCTCATGAAAAATTGATTTCAATAACAGATAATAACGTTCTTGTGTGAGATATTTGTTTGGAAAAGTCACGTGACAGTTGATTGAATTGACATCGGAAAGAACTAATACGCTAAAGCTTATCTCTTCATGACGTCATACTTCCTAACCCAAATAAAATTCTCTCCATTAACACTGCATGGAGCCAAGTTAGAAATTAACAGGGACACAAAGTTTGACAAACAACGAGGGCGTTACATAAGGAAGCAATGTACACAAGGAGTTCTTTATCCACATTCAATATACATGTATGTATTATAAATAAATTTTGGTATATATATTGATCCGCTTAATTTTAACCTTCGAATCTACAAATCTATATCTGTCGTCTTGTTCCCCTCCAGTTTAACAGTTGACTGATAAAGCAGACGAGTAGGGGTACGGGTGTAATCGTCTAATTTTGTGTATCAGGATTTTCCTGGTGAAAGATTTATCGGAAGCTTTTCTTGGATTTCTTTGGTACAGCTTTCTACGGACCTGATGGATCGTCCCCAGATCGTAGACGAGATAAAGACGATGTTTTCTCTGAATCGAGATTCTATTGGATTTAGATTTGCGCGTGCAAACACACGTACGCACGGCGCCTTGATGGTCGATCACAGCACGAGCGCATACATATGTAAATTACCGACGATCACTGTAAAATGCAGGTTTGTGAACCACATTGAATAACAACTACGAAAAGGCCGCAACAACCAGTCTTTGTTACTGGCTTTGTAAGGGTTTCCAGCCCAAGGTTTTCATCCAATGGACGCCATTGATTAGTGTTCATCATCACTCTCCTCTCCACCTCGTTATCGGTAGCTCGTGGGCCACTTCGACCGACCGACCACAGGGCTAATATTGATACATATGTTTCCCGAATACACAAAAGGTGGTTCACCATGCCCTTATAATTGTTTGCGACAAACGAGAAACTTGAAAAAAAAATCAGTTATTCTATTAACGCATTTCTGATAAAGGCCGCAAGCAGTACTGTAATGAGTCTTTAAGAGTTTGTGTTGCAGCATCGAGATGACACAGTGTTAACAGATACCTGGTACTCAATCCGCCGACACCCGAGAAACACAGCCATGGATCGCTCTCAAACACAAATAACAAACACACGTTTCTAGGACAAGTAGAGGGTAGAACTGTACAATATGCCTGAAGCTCTAATCGTGCAGTGTACATCATTTTATTTAATTTAAGTCTACCAATTGAGCATCTTGGGTAACTCGTTAGCTTGTTAATTGGTTTTTGTAACCTAGTTTACTCCCTGGAAAACACATGCGGGTAAGGAAATACACCTGACATTGAGCATATGGTGAGGATAGTGTCTATTATTCAACTGAAAGTATACAGTTATGTCGTTGTTTATATTTATTTATTTACTTCCCTACAATAAACAATAAACCGATGACCCCTTACAAGACTAATCACGCATTTTCTTTTAAATATTGTGGAGACCACAAGGTTTATTTGGGAAATTTCGTTTTCATTTGCTTCTTTTTTAGTTATCTTTATTTATTTAATTGTGTGTGTGTGTGTGTGTCTGTGTTGTTGTTGTTGTTGTTTTTGTTTGTTTGTATTTTTTCAACAGCAGCAACAGCGAAGAAAACGATATTTTGATTGCGCTGAAATATGAAAATTAAAGATAAAAAACCTTAAGGAATTATAAAACTAAACCATCATAGTAGAGTAACACCGACCGACAAGACAAGAGATTCTGTATACGTAAAAGAGTAACCAAGTCGTCCATTCTATCCTGTTTCAACAGATTGTTTGCTGGGTTCATCAAACATGAGCAGTAAAAATCATTTTCATTTCCTTGTAGTAACTGGTGACTGTCTCACTGAACAACATACAGGAGGGGCGTCGAAAGTCATCCAGAGTCATTGAGGTAAAATGTCTTGCCAAAGGACAAAGTAGACCGGTCCATTTCTCTGAGAAATACACCGCCACAAAAAGAAAAGGTAGAAGCACCTGTATCTTATCTACAGTGTAGGCCAATGTTTTACTAACTGCGCTACCACGGCCTCCTTCCGAAAACTCCTCGACCGCAATTTACAACATCATGCTGTTAAGCAAAGTTTTAAGTCTCTACAGGTAAATGAAAAACATAATACTTGGTAAAGAATCGTATGATCTGATGGTTAAAAGAGCGATGGGAGTGACGACACTAAAGATGACAAACACCAGACAGGGTATATTTACATTCTCTCTCTTCAACTCCTTGTCTAAACACACCAGCAGAAACTGCATTCATATGACCACGAACGCAATTGAATCAGTGTCATTTTGACTCATCTTCCCCGCCTCGTATAATGTAAAACCTTCATATGAATCAAACATTTAATGGCGTTAGATTGTTCTATGAACGATGTTTGCACCGACGAACGTAAATACCGATACATATAAATGTATGTAAATCTGTGGCCTATATACGAGACATAATGGTGTACATACAAACTCGAATAGTCATGAAGCCCCAACAGACTTCATGACATGAGAAAACTGAAAATCCTTTCAACACATGTATCCTTAGCACTGCACGATGGACCAGATATAACTACCACCGAAGTGGCGAGAAGCAGAACACAACGAAAATACTTGCCAAAGTGCTGTCATAAGTCCAGATCTTCTTGCGCAATCGATTCTTAAAGGTTCACAGACATCAAGGAAATTCAAGTCTGTAGATATAAACGTTTTATAACATAGAACGTGTTCCTGATACCTCTAAAGAATGATCGAAAACGAAAATAGATAAAAAAAATTAATAATTAAATCCAAATTTATATTGCAAATAACTTAATTATGTGTCCCCCGTGGTATCCCATTACACTGATCCAGTCCACCCTGGTACCCCATTATACTGACCCAGTCCGCCCTGGTACCCCATTATACTGACCCAGTCCGCCCTGGTACCCCATTATACTGACCAAGTCCACCCTGGTACCCCATTTTACTGACCCAGTCCACCCTGGTACCCCATTGCACTGACCCAGTCCGCCCTGGTACCCCATTATACTGACCCAGTCCGCCCTGGTACCCCATTATACTGACCCAGTCCGCCCTGGTACCCCATTACAATGACCCAGTCCGCCCTGGTACCCCATTATACTGACCCAGTCCGCCCTGGTACGCCATTATACTGACCCAGTCCGCCCTGGTACCCCATTATACTGACCAAGTCCACCCTGGTACCCCATTATACTGACCAAGTCCACCCTGGTACCCCATTTTACTGACCCAGTCCACCCTGGTACCCCATTGTACTGACCCAGTCCGCCCTGGTACCCCATTATACTGACCCAGTCCGCCCTGGTACCCCATTGGTACCACATTATACTGACCCAGTCCACCCTGGTACCCCATTACAATGACCCAGTCCGCCCTGGTACCCCATTATACTGACCCAGTCCACCCTGGTACCCCATTGCACTGACCCAGTCCGCCCTGGTACCCCATTATACTGACCCAGTCCGCTCTGGTACCCCATTATACTGACCCAGTCCGCCCTGGTACCCCATTGGTACCCCATTATACTGACCCAGTCCACCCTGGTACCCCATTACAATGACCCAGTCCGCCCTGGTACCCCATTATACTGACCCAGTCCGCCATGGTACCCCATTATACTGACCCAGTCCGCCCTGGTACCCCATTGCACTGACCCAGTCCGTCCTGGTACCCCGTTTTACTGACCCAATCCACCCTGGTACCCCATTACACTGACCCAGTCCGCCCTGGTACCCCATTATACTGACCCAGTCCGCCCTGGTACCCCATTATACTGACCCAGTCCGCCCTGGTACCCCATTATACTGACCCAGTCCACCCTGGTACCCCATTACACTGACCCAGTCCGCCCTGGTACCCCATTATACTGACCCAGTCCGCCCTGGTACCCAAATACACTGACCCAGTCCGCACTGGTACCCCATTATACTGACCAAGTCCGCCCTGGTACCCCATTTTACTAACCCAGTACTGATACAGCCGGTAAGTTTACGGCAACACAAATCCTTCGTATTAATCAGGTTACGTAGGGCAGTATATGTTCTCCACCAGTGGTTGAAATAAAATGACATCCCAAACGCTTATATCTACAGAATGGGTATATCCGTCTTGCCCGTGAATTTTTCAGGAAGGATTGTGCAAGGTTTTCATTAATGAAGGGCATTTGGTAAGAAATTATAGGATTTTTCCTACTTTGTCATTTCGCTGTATTTTCTTCTCGTCGATACGGGGTAGTTATACCCGGTACATCGTACAGTCCCGAGGGGCATAATACAGAGACACAATACCGATGTTAGATACGATAGAAATACAACACTGTAACGGACGTCGGACAACATAGAAACACTGGAATGAAAGACAAAGCTCTCAACAGACGTCATACTTTGAAATATACTAAAAAAAAAAGAAAGGTAACACTTCTTTATTCTGTGATTAATTAATTAACCCCTTCATAAATCCTTACCAATCATGTACGAATAAAGTAATTGATCAATTCTGATTAAACTGCAGTCATGGTTCATTATAAAACTTTGCGTTCAGTTGATTTTATTCGACTGTAAAGGACGTTGGGGTCAATTTCAAAGGTAACACCATTAGTAACGGGTATGGCCACCGTTTGCGAAGTAAACAGCATTGCAGCGTCGTCGCATGACACTCGTAAACCGGCGGATAATTCGAGGAGAGATGTTGTTCCATTCAGCGATCAAGGCTTGGGCCAGCTCCTGCAAGTTTGACGGCTGATTTTGACGTTCTCTCACGCGTCGCCCAAGAACGTCCCAGACATGCTCAATCGGTGACAAATCATGTGATTTAGATGGCCAATCTAACACCTGTACGTTATTCTGCTGCAAGAAAGTTCTGCTGACGCGACTGGTGTGCACTGGTGCGTTATCCTGTTGAAAAATGGCGCCAACGCCATGGCGTCTTAAGAATGGCAGAACCACTGGTCTTAAAATTTCGTCCCGATATCGAATGCCGGTTAAATTGCCATTTAACACAACAAGCCTGGTACGAGTCCCCCCCTCAAATATCACCCCAAACCATTACACTTCCGCTCCTCTCGTCGCCTCCACACTCTGCACCTTCCGTCACCGTGTTGCAGACAAAACCTGGACTCATCTGAAAACAGAACATTGTTCCATTGTCGTAAGGCCCAACAACGGTGAACACGGGTCCGGTTACGCCGATTATTACGGTGACGTCGCAACAAATTGGGTCCAGTGTAGGAACGCGGCGCTTTCAATTGGTAGGCCCTCAACCGAGACACACGACTCCTGCAGTTACGAATCGATTGCGCAAGTGTATCAATCGTATACGACGGTTATCCCTGGCGGTCGTTTTACTGGGTCGGCCGCTTCGGGGACGATCGGATGTTGACCCAATTTGGTTTAAACGACTTACCAACTGGCAAATGGTCTTAACACTGCAACCAAAATGCCGTGCAACTCGACGGCGAGACTCCCCAGCCTGGATCATGCCTACAGCTCTTTCTCTCTGTACTTGTGACCGCCGGGGCATAATGATAAAGTTGATAGATAGCAAGATTCGGTGATTTCTAAGTCCTAAGGATCTAAGGAACAGTTGTCAGTTTGAATGTTTATGAAATCCAAACGAAGGTACAAGTTAGTCGCAGAAAACCTCGTGCAGCTCTTTCGCTAATACAGACTTTCACGCTTGAATGATTTTGGTAACCCACTTGGATTTTGTAATGTGAAACATTATTATTTTCAAATATTGCACAAATGTCACTTTGTTTTCACTCATTTACAGGTATTCGCCAAGGAAACATGTTAACCTTTCCTTTTTTGTTGAGTATATAACAAGAGGCCCATGAACCTTATCGGTCATCTGACTACAAAAACTTTCAGCAGGGAGACGGGTTATATTTTCCAACTTTTAATGAAATCTTATTAAGAATCTGTTTTCCATGATGCAGATGGTAGTTTTATGTGAATAGAAGGTAACTATAACAAGTGTTTCCTATTTTTTTGACAGTAAAGTTGAGCTCAATCCAATTGTTGAAACTTTAGAAGAAGTTTGAAATAGGTGTTGCACAGGAAAACCATGATTGCGCAATCATGTTACCAAATAGCCTTTCTGGCTGCTGTGTCGAAGTTTTGACAGGGTCGAAAAATAACAACACTTTGTTGGCTACCTTTCTTTAACATTCCCTACAATTTTAGCTCAATGACACTAGTGGAACCGGAAAAGAAGTTTAAAATATATTTTTTCAAGATGGCGGCCATAGCGGCCATCTTGGATTTCAAACTGACCTGAAAAATAACAACAAATGGTCAAGACCATCCCAGGATCATTTCAGACATGTATGAGGTCAATTTTACTGGTGGAACTGAAGAAGAAGTTTGAAATGTTAAAAGTTTACGCACGGCGGATGACGACGGACGAAGCACGATAGCTATAGGTCATCATGATCCGTCGGGTCAGATGACCTAAAAACGCAAGACAAAGCTCCAAATGGACGTCAGACAGCAATGAAACATAGGAATGTAAGACAAAGCTCCAAACGGACATCAGACAGCAATGAAACATAGGAATGTAAGACAAAGCTCCTAACGGACGTCAGACAGCAATGAAACGTAGGAATGTAAGACAAAGCTCCTAACGGACGTCAAACAGCAATGAAACGTAGGAATGTAAGACAAAGCTCCTAACGGACGTCAGACAGCAATGAAACATAGGAATGTAAGACAAAGCTCCAAACAGACATCAGGCAGCAATGAAACAGGAATGTAAGACAAAGCTCCTAACGGACGTCAGACAGCAATGAAACATAGGAATGTAAGACAAAGCTCCTTACGGACGTCAGATGGCAATGAAACGTAGGAATGAAAAGCAAACCTCCAAAAGACAGCACAAAAACACAGGAATGCAAAACAGAACTCCAAACGGATGCCAAATAACATTAAACCAGGACCCGCCAGACAAAGGTGTTAGATGGAGGTTTGTCAGACATAATAGAAAACACAGACGAATGTGGACCGACAGAATTATCATGAACATACGAAGAGATATCATATAAATACTAAGTACTCAGTTTGTTGATAGTATGATAGTATATTTTTACTTTCAATATCGGAGTTCAAGTAGATATAAACACATTCGTAACTTCATCACGTTGATATATATTTCATATTTTCTCCTTTTGTAAGATTTAATCATGGCATTATTCATACATATATATTTGGTATACATATCACAAACATTTCCCTAAACCCGCAAAAAAAAATAATGCGCTGGAATTGCGTTTTAATGATTTTCCTCTAATGCTGGAAGGAATCACACGAACTGACTGACAATTTACTGTGTAGCTGGACATATGACAAACCATAATCTTGAAACACGTACTTAAACATTTGGCCAAATCAGGCATCTGACAAATATTCACACCGGAAGTCAGCTCTCTCATCTCAGACAGCAATATTTATCATTTCGTGTTTACAAAATTTCCACGTCCTAGGGCGCACCGGAAGCACAGAAATATTTATGGGACAAGTGAAAATGGAATCTTCTGATATACAAACTGCTCTGTCAATATAATCGTTAAACGTTGGCGATTTCCATTGAGTATTGAATTAGTGTCAATGTACTTTGTTCAGTGGCTAGTCTCATAACAATACTTCTACATTGCCGTCTAAATGTAACGACGTAATTGTCGACAAATACATTGAACACAGAAATTCACGCTACACAAAACACGAGAGAAAAATAATCATTGCCGACCCTGAGAGTCAGAACACAACCCTGATATAAAAATTTTAAAATGCTGTAAGCATACCCTTCGTTTGGGCATTTCACAATCTTACCCCTAAGGTCAATGTCTTTTAGGGTTTTTTTTGTCCTCGAGATGCGTTAAAAATGACATTATTCATGTCAAGCTGGACATCCATAAAAGTTTCAAGGGAGATTTTCGATTCCGGTCAGATTGGAGATCCAACGACTTTCACTTTCGTTTCCGGTCAGGCCGGATATCAAGCATTCAGTGTCAACTTGGAGCTTGACAAGCTTCCGTCATGTATTTTTTTTACTAAATTAACACTTAAAGGTACTATTCACCTCAGTTTGTTATTTGTATAATCCTTCGATTCAAGAAGATGATTTCTCTTATACATGAACTTCCAGCTCACGGTCAGCAGTTTGAAAAATCTTTACTTAATCTACCACGTTATTCACGAAACTTACACCCTGGCCGTGATTTTGGAATTCTAGGCATTAAATAGTTTAATAGATATTGATATCAAATAATAGCTTATATACTGATCAAAGACTTTCTATCTCAATACAATTGTATGTCTAAGACACCAATAATGACATGAGTCTCCGTGGTTGAATTGGTCCTGGTAATCGTGACTAGCCAAAGATACAATAATCAGTTTCTCAATTCACGCATAACTACAGTATTGCACAATATTTCATGCGAAAAAATATATTTCATACGTATAGATCAGTTCTAAATATATTCAGGATGCCCAGCAGGAGCGCCGGAGGAACACAATGTCCGTGAACAGCTAGGGCCGTCAAAGTCCACCCCGCCGTCCTCAGCTCAGGCGGATATTTCCCCGCCACTGAACGTCAATACGGCCGAGCAGTCATCAGTGAAACTTCGTGGGAATTCGAGCATGCTTTGGAATTAAATAACTAGATTCAGTGTGTTAAACCATCCGAACTATACAATACATAAGAAGTCGATCCTGTTCGTAAAGATGTCCACTGTCCCGAAATGTCCATTCTAAGTCCTTCTGTTACAGAATCAATCTCATGCCGTTCCCTACAGTCGCAATACACCGTAATGCACTCTGAAAGAGATTGCGACTGTACCTCCTAGTTACGTACGAAGCAAAGTCTGGCGTCCTTCTATCACTGTATACGACTTAGTACCGAGAGGTTCTGTCTGGCGTCCGCCTATCACTGTATACGACTTAGTACCGAGAGGTTCTGTCTGACGTCCTTCTATCACTGTATACGACCTGGTACCGAGAGGTTCAGTCTGACGTCCTTCTATCACTGTATACGACCTGGTACGAGAGGTTCTGTCTGACGTCCTATAGTACAGGCTATATTTATGAGTAATGGAACTTCATCAACAGGAAGACAGAGAAAAGAGCAAAACGGCCCCGTGACTGTAACCCCATCCCTTCTCCATACCCTCCCTTTCAGAAATTGTAAAAGGAAAACCGTCAAAAGAAAAAGAATTTTTTTCTTTTGAGGCGAAAACATGTCAATTAGATGTGTTTTATGGGTTCCAAACAGAAAAGCAAAACATCACGTTTAGTTTGATAACTGGCGCTGTATCGTGTATTTTTGTCTTTGCCAAGTATTAAAGAGACGTTTTCCTTAATCGACTTGTCCTCGCGGAAAGTTACTGTTCACAAGAATGTTCCGTGTTTTTTGACGTTGCAGTGTTCACAAGAATGTTCCGTGTTTTTTGACGTTGCAGCGTTCACAAGAATGTTCCTTGTTTTTTGACGTTGCAATGTTCACAAGAACGTTCCGTGTTTTTTGACGTTGCAGTGTTCATAAGAATGTTCCTTGTTTTTTGACGTTGCAATGTTCACAAGAATGTTTCGCGTTTTTTTTTTTTTTTTTTGGCGTGGAAATGCTCACAAGAATCTTCCATGATTTTTGACGTTGCAAGACAATAACCCGAAAATCTGAAAAGAAAATGGCAACAAACAGTCCTACAGTACTCATACGCTATGAAAGGACATTAAAAGTTTGGTATTTTCCTAAGCCAAGAAAGATGTGCTAGGTACATGTACTAATATCATCAACCTACAAAAACAGAAGTTGGCATTTGTGACACAGTGAATGCCATTACCCCATGTGACCGTTCTGACTCTTTCGGCAGTGAAAGAATACTAAGTAAATCAAATCAAACGCAAATAAACAGAAAATGTAAGTATTGATATCGAACTATCTTTAAGTGGCATTTACAGGCGTTATGAAAGACATATATGGTATCTGAAAAAGAAAAAAAAACATACCAAGAGAATTTAACAGATTTACCAAATAATGCGTATATTTCATGTGTAAGCACATAAAGATTGTATCGATAGGTTAATTATTAAAAACAGCTGCAACAAATATAATTTCCTGATTTTGAAGAAACATTTCGTGTATATCACCTAATTTAAAACAAATATTTTTTCAATAATTATATTTCCCAGCTCATGCATGCAATTAGAAGAGAAAGAGCTGGTCTCCTGTATAGAAACACCGCATGCGTACTTACTTGTTAGCTACGTTACGACTTGCGTGTCACCGTTTTAAAACATTATAATAAACATATATCGCAATACTGATTAATTTATAGACTAGTAAGTCATACCAATATACGTCATGAGTGTTTTTACTTACTATCTAACGATCAGAACATTCATTATACTAAAGTAAATATAGAAATTAAAACTACAGAAAATGGCATTGTTCGTGTCCTTAATGTAATATAATTAAAAAAAACAATCCGTAAAATATCGACTTGTTAACAGAACAACTTGGGCAAAATCTATATAAAAAGTACAGGAAAAAATGAGACCAGGTGTTCCGGGAGGGTTGGTGTTCTCTGCTTCATTGACGACACCCATTGTGAAAATCTTGGCCGCTTGAAGAAACCAAGTAAAACAATGAAACCACGGGCATACTAACGAGCATCATACAAACAGACTGCTTCTCAATGAGATCGTTATGACGATCGTAACCTCAATGTTAGAAATACCATAAACAAAGCAAATTAATTAATTATTCTTAATTGTTTTATCGTACAGATGAACTACCGTTTAAGAGAGGTAAAGGGTTGGTATTTTTTGCCGTAATTGGAACATAGTCCTAATTGGCCTACCATGTCATGATGTTGCATAGATTTCACTAATTAAGATATATAATCTTGTCGAATTCAGCTCCATTATTTGAATAAGTGTGCAGCTTATAGGGATTATACCAACTCATATCTCCCATCATATTGTCTTTCTGACACCTAAACTATGACTACGGACTAAGATGTCGTAACAAACGTTATTTATGCCAGGAGGCATCATCACCCTCGTCGTCGTCAGATCAATTCTCGCTTTCTCCGTGGTATGGTTACAAGGCAAGCTTTAACAATAACCAAAGTAACAATAAGTTAATTCCTTATAGTGTAAATATCGGTATGTAACCGGTCGCACTAAAAGAAACTATCACAATGGCCCACAGCTAAACCGCTATGTTAGACTCTTTGTATGTATTAGGTTTACTATACACCGAGTTACCTGTATAAACTACACAGGTGAAATCGAGACTTTGATGTTTCTTTTTAGGGCACGAAATGTATGTACGTATTGATCCATTTACACAGGGAAACACCTGTAGGTGGCGCTTTCGTTGGGAGATCCACAATAAATTATTCATACGAAGATCGCTGTGGGCGGGGAAACCCTGGCAAAGTCACGTGATATACACTGGAAAACTCTTTAGATGCATGCCGCCATACGAGCTGTAGTGCTCCGTAAGGCAAGAGGTGTGTTGTGGCTTAACTTCTTTGTGGATTTTTTGGGATATACCTGCGAAATATGCCGCGAAGAAGGAAGCGATGTGTTTCACGATGAATGGAGAAGTACTGATATTCAGTCTTCTCTGCATGTTGGTCATGGGTATTAAAGAAAAGGCTATTTTGGAAATAGTGTTACATCGAGGCACTGAAAATGGCGAGTACGCTATCGAAACTGAGAGACTGTCTGGATACTACACATCTGCAGGGTCGACCGTCAGTGCTGAGGGGAATGTTTTACAGGTAAGTCCGTCCCCGGGGGGAATGTACCTGTGTACGGGTGTGAATTACCCTCCATAACCGTGCCCCGGTAGCGCACACACACTACGGAAGCTGATCGAGTGACAGTGTGTATTAGAGGGATCACTTCAACACCAGGTCCAGTGTTTCGGTGTTTGTAAAAGTTTGGAGACTACTGTCATTAGGGTGAACACATCTCCTGCCCCCTCATACCCGTGTTTCGAAGCTACAGCCGTGTTTTACATCATGGTTTTGTTTTATTTCCAACGAGATACGTCTGACGGACCGTGCACGTGTCCAGAAGGCTGGTGTGGACTACCTGTGTTGTTTACTACCAACGATGGTTATACCAACACGCATATTTTCCACGTGATTGACAGTGTTAGTGTTTTAATTGACACAGGTGTGTAGAGATAATTAATTGGGTGTATATTAGATAGAAGAATGTATTACAAAGTTCACATAGATACATTGTTGCTTTCTCTTGTTTAACGAGTCTAGTGTACCAAGTTCGGCCAAACACTAGCCTGTGTTATACAGGTAAGGCTGGAGTGTCGTTATTGACACACCTAGGGTCCCCGATCTCAGTAGATACGACATCCTTTGAAGTTGATTAGCTAAAATATATCTGGTTCGCTCCGGGCGACCGGAGATTACAGGCCATTATATCTTTGTAGTGGAGGGATCTGAGACAGAGTTGGCAGTATAAACTGTTTAGGGCTGTATCTCAAGCCGTCCCCTCTATCTCACTCAGTCACTACATTCCTGTGTCAGGGCCCAAAAACGACACCAAATAGTCATGTCCAGAGTGAAGTCCTTTTATATAGTGAGATATGACACTGTAACAACCTGGCGAAAAATAGCCTAGTTCAACGTGAAGCAGTTTTTTTTATACAAGTGAAAAAAGTCACCTGTACTGACAACAGAAAATATGTTTTATCTAACTAAATGTATTAAAAATAGAGCAGACTTTGCTGGACACAGATAGAAAACCTAGACCTGCTATATTACATCTTAAAATTTTCTTTTAACTCCATTATCATAAAAAATTGTTTGATGTTTAGAGATGATAAAAGAAAATGCTGCATTAGTTTTTATATTGGTGAACTGTACAAACATACCTGGTGTGTTAATGCTGAGAATGGTTATTACAGAATGTGTCATTTAGAAAAAAAAGAAAGAAAAACTGTTGTTGGGTTTAATGATATACAATTGGGATAACATTAGTATTGGTATGTTACTGTAATATTGTATCTAAAACAAAAACAATGTTATACTTATTTACACAAAAAAAAAATAGAGAAAAAATTACACCTTTTTTATGTATAACTGAAACATAGACATTAAAAGATATTTTAAAATTGTGCTTGTCAATGGATCAGAAAATTTTTAAAGCCATTTCTTGAATAGTTTAGAATTTGAATATATTTTTTAAAAGGATTTTTATCATGGAAACTTTAAGAAATAAATCATTTATGATGTAAGTGTACTAATTTATTTTAAAATCAATCTCATTTCATGTAAAAAATCAAAATGAACCGATCGACCATAAGCTCTTGGACTGTTCTTAACTTCCACCATATCAAATTTCATGAACCAATTGAAATGATTTATTAAATCTTGTTAAAGTGATGAATTTTAAGGAAATAGCTTATGATACGTAAAACCTTTGGTATAAAAGCTTAGGGCAGATGTATTCTGTAAAAATACAGTACACAACAAGTGTACATTTTTTTAAAAAATGAATAATTATAACGATATAGATATTATGTTCCAAATTTATATACACATAGATTAAATAATCTGGTTCATTTGATGACCAGGAAAACATTGCTTCTGATTTTCAGAAATTACTTCTGTTTTTGTTAATTTTTTTTCCTTTTTAAACAATTTCCGTAAAAGATATAATTCAAATATAATGTGTTCTTTCTGCAATGAAAATGGAATTGACTCACAATGGCAGAGAAGTCATCGTGAAGATCAGAATTGGATGGTGTATAACCTGGGTAGTGAACCATATCCATCCTGACCCTTGTCACACCTGAACTGTTAACTGCTACAGTGGAGAAATCCACTCCCCCTCCATCATATGTTACAAGGAATCACTTGAGGATTGAATTGCAACACCTATTTTGTGATAGTGACTGCATCAGTGATCAAAGGCTTCGGAGGATTGAAAAGCTTTAGAGATGGCACTGTAATCAGTCATTCACAAACTTCCTTATCTCTGTCAACTTAAGAGTTATCCTCAACAGCTTCACCTTTTTTCTCACACATTTTCATATTTATTTTTTTTGTGGTTTAAAGAAAATCATTTTGTCTTCCTAGAATGAACATGATTAATAATGATTTTTAATGTAAAATATACACTCGCTTTTGTCTTTGATATCTAATTTAAAATCGGTGTTAAGAGTTTTCCGTTAATTTGCCTTGAAGCTAACTAGAGTTGTATAAAGATAATTTTATTGAGTGAAGAAATTATAAATCAATTTATTTTGTTAATTGAAGCCAGGTGATTTAGTTTGATGTTATTAAAAGGCTGTGAATAGGTTTATGTTACTATGTAAGGTGTTGTAATGAGTTCCTATCCAGAAAGCTGTAATAGACTGCTGGCTTACAGCTGATAATTAGGCCAATGTATTGAATTGTCAGAAAGTGACAGACATAATTACACTTATTACTCTATGTAATATCAGCATGCGTCTGTTCCATAATGAAGTTTTGTGATTTTGATAACCAGCCTATTTGTGTTTCTTTGTCGGTATGTATGTTTTATTTTTATCTGAAAATTACTTCCATATTTATCAAAAAAGCTTATAACTTCAGTATGTATTGAATAAATACCAACATCCATTTAATTCCAATTAAGCTGTACACATTCTGCAGTGCATTTTAGGATCATAAACGAGGCTTGATTAGGTATAACAATTCAAATTGGCAGTCATAATAAACCATGACAGAAGGTATTGTTATTTATCCAAATTTTCCTGTCCACTGATGATGAACCACATTGTATGAGGTAGATTTGTCTGCTGAAGAGCAGAAAGGCCATAAAATAAAATAAAAATGAAATAGTGTAAATGATATCAGGATATAGATAGTAATTTTATTGATCTGTGCTTGCCTTCTGGTTCACACATTTTTTATGGTTTAGAATTTAAAGACTCCTGAATTGTCTAAATGTCAGTATACAGTATAAAGTTGACTTGTGGTAGAAGAAGATACCTAAATATCTAATTGATTATTAATATGTTTTTTACATAAGTAACTTCAATTAATTTAGATTTCCTGTTTTAAGACTTGAAGCATTTCAGGAATGTGCTTGATGTCTGAATAGAAAAAAAAACTGTTGGATGTTGTGTTGGAATATCCAGGTTTAGCAAAGAATGATATTTCTGTGGGGTAGCACTATAAAGTTGAGTTCTGGAGAAATACAATGAAATAAATGACCATAAGGTATCAGCTATCTATTTCTTAGCTTTGTTAACATATAAAATCACAATGAATTAAATAGAAAAGTAGAAATCTTATCAACATACAATATCATTATACATACAGAATCATTAAAAGGTCATGAAAGTCTTTAAATGTAGGTTAAGTTTTTAACCAATTTATACACAAACTTGAATAAAAATACCAACTGTCTGATCACTTACTGTCTAATCATGTCGAGTGGTTAGGATATAAAAAGTCAGCCATGTAAAAAATTAATGTCAGAATGAATTTGTTGATCTTCCAGTCCCAGACAGCAGCTACTATATTTACAAGGGAGGTTATCATCTTCTGCTTGTCCAGAGGGCAAGCACTGATAACACTCTGATATGGTAGGAGGGGAGATAGATTTGCTTTGACACAGAGGACAGGACTAGCAGGTGCCCCTTTTTATTGTCACAAAAAGTTGCCAGAAAAAAGGGGATCAAATTCTAATTCTTCAAAAAGAAAGTAGGAATAGCAGGTGTTGATCTATAAATCAAGTTCCTGGAGACTGACTTGTATAATGCTCACTTCATGTGTTTCTCTAAGGTTTTGGAGGCATTTTGTATCATTGCATGTATTATAATTATTGAGAAAAATAACACCATGCAATATTAATGAAAAAGATAATGGTTTAGACTGCTAATAACTGAAGGAAGCAAAATATTATTTTACAGATATTTTTATGAAGAAGTAGGAAATGAGTTCTATAGAAAACATCTTGAAGTTGCTCGTTCGTATACAAGGCATTTATGTTCTTTAACGCTAACACTTAGTGTGCTCAAACTGACGTGTAGTATATATATACATGAATCATGAGAGGCCGTTTCCTTGCCCATCTACTTACAAGTGTCTTTGTAAAATATAATTGTGTCTTTAACAAAAGCATTTCTTATGAAACGAGATGAAAGCTTTAGAGATGAATCAAGATACTACCAGTTGTTCAAATGTGTTTTTTTTTGTTTTTTTTTTAGCGTGTCACATTACACACAGTTTACTAGATCTTGATAAACTGGTCTGGCTCAACAGAATCAATTGTCACATCTGTCATAGTTACAATCAAGTATCTGGGTGGCTTTGTCTTATATCAAATGGTTCGGAAAATGGATGGAAGACAAAGCCACTGACATTGAGGGTGCACTAGATGTCAGCATGTTACTACAAAGAACTCTAGTCGAGTCTGCATATGGTGTCATTCTTGTGCATGGTGCTGCGATACTGTAGACAAGTATGATTATGTCCGAGCTATTTGTTTATTTTATAGCACCATAAATATACTACAAGAGATGTTGTATGACATGACGCTAGGAGGGAAATTGTAGGAAGCCTTGAATACAAAACGATCATGTAAATAGCAACTGGACACTAGAAGAGAAATTGTGTGACTCCATTCTATTTATAACTGAGAGCACTACTGAAAAATTGTATGAATAAGAGATGTGATTAATAGATGGGACATTTTTTCATTACGTTGGAAATAGGGCTAATGGCATAAAATTTGGGAAAAAAGTTGGGCAAAGTCTTAAGTTTGGCAAATGAAAAAACCACAAAGATATTAGAATTCAGTTATTACTAATAGGTGTGTCTAATTTCTCTCCAATATAGCAGAAAACTTTGTTCAAGGCAAAACATCACCATTTGACCTATGAATCTAGAGCTGACATGTTGTAGATGGGATGATGCCATCCATTTTTTTTTTTTTTGAAGAAAATTGTTACACTACATTGATTTTGAGGTTTTAATGCTTGAATGGGTGAGGGGAGAAGGGGGGGGGACTATGACTGGACAGTACATTAGGAAAGTATGAATCCATGTGAGGAAACAAATTTCAGGATTCTAAGCATGTTAAAAAATTCTATGATGGCGTGCTTTGTCACTGAGGGTCTGATGACATCTTAACTACTTACTTACTATAAAACATTGTCATACTGTTATGCTACCTTATCAGTATCAGAAATTTGTGCTATAGTAAAGTTCTGGGGATCCCAATCCACTAGATGTCACAACATAGATAATGAGTCTTATATACAGGTTTAACTTGATCAGTAGAAGCATGGGTTCAAGTAGTTATTATTTACAACTTTGTAAAGCTTAAGCCAGTTATGGTCAATGAATCTGAAGTGTTTAAGACATGACAATGATGCCTTCATCCCTGCAGGTCCAGGCCACATGCAGAGGGAAGGTGGGAGGATGTCAGTTCATGTAAACCACTGTAAACAATATCTATGCATTTCAGAGAAATTGTTTATAATTATATTCCTCAGCTTGGATTTTATTTGAAATAAGATTTATTTTAAATCCATGGCAGTTTACTGAATGTGGATGTGTATACTATACACATAAATATATATATATCTATGCGTGGTTATATGTCACTATTGTTAGCTTTTAGATTAAACATTCTAGGTTAGATATTGTAAAGTACAAAGGCACAACTTTGGTATGATAAAGCCTGCTTTGGCTAAATATGTTTTAGTTCAAAAGAATTTATACAAAAAAGGTAGGTTTATACATGACATAAAAAGGTGTTTATATATAAACATAAGCTAATTTCTGGAAGATTGGGAGGATGAAAGTTTAATAAAGGTATGATCATCAGTCCCCATGTGTCAAATGACTATATAATTATCACCATCAGTTTTATATTTAGAAGTGATACCCTATGTATAGATAGATAGGTCATTATTCTTGGATGTACCCAGTGTATTCCTCCAGAAGTATGTAAATATAATGACAGATGCCAGGAGCTACTCAGTCCTCTTCATTTTAATCAGCTCTTTCACAGATTGACGATTACATGGATGCCTGCACACTGCCTTAAAAACGTTTTGGTCATGCAGGTCTTTTCTATAAGTTTGATATATATAGAGGTGTGTCGTGGTAGTTATGATATTATTTTTCTATCAACTGGATCAATAGTGAATGAAGAAATTATATGGTCAAGGTCCACAATTATTTTTTCCCCACAGAGTTTATTTAATCGTTCCGCTGGCATAATTTTCATGAATTAGATGAAATATTATTTTTGAAAATAAAGACAGTTTGACTGACTGCTCTGGTTAACATCCTTTCATTTTAATGGTGTACATACATCTTTCCTGGAGTGTGATAGAGTATGGTAAAAGTCAACATGTTGATTCATATTTTGCAGCACTGTTGATATGTAGGATAAAGTGGCTTATGTACAGGTCTTTTATTTCAGTGGATTTAAAATAAAATGTTGGAAAATATTCCAGATATCAAATCTGTGGATGTTTTCCAGAACTCTGTCAAAAGTGTAATACAGACTTATGTATAAAAGATCCTGGGTGTGGTCTTCGTTACCAGGTGTAGAGCTGGTGGTCCTCATCATTATAGTCTTTACTAAATGGACCGTACAACTAAACATGTGTTCCTTCCTACCCAATACATTACCCCCCACCCAACTCCCACACCCCCACACCCTTCTCCTTTCACCCAGCCTTGTCATTCTAAAATCCTTCCCACTTAAACTGCTGTATGTTGTAAAATCTTTCATAATTATCTCTTTTCCAAGAAACATGGCACCCATTAAGCACATTAGAATTTGTCATAGATAAAGACAACATTAGTTCGTCCACAGAATTCTCGTTAACAGTGATGAAGTTTTATGAGTATTGTCAGATTTCATTTCCTCAACTCGTTAAAATTGCAACACAATAAAGCTAAAAAGACTTCTGTTTTATAGAACAAGAATTCTTAGGTTATTTAATATCGAATTTTGCTGGAGATACATATTTTGAGTATTTGTCGTGTATGTCAATCCTATGGTTAGCTAACCATTCATTTGGACCCAGTTTTAGTTTAAACAAGTAGTCATGAATTGGAATGGTTACATATTTAATTGGGAAAAGAGTCCTTGTAATACAAATGTGCTGTATTTTATGTTATCTGTAGTAAAAAAAAGGCTCACAGAAATCAAAGAAACTGAATCTACTATTTATCCCGACCAAATTTTAGGATGGCCTTGGAGTATGAAACCACAATATATTCTAGAAGGGCACAAAATAAATGTCTTTTTCATGTTTCAATACTAACAATGATTGATATGCAGCAAACAAAATAAAAAAAACCCAGAAATAACCGTGAAACTGGCATCAATGTAAATTAAACCTGAACAGGGACAGAGGATAACAGAAGATCTAGGATTCAATGTAGAAGTTGTCCTTATACATACATAGCAGGGCTGTGAAACATATTTGGTAGCATGCCTCTGATTAACTTCAGTTAATGAAATATAAAGATTTCCTGAAAGCTTTGAAAATTGATTTTTAACCTTTATGAGGGTGTGAAGGCAAAGCAATTAGATCCAATTTGCAGCTAAAAATAATTAAGGATATTAAGTGAATGTCAATAGATATCGCTTTCTAAAATGAATTTTCTAAAAAAACATTGAAAGTGAACATGAGTTGATTAGTCTCTCCCAGCAAATATCGTTAGAATTTTGCATAAAATCTTAATTGCTACGAAAATTAGAAAAAGTCTGTGTAATATCTTAATGGACGAACAGCTTAAAAGAGCAAATATTTCCCCTTTTTTCTTCATAACAGCAGTTTTCTGTTTGTATGCATTTTTAATGTATTCAGCTCTTTAGATTTTATGGAAAGTTATTAAAAGGGAAAGTGGTATATACCAGGTTCATTTAGTGTATATATGATCGTTATATCTTGATGTCAAAATTCATTTTGGATCAAGATACACGGATCCAAGTAAAGTCATTCAAACCGTAAAGTAGGCTTCTATTCATATTCAAATTCCGTTTGTAGCTATCTGTTAAAGATCTGTTTCGGTGCATAATAAATTCAGTTATTCACGTTTTCATTGTTATACTGTCAAAACCTCTTTTGTAAACAATATGTGCTGTTTTTATAAACTTCTTTGAAGTTCTATCCAGATTGATTTTGATATTTATGGAATAAATCACAACTTGAGCATCAGAGTGTTTGTAACGCATCATTTGTTCCTGTAGATCAACCTAAGATGATTTGTAAATCGTGTCGAAGCGTAAACCTGTGAAGCGCTCTCCACATTTGTTTGTTGGGAGCTCAAGATAGAGAGTCAATGTTTTGGTCAAACAAAATTTTATGAATGAAAGCTGGGAACAATGTTGGGTGCATTTAACACAAGTTGATTGTAAGCTGTCAAGGGGGCTGGTCTGATGTGATTGAGAATGGAGGGCAGACCCTACCAAACAAGGTCAACATCATTTATAGTACTAAAACCACCTTACATTACACCAAACCCTTCAGTACAAAGACTTGTTAGCTTGGTAAAAACACATTATTTCATTTTACCTTATAGAATGTTTTCTTGTCTTTATCTTATTTTAATTAATTTGCATTCATCTTTGCATGTGAGTGCTATCAGAACATGTATTAATTATAAAATCTCAAGTTAGATATCAGTAGAAATTGAAATATGATAATTCCATGATTTTGTATGATTTTCCAGGTGTCCTGTTAAGCTGGTTTTCTTCAAGCCCCAGAACAACTCTCCTTTAAAAGCAGAATAGAGAATGAATGCGATTACAGATGGAAATTGGAATATTTTACCTGAATAACACAGGCCCAATTGTGTTCTGGCATGGTTGATTTAGAATGTCCCAGACAAATTTCAAATTTCAACAAAGAAATTCATGACCAATCTATCTTTTGCTGTCCTATTTCGGCCATTTTTCTCCCCTGGGTGTTAGGTTTGATGGCCATTTAATCAGTTCAAATTTTTTCCCTCACAGGTTTTTGTATATCATGAATGAAAATGTTTGAATGAATATGTGTGAGCGATTGATTGAGGAAACTCAGGCTTATAAACAACTTCAGCTAACCCTCATTACGTTGAAAATGTGTGTGAGTACTAGACGAGGAATGGCGGAACACCAGCTTATGCTTTATAAAGATGAAAATATGTTTGAGTACCAGACTACGGATGTTGGTATTCCAGTTATCCCTTAATAAAGTTGAAAATGTGTTTGAGTACTAGACTAGGGATGGTGGTACTCCAGCTATCCCTTTATAATGATGAAAATGTGTTTGAGTACTAGACTAGGGATGGCGGTACTCAGCTGTCCCTTTATAATGTTGAAAATGTGTTTGAGTACTAGACTAGGGATGACGGTACAAGCTGTCCCTTTATAATGATGAAAATGTGTTTGAGTACTTCACTACAGATGGCGGTATATTGAATCATTAAGCAAACTCAGAGAAACTGAAAAAGAATACTTGTTTGTGCTGACATGTTTTTTTTTGTCCTTAGACTTTTCACCCTAATTGTTCTGAATGACATGTGACAGGCCTCCTGTCTTTCTGCCTGTGTCCAGACCTGAACATGAAACTTGGTGTTTTATATTGGGTATTTTCAGACAATGTGCTGTGTTATGAAGTAAGGGACTGCAGTACATTATACTCACAGGGTTATTATGCAGTATTGAAAGTTGTATCCAGAGCCTATCTTCCGTTTAAACTAGGATAAAGATACTTGTTGTATCCATTAGTGATATTAATGTGCAATATATCAAAGTCAGGGCCAGCAACTTCTTAACTACAGAGTTATTGCCCTTTGTTGAAGTTTGCGTCTAGAACATATTGTAATAACTGTATTTTGAATGGATACCAATGAAACTTGTAAATTTTGACAGTAAGTGCATTTTTTGGAAAATGTTTTCAAAGTGTATGAATTTGAATTCTTGATATTTCACACAGATGTACACTATCTAAAATAACAAAATATTCACAATAACATTTATACATATATGTACAGTACAAGTGTAACATTTTACAACATCATCTTTCACTCTTCCAAACCCTCAACTGTTAATATATTTTTTGTGATATGTTTTATTAATATTACTAGATATAAAATTCACGGAAAAAAAGCCTTCAATAAAGGATTTTTTTTGGTGGGGGGGAGCATGCAACAGTTCACTTATACTCTTGTAATTCATTGTCCTGTTCTGGTTCATCATGATCTGTTGATTATGGATGGTATATTATCTAAGTTGACTTGTACAACATTGTAGGGAAATGTATATAAATGTTTACAGTACTTATGAGTGGTTTGCCTCAAGTCAATATTAAATAAATTCAATGATATGAATACCATTGATGATGATAATGAAAAGCGTTACATGTACACAGCTATGTTTAAGCTGATAAGATTTCACATTGTCTTGCATACACAAAGTAAGTATAGAAACCTGTCCAGTATGTATACACCAGCGACGTCCTAACGGCAATACTTACAGATTGTAACTCTATAGGACTTAAAAACATCACATCATAATGTCTACAACATCACTGCACCTGATATGTTGTAATATTACACATGCAATGTCACAACATTACTTCATATATGTCATAAAATATATCAAACTTGGAATGTATGTCATAAAATCACCCGACCAGTATTGTTATAAAAGCATACCTGTACAGGTATTG
This sequence comes from Ylistrum balloti, assembly GCF_031769215.1. Classification (NCBI taxonomy): domain Eukaryota; kingdom Metazoa; phylum Mollusca; class Bivalvia; order Pectinida; family Pectinidae; genus Ylistrum; species Ylistrum balloti. Next base: position 471,966 of record NW_026782201.1, read on the forward strand.
TCAAAACCTCACTGTACACCTGTACAAGTATTGTCAAAACCTCACTGTACACCTGTACAGGTATTGTCAAAACCTCTCCGTACACCTGTACAGATATTGTCAAAACCTCTCTGTACACCTGTACAGATATTGTCAAAACCTCACTGTACACCTGTACAGATATTGTCAAAACCTCACTGTACACCTGTACAGGTATTGTCAAAACCTCACTGCACACCTGTACAGGTATTGTTAAAACCTCACTGTATACCTGTACAGGTATTGAGATAACACCTAGAATGTGATTACACTGTATAAGGGTTGATTATGATTGAGGTATTTGTCTGTAAGTACTTTCTGGAATATTGAGGTGCAACATTTGATAGAAAAAGATAAGAAGGATTACAACTTTTATGTAAAGAATAAGATAGTTTCCCCTAATCATAACATCACAAGAAAGTATTAAATATCAAAGGAATGAGAACAATCATACTTGTTTATTTTCAACCTCTAAGACCATTCAATGTTATATAGTTCAATTTGAAGATCAATAGATTAATAAAAAGTGATCAGAATAATTCACACCTACATGAAATGGCGATTTGTTCTGAACAGCATCAAAGGATTCAGCTGTACAGCTGTCTTTCAATAGGGTTCCCCCTCACTGACTTGCAATGGATATTCAGCCCACCTCGGTGGAGGGTGTGACCTGGCTGATTTTCCTTGCTCTGAATTATTAACTACAGAATAGCTGCTGCCTATTTGATCTACTTTTGTAGGGTACATCAGGGATTTCCATTGATGGGATATAGAAGCACTCCGATATCTGTGCACTATGTATCTTTGAAGTTTGCCTTCAACAATACTAGGTATAAATAGTCAATCATGACTTCATGTTAACTCCATGTGTATCACACAGGTTTCTTGTTAAAGTAGGGAAGAATTTGACTTGTGGAGTGGGAAACAGATCAATAAAAAATAAACAGTGACAAGCTCTTACACAAGTATGTCAGGGGCCTGTCACATCAAAGGAATTGCCACTGGCCTAGTCTGACGGCAGGTAAGGCGATTAACAGGTGAGCAGCAGCCGATTTATAATCAAATTTATTGGCCCATCTGTGACAAATAATACATCGTTTGATGATAATATATTGTTTATCTGTTAAAATTTAATGAGAAAGTAAAGCAGGAATATTGGAAAACAATATATTTACTTAGACTTTTTATTGTTTGTGTATAATAGTTTATAAGTCTGGACAGTCTTCATGTTAATTAGACAATGACTCTGTTTTCCATCATTATTTTGCTATCCTTTACATATGTAGGCAAAATGAACCACTCATATCACCAAAATGAATTTTGTAGATTAAGTGCACAAAAATGATTCCGAGTAATTTTTACTCACAGCATGAGCTTGTTGCGAAGTAGGAAAAAAAATCATTAAATTTTAAAGGTAACATTTTCACACTAAGGGTCCTGAGCTTACATTATATATCCTGTAAGTAGTAACCATTGATAACAATATCATGGTCCAGGTGCAGCTTTTCAAACTTTTTAGATGAGAATTTGAATTGGATTTGCAATAAAATATATACTAGTCTGCTAGGAATCCAAGGTAAAAACTAAATAATGAAACATAGGTAAAAACCTAATAATGAAACACCGGTGAAAACTTAGTAATGAAACACAGGTGAAAACTTAATATAGGTGATAAGTCATCATTACCTTAACTTCAGCATACATATATTTATATTGAACAACTAACGACATGCGTTTGGTTCCAGTGAAGTAAAGGTGTATTGATAAAAATCTGTTAATTACAATTTTTAGGAGTTTCTACATGTTATCCTCAGATTCCTTCACCTAAAATTATGTTTTTTCTTTAAGATATTTTATGATTTGACAGATTATTTTGTACCAGGTCCACATATTGATCAAGGTATGTTGGTGGGACGTTGTATGTCTTTGATGTACCAGGGAGGATGTCCTATACCTACAAGGTAAATAGGTCTCCCTATACTGGTATATGATTAAAGAGAATAAATAGTTACACTGTAATTACTTCTGTACCTGTAATAGTTTCTATACCTATAAGGTATGAAGTTCAGGATCATGCTATGACAGACTTTGATGTACCTATCAAGAGGAGAAGTCTTTTATGTACAGTATTTACTGCCCAGGTGCACTGTATATAGATTGAGGTAAAGCTAGAAATACCTTTGATACCCATGTACATGTGCTTTCCCCAGGAGGGAGTTGTTGATGTCATGCCCACCGACAGAGGTCAATAGATGGGACAACCTTGTGTGATGTCTACTCACAGGTAGTGCAGTAAAGTATATAACCAGCCTCCTGGCTGTTTATAGATGATTTCATATATTATGTATGTAGTATACACTTATAAGTTATCAAATTGACAGGTAATTCTGTTGGCCACTTTCAACAGGTCGCAGTTACAATATATTGTTCATGATTTGTTTATTTACAGCCCCATGAATAGCAAGGATCATTTTGAGGTGGGGTATATATTCTCGTAGTAGCTGGTGACTACTTGATTGAACAACTTACAGAAGGCCCTTCACATGCTATTCAATGCAGTTGGGGTAAATTGCCTTGCTCAGAGACGCAACGACATCATTACAGACAGGTCCAATTCAACAAATTGCAATTGGTTGGGAGAGTCCAACCAGCACCTCAAGTCTTCTACTTAGGTTATGTAGAGCAACACTCTAAGTGACCTACTAATTATCACTAAATGACCTACTAATTATCACTAAGTGACCTACTAATTATTACTAAGTGACCTACTAATTATCACAGTCTCCATTTGTACGGAAAGGATGACAGAGAAAAAACACATTACACCTCTAATACTCTGTAGACAGGTGCATTGTTGATGTTAATGAGCTACACTCGTTAGAGTTGATAAAGTGTCTGCACCAGTAATAGTGGTTCTGTTTAATGATTTTACAAGCAGGCGGGTGGTGTGGTTTATTTATAGAAATAGATGCAGTATCAGTTTTTATCATCAGCTGGCAGAGTATGGTTCATAGGCTCTGTAGGTAGTGATGTGGATCTTACGCCAAAGATCTGGGTTGGAGTCCTGTCTTTCCCTGTTTAACTTGAGTTATTAGCATAATACATAGGATGGTAGTTTATTTGGTTAAGTATATTGAAAACCAATTACAGAAATGTTTTTCTTCTTATCAGTGATTAAAGCTATCCTACTCAAGTGTGAGAAAGGGATGGTTTGGTGACAATGTTGACAGCAGGAGTTGAGACACCAGAGCAAATGTCAGTTGGATGCTCTATACAGGAAAGAGGGAAGCAGAGTTTTCTCATTCAGCATTAACATAGGACTTCTAAACAGAAAGCTAATACGACAGTTTACATAAACTTTAATGTAAAAAAGCCACGTGGAATGTATACACTGTAATTTCTATAGGGGGAAATTGAAAAGTTATTGAGTAGGAGACTGTCATGGCAGAAAAAAATTGTATTGTGGTATAATGGCTGTTACTGGTGTACATACACCTTGTAAACTTTGTCACCCGTTTGCTTGAAGTATGGTTACCTCACAGTAGTTTGAATAGAGTTGTATTTACAACAGAACCAAAAAAATGAAAAATATTAAGCTTTCTATTTTAATTCCCATCTTCAAGATGTACATGAACAATGTGCTTTTTACATACTGTAAGGTGAAAGAAACCTCTGATGGAAATTTGATTTTGACTAACTAGTGAGAGTCGGAGATATTGGAGTATGAAGGTATATCATGACACGGTTGTAGGATACAATAGGTGTGGGGACGACAGTTCAGCTTTAGAGTACATCCACCCCAGTATCATCTGACATGACACGACAAAAGCTGACAGCACCTCAATGTTGTATAGCTTGATTGCAGTCTCACAACTGTGACATCTTGTGCATCCTTTAATTCAATATTTCAAAGGTCTTATCAATGTATATTCTTTCATTTTAAATAGTTTTATGCACCTTTACCACACACCTGTCAATTGTTGGTTGACTCTACAACTAATAAGGATCTGTGAGCTGAAAAAGGTTTCACGCACTTCTCAGGTTGTGAAATTCTTCATGTTCATGATCAGCGTTTGAAATGAAGAAGTGTACTTTGTATATCTTATGATGTTTGAGTTTTATGACAGTTACATTTAGTTAATATAGATTTAATGCTGGCCTTACATGCTGATAACAATGATTTAAGTGATTGTTCTCACAGGACTTGTTTGTCTTAGGTAAAAAACAGTTCAGATATTTACTTAACATGTACTGTATTGTTATTATCAACAATAATCTGACTGAGGTATTGCAGTTCTGTAAAATTACAGAAAAAAATGTGTTTGCTGGTAATATCAAATCAGATTCTGATTGTTGTTATTTTAGGAGTTAGAGATTATGATGTTAAAGCTCATCTCTTTGATTAAAAAGGGTTAAAACTCATCCCTGACTTTGATTTAAGGGTTAAATCTCACCCCTGACTTTGATTAAGAAGGGTTAAAGCTCACCCCTGACTTTGATTAATAAGGGTTTAAGCTCACCCCTGACTTTGATTAATAAGGGTTAAAGCTCACCCCTGACTTTGATTAATAAGGGTTTAAGCTCACCCCTGACTTTGATTAATAAGGGTTAAAGCTCACCCCTGACTTTGATTAATAAGGGTTAAAGCTCACCCCTGACTTTGATTAATAAGGGTTTAAGCTCACCCCTGACTTTGATTAATAAGGGTTAAAGCTCACCTCTGACTTTGATTAAAAAGGGTTCAAGCTCACCGTTGACCTAGATTAAGAAAGGTTAAAGCTCACTTCTGACTTTGATTGAGAAAGGTTAAAGTTCACGTCTGATTAAGAAGGAGGAATGGGGGTCAAATTTTATTGAAGCAAACAGCAATTTTACAGTATTATATTGTTTCCAAGCATGGGGAATATTGTAACAAACTTAAAAAATAGGTAACTACCATCAAAAAAATTGTATTTTAAGTTTTAGCAGTGAAAGCTGGATAAGATAAAGAGAGAAAGAAAGATAAAAAACTTTAGTGATAGATATATATTGTTCTTGTTGATATTATCCTGACATGTGAGTAATTAATTTAGGTCTTTGAAAAGTTGAAAGAATCCTTGATCACATACATACCAGCCATTCCACCAGAACATCAGTAGATAGTTCTTATCAGAACCTGGTGAGGGAATGGTCCTTAGATCAGTACCAGTACTGGTAGCCATCATATCAGAACCTGGTGGGGGAGATGACCTTAGATCAGTACAAACCTGGTGGGGAGACGGTCCTTAGATCAGTACAAACCTGGTGGGGAGACGGTCCTTAGATCAGTACAAACCTGGTGGGGAGACGGTCCTTAGATCAGTACAAACCAGGTGGGGAGACAGTCCTTAGATCAGTACAAACCTGGTGGGGAGACGGTCCTTAGATCAGTACAAACCTGGTGGGGAGACGGTCCTTAGATCAGTACAAACCTGGTGGGGAGACGGTCCTTAGATCAGTACAAACCAGGTGGGGAGACGGTCCTTAGATCAGTACAAACCTGGTGGGGAGACGGTCCTTAGATCAGTACAAACCTGGTGGGGAGACGGTCCTTAGATCAGTACAAACCTGGTGGGGAGACGGTCCTTAGATCAGTACAAACCTGGTGGGGAGACAGTCCTTAGATCAGTACAAACCTGGTGGGGAGACGGTCCTTAGATTGGTATTCCCAAGATATCACATCTTTCTATGGAAAATAGTACTGTCAGCTAGATCTGCTTCTGATGTACCTTATTCCTTTGGTATCTGTCCTATTTATCTTTGTTCTTATACCTAGTTTTCGACTAGTGTGATGTTAAAATGTTTCCAGACATCCAAGTTCAAATTGGCGGCAACTTTTACCTCCCGTCTGTACAGCTGAATTATAATTTAAACCACATCGATTGTTTGTTACAGTTTTGTGAATATCATTATTTAATTAAACAAAAGATTTTTACAGGTATAAATCTGAGGTAAATGTATCAATGGGTATAGGGGAGGATATTGTACCTGTATATTGTACTTAAGCCATATTTTAAAAAAAACTGTATTGTTATTAACTATAGTCTGACTATAGGCCCATTATATGCTCTAGACGTCTTATTTTTTCACATTTTGACTGCATAGACCCATATTTGGGTATAAATCCAGATGTGCCAATAATTAGGAGAAACGTGTAATATGTTGTATCACTGTAGAACTATACATGGTTTATGAATGACTACTGTGTGAAACTTTAACACTAGTTACACTGATTATGTATGATTTAAGTATAATATAAAGTTACTGAAAACAAGAGAGATGACAGAATATCTCATACCTTAAGAAGGAGGGGAGGAGGAAAAGGTGTCTCACATGTAATATAGTTAAAGAGAAACAATTTAAGAAAATTGAAACAATGACAATACTTTTACAAAGATGTTACATTTCAGTAAGATAAGTTTTATTCCATAGCTGTAAGTAATGAAAATGAACGACCTGATGCTAGTTTGATAACACTTTTTTATGGTGTGAAACTTGTTATTTTCTTGTCAAATGGAATGGCTTAGAGCACTACAATAAGTGAAATCTGATAATTTTCCTATAAAACTTGAATGGCTTGGAGCATTTACAACAGATTTGTTTTTAAGATCGATGTGCTGGAGGCAGATGTGTTCATTTAAAGCTTATGGTATTGGGCTATATTACCAATTACTACCAATTACGACAAGGTCTGAGGGCCAATTACTCCTGGGTCTGTTCGCCATTTACAACCATGGTTATGGACCAATTACCATGAGGATACTGGTCCAATCACAACCAGAATTGGGGACCAATTACCATGAGGATAGTGGTCCAATCACAGCCAGGATTGGGGACCAATTACCATGATGATAGTGGTCCAATCACAACCAGGATTGGGGACCAATTACCATGAGGATACTGGTCCAATCACAATCAGGATTGGGGACCAATTACCATGAGGATAGTGGTCCAATCACAACCAGGATTGGGGACCAATAAACTAGGAGGAGAGTGGAATAATTACTTGGAGGTCTGGGAGGTTTGTGGATCAGTAACCCAAGGTCTGTGGACTAATTGACACAAGTATTGTTCACTAATTATAACAAGGTCTGTGATTAATTGCTACCAGGGCTGTGGACCAATTACATTGAAGACTGTTGACCAATTAAAACCAGGATTTTTGATTAATTACTATGAGGACTGTGGTCCAATTACTACGAGGACTTGACTAATTTCTATGAAGACTGTTGACCAATTAAAATCAGGATTTTTAATTAATTACTATGAGGACTGTGGTCCAATTACTACGAGGACTTGACCAATAACTACCTGGATAGGACTATGAATCTGTTTACTTCCAGGACCCACAGTGGACAAGACACAAACACTGTTTGCATTGAGCTGATTAGGAGGAGAGATCTGTGTTTCTTTTATTTAGATAGGTTTAGTGTATAGTAATGAGGGAATGTTATCAATGTGTTAACCTAATGAGGTTATGAATAGTGACCAAACCTACACCAGTTGTCCCTTTATCAGGTCGACCTTATCTGGGGGCTTGTCAGTATCCAGCAGCCCTCCCAGCCTGTAGGTAACTCCTTATCAGGGTCTCTGTAGGCATTGCCCTTATTTTCTAGAAAGGAACTTTGGGAATGATAAACTTTCTGAGCTGTGTTGTCTTTGTTAATATTCTCAAGATCCTAGTTAGAATCATTTAATGCATGTTCTAGCCCCAGGGCTTAAAAGTTACTTTTTTTCTTTGAACATAAGAAAAAGGCGTTTTTTAAGATATAGAAATAAAAGCTTTGTATTGTAGATTGAAAGCTTCCTCAGTTACATGTGTAAATTCTCTGTTGGTAGTGGAACACCTGGCATTCCAGTGTATTGAATAAAAGCCACTCTTATTTCCTTAGGATTCAATTTAATTTACAAGTGACGGAGTTCTGAACTTACCTGTGTGCCGTAACGATGATAATATTCATCTCACCTGTAGTCGACAATAACCCTTGACCTCTGTGAAGATTTGTGGTTAGTTTTAAAGAGAAATATCTTTTACTACATGGTTGAATGAAATACCAGCCTTTACGGGCTCAGATTTCATTGTTTCTATGTTGATTGTAGAAGGATGCATATGTCAGCTAGTAGCTTTACTTGCTGAATATCTACCACAGCTATATCTACTGGAGGTCCTTGTAGGTAGGTGGTCCTTTTAACGGGTGGTCCATTTGTACAGGTTTATCCACTTATTTAAACTCTGCACAAGGATAAAGATATATATTCTATTCATAGATTAGTGATTCAACTTGATATATGAATCTTTGAAATTTTACCAAAAACTCCATGTATTTAGCTCTATACAAGTAGACCTGGTTCATTAGAAATAGATCTTTAAGGTCCTTCTGAACAAGTAATATTCTATATCAGTTCAGTCAGTTCTGGTGCTTACATTCTTAAAGAGGTTTAATCATAATGTGTTGTATTTACACAGGTTTGATTGACTGAACCTGTCTTATGATCTTGCACAGTTTTAGGTAGATATATGGTAACACTAGTCCTGTTTCTTATTATATATGTATAAACAAACAGTCAACTTTGGAAGTTTTACTTTGCATAACTTGTAGTGGTACATCAATAAAAGATCCAGATAACTGATCATTGGTTTCAGTGGGAAACCTGTTTTTTACATAGCAAAAATAAATATATGATTGGCTGATGCTGTTTTCAAATTTATTAGATTAATTTTGGAATGTTTATTACAAAATTTCTCAATTTACTTCCTTAGAATTTGTCAAATTGAATAATTTTTGAACTCCTTTTTTATTTGAAAGTATAGGCAAGGAAGTTAATCGACAATGCAGGTTTACTTTACTGGGTTTATCAGTGAGCAGTGGTGTGCTTGTAGTGTCTGGTGGCTACCTCACTGAACAACATATAAGAGGCACATCACATGCTATCATTACACAACCACATCAACACAGACTCGTCCATTTGTCAGCTTCCTTGAGGAACATAAACAGCCATAGATATGTAGCATCAAATCAGATGAATGGGATATTTGCAATTAACCAATTAAAAGTTAATTACGGAAAAATAAATGGATTATCAGATCAGTTGACATCAAATGATCAAGTATACAGAAATGTATCTAATAAGGGTTGTCTCTGAAATAGATAATCATTGTAGATTGATTCTAGTTGTTACACCTGGTTAAGCCCGATGTTTATACTGCTAATTCTCTAACCATGAAAAAGTATATAAATGTTGGATTTGGAATAAACAGGACTTACAGTTAATTTTGTTTCTCTGTGATGATTTTTTATTATCTGTATTTCCTTTTTAGATGGTACAGCATCTATCTCAACAAGAATGACTGGTTTACAACACACATTTCAGTCACTACTAGTCAATAGATTTACTGTTGTCATATTTTATAAGTTAGTACAAGTCCATGTCAGCTGTTTCCTTACTTAGTTACTCAGTACTAAATACTGCCACTTGTTATTGATTAACAGGTGAATAACACTGGTGCACAATTATACCAAATCTGCTGAGTGTTTATCATTAAACCCTGGAGAACAATTAGTGAACACATCAGTGTCACCAGGAATTAATAGGCTCACAAGTCATCAGATATGTGTTTGGGATTAACTTGCAAGAATTGGATTTTTATAAATGGTGCCAGGTTTTTTTGTTAATTGGTCTATGAATATCAAATGCTAAATAATGTTTGCTTTCTAGGTCTTTGAGTTGCTTCAGTGACCCTAGCTGTTCTGGGATGTTAAGCCCCGAAAAAACATTGCTGTTGATGTTGCACCTCATTGCTTGGGATTCATTAGATTTGTGTTGTGGTGATTGCCATGCCCTGCGAGTCAATAGCTGGTTTAATAAAAAAATGGTATTATGTTGTTTGCTCAGTGAGTCACTTGGATTTGTGTTTTGCTTGCCTCGTGAGTCACTTAGAATTGTATTGAGTTTCTTACCGTGTGAGTCACTATATATCTGATTGAATTGAATTTCTTGGTCTTTGTGAAGACTACCAGTCACTAGATTTGAAGTGTCAGATTTTGGATTTTGAGTAGCAGATTAGTGCTGGTGTGGTCTTCTGTGTAGTACATATTGGTACATGTAGGTTATAGAGCTGGCTGATTAAAATCCATGCAAAACAACACCATTAAACAAAGTGTTAGATACAACACTTGTTGAATCTTGACAAATTGAGTTAAAAGGCAACCCATTTGTGAGTAATTGAGCTAGCCAACCAGAATGCTTGTTATTTAGAATTAAGATAGTCAAATTCATTATTAAAAGGTTCTCTAGATTATATCATTGACCTGTCATATTTTCATTTTAGGTGTTTTAGTAACTAATATCGTATGGTTGGTCAACATTAGGTCGCAGTTGTTATTCTATTAAGTCTGTTTAAGTGAAGATGTATAGCTGTGAAGACATCCGCCCCCATCTGTAGCTCATATATTCTCTCTTTATTACACTGTCCTGGTAAACTTCTCTCATAACAACAAGGCATTTGACTTGCTAATGAGACACTCTCAATAGCTACATTGTTCTAGTTTTATGCAGTAACAGTCTCTATACTTATAGTCAGATTAGTACATTGTTTTTTGTACATTTCTTTATAGAGAGTTGCCAACAATAAGGCTAGTAATATCTGGACATCTGAACCTTCAAAAATGAAGAGTAACAGTGCTTTAGAGGGTCATTTGGTTAAAATGACCTTATAATCAATTTTATTGTGTAGTTATCACATCAGTATATATGTATTTAGATGATGTTCTCTGTAACATTGGAACAGCATTTGATTTCCCTGATCTGTAGAGTAGAACAGCCTGTTACAATGAAGACCCTGATATGTACAGTAGAACAGTCTGTTATGATGAAGACCCTGATATGTACAGTAATACAGTCTGTCACGATGAAGACACTGATATGTACAGTAGAACGGTCTGTTACAATGAAGACCCTGATATGTACAGTAGAACAGTCTGTTACGATGAAGACCCTGATATGTACAGTAGAACAGTCTGTCATGATGAAGACCCTGATATGTACAGTAGAACAGTCTGTTACGATGAAGACCCTGATATGTACAGTAGAACAGTCTGTTATGATGAAGACCCTGATATGTACAGTAGAACAGTCTGTCACGATGAAGACACTGATATGTACAGTAGAACAGTCTGTTACGATGAAGACCCTTATATGTACAGAAGAACAGTCTGTCACGATGAAGACCCTGATATGTACAGTAGAACGGTCTGTTACAATGAAGACCCTGATATGTACAGTAGAACAGTCTGTCATGATGAAGACCCTGATATGTACAGTAGAACAGTCTGTTACGATGGAGACCCTGATATGTACAGTAGAACAGTCTGTTACGATGGAGACCCTGATATGTACAGTAGAACAGTCTGTTACAATGAAGACCCTGATATGTACAGTAGAACAGTCTGTTATGATGGAGACCCTGATATGTACAGTAGAACAGTCTGTCATGATGAAGACCCTGATATGTACAGTAATACAGTCTGTTACGATGAAGACCCTTATATGTACAGAAGAACAGTGTCACGATGAAGACCCTGATATGTACAGTAGAACAGTCTGTCACAATGAAGACCCTGATATGTACAGTAGAACAGTCTGTTACGATGAAGACCCTGATATGTACAGCAGAACAGTCTGTCATGACTTCAGAGACCCTGATATGTACAGATGTACAGTAGAACAGCCTGATGACTGTGACCCTGATATGTTGGAGTCACAATCTTAAGTATGTTTGCCCCAAACAAGTATATTGGATTCTCTGACAACTGGTGACATTAATTTCATTATACACACCTTTCCATCCTGTACAGTGAAAAATATCATCAATTTTGAAGGAATTCTCGACATTGTTTGCATGCTAATTTTGTTTGCTTATGAATAAATGTAAGAATTGTCCTCTGAAGAGGTGATGTCCTAGAATCCCCAGCTCCAACACTTACTCACAGTGAAATTAACCTCTCCACACAAAATTCTGTAAATTCTGAATATGTGTGGATGTAATACTGCAACCTGTCTAATTTCAGAGTCTTAATCTGTTTTGTTTTTGTGTGTGTGGAAAGTTGACAGAAAGTGATGAAGTTTTAATCAAAATTTAAAGTTATCAAGTCGTAACAGAGGCTTGTTAAATATTTTGTATAAATTGAGTGAAATTAGTTTGATGATTGGGAGCGTATTATTAACATAAGACGTCTTATTCAAACTGGTCTATTGTAAACTTCAGTCCAGTGCTAATTTTGAATTAACTTCCTATTTTGTTTTTAACTGAATTGAAATGCAGTTAAATTGAATTTCTGTCAAAGTGGATTATGAAAAAAATATCAAAGAGTTCCATTGTAGAAATCCATAGATAACTTAAACAAAATTCAACTCTTTCATCTTATTCCATTTCTTTCTCATGCTAGGCTGTTTTGTTTTGACCTATTCCTTAGTTGAGAAACACAAAGAATTTGAGAGAATAATACATTCATAACCACATATCACGAAGCATGCATTCTAGATATTGCGAGGCCCATTACGAGCTCTCCAGGGTAATTAGGATAAAGTGTCTTGCAAATAGACACAACCATGACAGCACAGAAAGCTGGTGCATTTCTAGTTTGAGAAACAAAAATTATTCCAATAAAGGAGGGATTGAACCACACACCTCGGATCTTCACGTGAGGTAGATAGGCCAATGCTCTACTGCTTCAACTGTAGACCCTTGATGAACATCATCTCTGTACATAATAATAACAGAAATTACAAAGGTTATAAAAAGTCAATAGTAAATTATAATCTGTTTATGGTGTGGGTTTGTTGAACTGCATACTGCATGTTATAATTTGTTTAATTCATGAGTCTGTTTATATTATGGGTCTGTTTATTGCATACGCTTGTAAACTTATCATACGGGCTGTAAAAAGTATTAGAAACGAGAGAAGTATGTGCATTGAGATTGAGGACGATTGTATGTGGTGGCCGGGTCAATCTCTTATGTACCACTTTGTGGTTTCTAGGTCTCGTTCAGTGTGACGCTACCTGTAGTTAGATATATCTACTTCATTGATTCAGTTGACAGATTAACACTGATAACTGAAAAATTACGTCCTCTACAAAAAATGTTGTCGGTAGCTCAAGTAAACCCTACACAAGAACAGTATGTTGTCAGTTTCTTTATTTTTTAAGTGTTTTTGAAATGTTTCGTCAAAGTAGATCCCTAATTTTTCGAGGATAGTGATAAAACTACTGTAGAATTGTTACATTGACTGGAATGGGTAGTAGTTATAAGTGGGCCTAATACGACCAACATTTGTGTGTAGTAGTGTACACTGTCACAGAGCTTGAGTTTGTTTACTTGCCAATGCTATTTGGATACTTTAAATGGCCATCACTGACTGACATACCTAAGGAGTGTCGGGTTGTTAACGGCCGACTTTAGACGTGATTACAAACTTCCTCTGTCCGAGTCACACACAGGTGAAACCTACCTTGGTTCACTTTCTGTTGATACAGTTGTAGTATCTCTGCCGCCTTCGACAGGGATACAACAGCGTTTAGTCAAATATATGGCTATGAAATATTTCTTAATCAATAATTATTTAAAATGGAGCAACTATGAAAAAAATATTTCTCTGAAATACTGTACAATATCTTTGTAAAATATTTCTTCAAAATATAGAGTAAAGTGCGAATTTTTCTGAAAGCCAAAGCAAAAACGGAATTGTTTTGTTGCCTATAACTATGTTGATGATCATCTTTAAGATGAATTATAGCAGAATCATAAAAGAACTGATCAAACTGGAAAATTTTTACATTGTAATTAATACTTTCAATTTGTTGGTGTCAGATATATTGTACTAGTAATATACTGGAAACAAGTATTTTTGAGCAATATTTTTTTCAGTGTACGAATGCCAGTAGCAGGACACAGTTGTAAAATATTGATACAAATGGAACATATTATACTGTAATGTACATGAGTGGAAACAACCAGGACAATCTCTTATTTACAAGTATACTTACAGGATAAGAGGGAAACTAGAAAAAAAATTTTCTGGCCAAGAGAATTAATAGATTTATAGGTATTACTGTGATGGACCTACAGCAGTGTTTGGAGTGTTAGTTCACGATACTGAGGTGTGTGTGATAGTACCCTGGTACCATAGTGTCAGCCTATCAGTATCTTTGGTACACATGGTGGTGATACTGCCCTCCCTGGTGTCATTGTTGAGGAATTTAAAGCCCCAGTAGGGTGTCAGTGTGACCTGTAATTTGGGGCCCTGGTCCATTTAACTACTTTAACATCTCCCTGATTTGTGAGGTCACGTCTACTGTAAATAGCAATCTCTAAATACCGATATTGAACTTCAGGTTCCATTGAAGGAAAATGTTTTAAATCTTACTCGACGTTTTTACTATTCTTGTGGCTGTCAGCATCATCTTGTTGTCCATAAATACTTAACAGACAACTAACACAAAGAATAAAGATATGTCATTGAAACAAAAACACTCCATGATAATTGTAACAAATAGACACAATGAAAATCGTGACATTCACAATGAAAATCGTGACATACACAATGAATAACATGACATACGCAATGAAAATCGTGACATACACAACGAAAAACATGACATACGCAATGAAAAACATGACATACACAATGAAAATCATGACATACACAATGAAAATCGTGACATACACAATGAAAAAACATGACATATGCAATGAAAATCATGACATACACAATGAAAACCATGACATATTAAATGAAAAACATGACATACGCAATGAAAACCATGACATACACAACGAAAAACATGACTTACGCAATGAAAATCATGACATACACAATGAAAATCGTGACATACACAACGAAAAACATGAGTTACGCAATGAAAATTGTGACATACACAATGAAAAACATGACATTCACAATGAAAATCATGACATACACAATGAAAAACATGACAAACACAATGAAAATCGTGACATACACAATGAAAATCATGACATACGATGAAAATCATGACATACACAATGAAAAACATGACATTCACAATGAAAATCATGACATACACAATGAAAAACATGACATACACAATGAAAATCGTGACATACACAATGAAAATCATGACATACAATGAAAAACATGACATACAATGAAAATCATGACATGCACAATTAAAATGTAACATACACAAACAATGATAATCGTAACAAACAAAAGTAACATACACAAAGAAAATTGTAACGTATATAATGATAATCACTACATTCAATTATACTCAATGATTATTATAACAAACATTCAATTATGTTATTCATGAGAGGTAGGACAATATGCTGACTCCTAGAAGCATGAATGTGTATATGACATACAACACATGAAGATATTATTTAAGCATGCATCAGCTATTCTTTGTCTTTGGTCAGAGAGTATGTAATTTGTTACCAGGTCAGAGAGAATGTTATTGTTGTCGGTTTTGTCTGCATACATTTATACACTACAGAATAATTACAACCTTAGTAACACATTACACATAAAGTGTCACAATTTCAGCAAAAACCATAAACAATTGGTGACTTTAACATTTGGTGTCAAACAAAATATTTGGAAATAGACTTTGACTGTGACAGTGGAGTTTTGACAATTGCTGTCCTGTGGTGTTATGTGTCCAATGCCATATCTACAGTATATATTTGAAATTGTCTCACATTTGAATTTGTTATCTATATATCTTCATGTAATGTGTTTACCATATACCCTTTCAAAATGTTTATGTGGCAGAAACTGTAATTTAGTGCTTAAAGTGTTCTACAACAACACTGTTTGACAAATATATGAGAGAATGCCAAAGTTGAAACTGTTTAAAAGAATCTTAACATAGACAAAATTTTAAGATTTCAGCATGTTTTTGAGGTCAGTGATATCTCTGTAGTATGTTAAAATATGCATTGTCCAAAGCCATGTATTTAGGGAGGAGACTACTCTGGCTCCAGTTTCAAAACTCGTACAAAATTCTAACTAATCTGTGAGTATCATGTCTGTCATTACCGTAGCTGTATATTCATGAAACCCTTCGAGAAGTAAAAAATATTTGAGGAGGGGAGGAGGGGCTAGTATAATCATGATCATGAGTGTGGAGAAAGTTAAGGAGAGTTAAAAAAAATGTTTTTCAGAAGGTTTACAAAGAAATAGAGGGGCTGTATTAAGTGAAGTTTGTATCTCAGTTTGTGCCAGCTGTAGCACACATGTACAGTGTGTTTACTGAACCCAAACACACTGCACCATGCAAAACAGATTTGTTTTACTTTAGTTATTAGCATGAACAAAGTGTAAGTATCACACCGAACTCGTGATTACAGACCTGAAATGTGTTAGGACAGTAATATAACATATTCATTCTTTCTTACCCATTGACACTTTCTAGAGATTAAAATAGATTGGTTATTTGAAGACATCAACAGTTTTTTCTTTATACTTTTTTTTAAAGTAAATCCTGGAATATAATTTAAATATCAAAACACCAAATGGGTTCTGTTTTTGGTGTATATAAAAAGTGAAGATGAAAAGAAACTTTATAAAATTGAAGTCGGGTGAATTTCCATTTATTCAATGACTGTAATAAAAAGGACTGCTACTTTAATTGGCCCATGCCGAGCACAGGATACGGTTGGAGAGAAATCTGATGTATGTAGATGTACCAGCCCCGTGTAATAGAATGTACCCCGCAACCTTTTCAACAAATACACTTATTATTACATATCAAATAAAATCGTTGAAATGTATTCATTATATTGCCATCATGGAAATCTAGCCTAATCACTGAGGTATGAAGTGGTACGACTTGAGATTGTATCATGGATTGTACCCAAAGGAAACTTGTGTAGTGGAAACATTATATATAAAAGCTTGTAACTAGTGTTAAACTCGCGTACTGGTATGTAGGGTAGAGGTGTGTTTCCTTGTGAAGGTAGTACCTAGAATTTTACATAACACAATGTCCCTTTTACACAGGTCTAGTGTACTGGCCTTGTATGTAGGGTAGAGGTGTGTTTCCGTGTGAAGGTAGTACCCAGAGTTTTACATAACACAATGTCCCTTTTACACAGGTCTAGTGTACTGGCCTTGTATGTAGGGTAGAGGTGTGTTTCCGTGTGAAGGTAGTACCCAGAGTTTTACATAACACAATATCCCTTTTACACAGGTCTAGTGTACTGGCCTTTTATGTAGGGTACAGGTGTGTTTCCTTGTTGAATGATGTGAAGGTAGTACCCAGAGTTTTACATAACACAATGTCCCTTTTACACAGGTCTAGTGTACTGGCCTTTTATGTAGGGTACAGGTGTGTTTCCTTGTTGAATGATGTGAAGGTAGTACCCAGAGTTTTACATAACACAATGTCCCTTTTACACAGGTCTAGTGTACTGACCTTGTATGTAGGGTACAGGTGTGTTTCCTTGTTGAATGATGTGAAGGTAGTACCCAGAGTTTTACATAACACAATGTCCCTTTTACACAGGTCTAGTGTACTGGCCTTTTATGTAGGGTACAGGTGTGTTTCCTTGTTGAATGATGTGAAGGTAGTACCCAGAGTTTTACATAACACAATGTCCCTTTTACACAGGTCTAGTGTACTGACCTTGTATGTAGGGTACAGGTGTGTTTCCTTGTTGAATGGTGTGAAGGTAGAGTTTTACATAATACAATGTCCCTTTTACACAGGTCTGGTGTATTTCCTGGTGCAAATGTTGACCAAGAGATATTGAGACATATTAAGTTAGTTTGAATAGAATTTCAGGTAAAACATAGTTCCTACTAAAAGTTGTCTACAGAATCCAATTTGTACAGCGTTTCATATTATCTAATGTCTGCTTTAGTGAAGTGTAGTGCATTTCCTGTTGGGAAGAGTGCTCTTAGAGATGTGGACGTACTTTGTACAGTTTTAAATTATAATGAGAGATACTTAAGGCAGGTGAAACATGTCTAATACAGATGACATAAAGGGAATGTGTTATATTAAGTGCATCTGTATAGGTGTGATCACAGTGTATTGTCTTAGCAATAAAATGTTCTTATGCATGTGGAAAGTTATCATGGAAAGAGAAAATAGGTGTTATACATGTATATGATGAATTGACGTATGTCTTCAAAAACAGATATGGATATAAGATACTTAATCCTATATCCCACAGTTGTTATTTATGTTAAATTAAGACTGATAAATAATCATCCTCAATTAAACAGTACACATATTCACCAGCTCCCTACTAAAATTCAATAATTTATCAAACAAATTTTATAATGGTGAAAGATCTGAAAATCATAACTAAATGTGAATGACATGGTGTGGGATGTATATCGCTGTGGTATCTAACAGACAGCATGCAAACTATCACTCCTCACTGATGCTGTGTACTCTCTGATAGCACTTCGTAACGATAAATTACTGATGATTGTGATAAAACTGTTCAAGGGAAATGTGTTGGAATTCCTTTGAGTGAGGCAACAAAACTACATAGTTATTATAGTAAAAGGTCATTTGAAGGTCAGATGGCATGGGTATAGGGTACAGATAATAGCTTACTCTAGCACTGTTTGTCTGTACCTATCATCAGTAACATATATCTCACTATTAGGATATTCTTTACATTATCAGGTGAGAAGAGGTCTGAAATGATGAGCTATGTATTATACATTGTTGTAAATTAAAATTCCATTGTTGTAATTCACTATAAAGGTCACACGATTGGTGTCGACCATATATATCCCAGTAAACATGTACCCTGTCATAGTGGGAAAGATGATTTCCTTCGATTATTTTTGAGAAACTGATATTGGAGTTAATTTCCTTCGTTTGACCTCCACAGAAGAACTTTCTTTGTATGTTGCATTGAGATTATCAGCTATTAAATGCAGACTGTAGTCTGTATTAGCACATTTTCTGCTAGTATGCATGAATGAGTGTAGATATTTCTCCTGATACAAACGTCACCCCAAAGTCAACCCCTGACCCTTGTGCGTTCAATCATATAATGCTCTATGACCCAATAATAGATATTTTCAGAGGTTAGGGTTTTTGTGTGTACTTTAAAATTGCTGTGTATTTTTTTGTGTGTCTGACTATGTTATCAGTTGTTTTGATTGTGTATTGATTGATTGCTTGTGTGTATCTTGATGACATGGTTTGTCAGGGGGCTTGTGTTGATGTGTGTGGCATGGCGTCTTATATACCCTAATATCATTCCTCTACCCATATTAGGCGTCCTATTATTCCATGTCAGCAGTACCTGTCACATATTGTGTAACAATCAACTGCATTTCTAACTTACATGTAAGACAACTACATATGAGTTACACTAGAGGTAAAACATAACACAAGAAAGTTAATTTTTAAGTATTAAAAACCTGTACAGATGTTACAGGCTCTGTTGTCATATGATTGAGTATGACGTTGATATTCTCTAGAGGATTTAAATACTAGTGAATAGAATTTTGTCCTCGTTATAAGTTATTGTATAACTCAGCTCCTCAAGCATGGATATGTTGAATTGGAACAGTCTAGGCTAAAGGCTGGAGACAGGGTCAGGGCTGGATTTAGGGCTGAAGTCAAGGCAAGAGTTGATGGCAGGGAACACAGGGCAGGAACCACGGGGATAAACGCAGGTCCAGGGATGGGGGACAGGGCAGGGGTACACAGGGCAAGGCTGGAGGCAGGGGTTGGATGGAAGGTAAGGGTTGAATTGGATAAGGACAAGGACTGGAGACAGCTAGCGCTGGAGGCAGAGTCAGGACTGGAGACAGGGCAGGGGTACACCAGGCAAGGGCTATTGGCCGAGGGTAGAGCATTTTGCAATCTTAGTTTCCTTTTTTTCAGGTTAAGAAGGGCTTTGTCAAAATTGCCAGTCATACACAGGCTTCCGTGTTTAGGCTTGTGTAGGGGACTATTGATCAAAGTTAGCTTTAAATGATAGATAGTACAACCTCAGTTATATACTGCCATCATGTATCTGATCCCTTCTGGTAAAAAATACTACTAAAGAGGAGCTTAGAGATATATTAAAGCAGACTTGGGATATTCTTGAGAAAAAACGATGAACCTTGGTATACAAAGACAGTAAACAAGGTGGAATACAAGAATTACGCAGTTTTAATATCTATACATATTGTGGACTGACTAAATACACATCTATATCCTGCTGTTGCTATTGATGTTTTTCGTCATGTTTGGTGTAGATAGGTCTGTAGCATTTCATTCTTATCTCTCCTAGTTTTAAGTTATGTTTCTTTTCATGATTAAGTAACCATGCTTTTACACAGTGAAGTAATTTGTTTGTATTTCAATGATCAAAGATATTACAAGGTTAGAAGCCATGCTATGATTAAGTCCACTGCTTTTTTTGAGCAAACAAATAAATCTTAAGTAAATATAGTTTTTGTGAAGTTTGTATACATTTTAAACAGTGTTTCCACAGTTTATATGGTAGTTATCTTGGGTGACAAATCTTGGGATTTAATCAATGGTTTTCATAGAAGAAGCAATGTGTGAGAAAGACACCATCTGTGTAATGGGATAATATATTTCTGTTGGGTTTGCTTATTTTTGATGCATGTATTTCACTTTGATGTTGTTTACTCTATTTTGACCTAGATAGCTTCATAATTGAAAGATTTTGCCAAATGCCATCCTGAACCCCTAACCTACAACTGTTAAAACACAACACCAAGATTTAGGAACATTGGAAAACCGAAATAAACACTTAAGTAGTCAAAACATTACTAAGAACATGAGCTAGCCGTTTGCTTTACAAATATTACTCTAGATTATCAAGATTTTATATATATCATGGCAATCTGTCAAGACAAAATACTTAAACAGGCAATGAAACTTGTTGGAACTCTTTAGTCATAAGTCTGATTTTCTTCATATTCTGTATTTCAAAATGTAAAGACGAATTGAAAAGCTCATTATTCGACCTCTTCCTTGTGAAGTTAAAAACCTGTTCTAGTTCTCTTTACAAACACTTGCAGATAAACATGATTCCAAACATGAAGTGCCAGAGAATGCCTCAAGAATGTATGATACATTTTAGATATTTTAAGTGTGAACAGAACATAAGTGTATGTAAAGGTTTAAGGCTGAAAAGATTGACCAGCATGTCTTTGAGGACACAGATCTAGAAGTATCAATGAACCAGAATGTTATAAACAGTTTTGACATTCCCCATATTGGTGACCAAGTCGTTAACATTTACTCAAGGTGAAAAGTTATTAAACATATTTCGAGGTAAGGATTTTTGGGATTCAATCATGCATTACTTGAATATGAGGAATTATGTTGCTTTTGTAAAGTTAACCTGTGTGATCTGGAACCAGTACTCAAAATGTACTGCTGCAGTCCTACAATTATACATCCAAATATAGTGTCTCTATGTTGTGCGGTATAATTGTTTTTTCTGTGTAAACCAGATAGTTTTAACTTGTCTATGGAACTTGTATACAGTAAACCAGACTTGGTACTAGGTTCCATTATACATACCAAGGTCAGTCTAAAGTTATTGAACGCCTTCCACGAAGTGTCAGTGTAAATTTTTCTTTACTACAGTGTACACAGAGGTGTTCCTGTATAATATGGACACCTGTATATAGCAAATTACAGATTAGATCCCTTTGTAAATATCTCTGTGTTACCCTGTACATTTCTGTTTACCTGTATAAGCTGGTCGCCTGTATAAAGCAGACCTTAAATTAGATCCCATGGTAAATATCTCTGTGTTACCCTGTTTACCTGTGTAATCTGGAAACCTGTATAAAGCAGACCTTAAATTAGATCCCATGGTAAATATCTCTGTGTTACCCTGTTTACCTGTATCAGCTGGTCGCCTGTATAAAGCAGACCTTAAATTAGATCCCATTGTAAATATCTCTGTGTTACCCTGTTTACCTGTATCAGCTGGTCGCCTGTATAAAGCGGACCTTAAATTAGATCCCATTGTAAATATCTCTGTGTTACCCTGTTTACCTGTATCAGCTGGTCGCCTGTATAAAGCGGACCTTAAATTAGATCCCATTGTAAATATCTCTGTGTTACCCTGTTTACCTGTGTAATCTGGAAACCTGTATAAAGCGGACCTTAAATTAGACCCCATTGTAAATATCTCTGTGTTACCCTGTTTACCTGTATAATCTGGACACTTAACCAGACCTTCAATATATCCCATTGTAATAATTTCTGTGTACCTTTATAATCTGGTCACCTGGGTAAATTAAACCAAACTCTCATGCATGCATATGTTTTTGTATAAGGCCTGTTGTGATAAAAGACTTGCTCAGATTGTCACATTAACAGAATGTATTGAAATACTGTATAAATCTTGATTAGGACTGTGATGGTGTGAATAAGAAACATTCCTGAAATAAAACCACCAAATGAACGTTACAAGTGTGGTGTATTTTGTTCCTCGGCGTAAGTATGAACAGACCGTTCTGTCTACATATTTTATACAGCACTGAAGTAGATATGTGGGACATATATTTATCAAATTAAAGAGAGATCTCAACCTCTGCTGCACTCACAAGTCTTCATCAAATGAAACCAGCCTAATTTTTCTTGTAGAGGAAAGCATTCCACATGAGTAAACAGCTGGTGGTCCACTGAATAACATCACTGTAGGGGATACCATACCCTATAGACCCTGTATTACATCACTGTAGGGGATACAATACCCCATAGACCCTGTATTACATCACTGTAGGGGATACCATACCCCATAGACTCTGTATTACATCAATGTAGGAGATACCATACCCCATAGACCCTGTATTACATCACTGTATGGGATACCATACCCCATAGACTCTGTATTACATCACTGTAGGGGATACCTTACCCCATAGACCCTGTATTACATCACTGTAGGGGACACCATACCCCATAGACCCTGTATTACATCACTGTAGGGGATACCATACCCCATAGACCCTGTATTACATCACTGTATGAGATACCATACCCCATAGACTCTGTATTACATCACTGTAGGGGATACCTTACCCCATAGACCCTGTATTACATCACTGTAGGGGATACCATACCCCATAGACCCTGTATTACATCACTGTAGGGGAAAAATACCCCATAGACCCTGTATTACATCACTGTAGGGAATACCATACCCCATAGACCCTGTATTACATCACTGTATGAGATACCATACCCTGTAGACCCTGTATTACATCACTGTAGGGGATACCATACCCCATAGACTCTGTATTACATCACTGTAGGGGATACAATACCCCATAGACCCTGTATTACATCACTATAGGGGATACCTTACCCCATAGACCCTGTATTACATCACTGTAGGGGATACCATACCCCATAGACCCTGTATTACATCACTGTAGGGGAAAAATACCCCATAGACCCTGTATTACATCACTGTAGGGGATACCATACCCCATAGACCCTGTATTACATCACTGTATGAGATACCATACCCTGTAGACCCTGTATTACATCACTGTAGGGGATACAATACCCCATAGAGCCTGTATTACATCACTGTAGGGGATACCATACCCTGTAAACCCTGTATTACATCACTGTAGAGGATACCATACCCTGTAAACCCTGTATTACATCACTGTAGGGGATACCATACCCCATAGACCCTGTTTTACATCACTGTGGGGGATACAATACCCCATAGACCCTGTATTACATCACTGTAGGGGATACCATACCCCATAGACCCTGTATTACATCACTGAAGGGGATACCATACCCTGTAGACCCTGTAGACACTGTATTACATCACTGTAGGGGATACCATACCCTGTTGACCCTGTAGACACTGTATTACATCACTGTAGGGGATACAATACCCCATAGACCCTGTATTACATCACTATAGGGGATACCATACCCCATAGACCCTGTATTACATCACTGTAGGGAATACAATACCCCATAGACCCTGTATTACATCACTTTAGGGGATACAATACCCCATAGACCCTGTATTACATCACTGTAGGGGATACAATACTCCATAGACCCTGTATTACATCACTGTAGGGGATACCATACCCCATAGACCCTGCTTTACATCACTGTAGGGGATACAATACATTGTAATTTCTTATCACATAAAGGTTACCCCATATTCCACATCATCATTTATATTATTTTATACATGTGGACTTCCAGTCAATCTGTACACCATCTCTCTCTGATTTGATATCACAACATTTATACTGGACTATGGTGATGCATTAACGGCCCTGCCATATCAATTAGGGAGGGAGTTGGAGGGTAAAGTTGTTCTTGTCGTTAAGAAAGCAGCATACACCCTGTTACTCATTTCCATATCCTTTTTAATTTAATCCTATCATTAATTTGAGTTTGTATGGAAGTTGTCTAAGTATCTGTGAATTGTACAGTAAAATAACATTTTATGAGTTTGTGTAGTTAGTGGTGTGGAGAGTAGGGTAAAATTCACAAAAAGTGGTACCATGTTATGCTAGGTATTTGTATGACCTGGTAGGGGTCTCTCCTGACTAAAGTCGTGTGTCCGATTCCAGAACTGTCTGTGTCAGCTTGAAGCATAGCTGATATACAGGTTATGTCACAAAAACCTAACTTTTAACTCGTCCATTCGCCAACTGCAACTTTTTTCTAGACAAGCAGGCCTCTTGATCGATGTTCCTTGTCGGCCATGCTTTGGGTAGCAGCAGGTGAAAAGGACCAGTGTCAGGAGTGATACATGTGTCTTATTCCAATCCTAGAAGGGTTACTGGTTAGATCTAAGAGCCCTGATGGAGCTGGTAGATCACCTTACATACCAACACATTCTAGAAACTGGTTAGATCTAAGAGCCCTGATGGAGCTGGTAGATCACCTTACATACCAACACATTCTAGAAACTGGTTAGATCTAAGAGCCCTGATGGAGCTGGTAGATCACCTTACATACCAACACATTCTTATTCTAGAAACTGGTTAGATCTAAGAGCCCTGATGGAGCTGGTAGATCACCTTACATACCAACACATTCTAGAAACTGGTTAGATCTTAGTGCCTTGAGAGATGGTAGGTCAGCTTACATACCAACACATTCTTATCTTAGTGCCTTGAGAGATGGTAGGTCACCTAACATACCATCACATTCTTATTCTAGAAACTGGTTAGATCTAAGAGCCCTGATGGAGCTGGTAGATCACCTTACATACCAACACATTCTTATCTTAGTGCCTTGAGAGATGGTAGGTCGCCTAACATACCATCACATTCTTATTCTAGAAACTGGTTAGATCTAAGAGCCCTGATGGAGCTGGTAGATCACCTTACATACCAACACATTCTTATTCTAGAAACTGGTTAGATCTAAGAGCCCTGATGGAGCTGGTAGATCACCTTACATACCAACACATTCTAGAAACTGGTTAGATCTTAGTGCCTTGAGAGATGGTAGGTCAGCTTACATACCAACACATTCTTATCTTAGTGCCTTGAGAGATGGTAGGTCGCCTAACATACCATCACATTCTTATTCTAGAAACTGGTTAGATCTAAGAGCCCAGAAGGAGCTGGAAGATCACCTTACAAACCAACACATTCTAGAAACTGGTTAGATCTGAGAGAAGAGCTTACATACCAACACCTGAGAGATGGAGCTGGTAGATCACCTTACATACCAACACATTCTTATCTTAGTGCCTTGAGAGATGGTAGGTCACCTAACATACCATCACATTCTTATTCTAGAAACTGGTTAGATCTTGGTGCCTTGAGAGATGGTAGGTCACCTTACATACCATCACGTTCTCATCCTGGAAATTGAATTCTAAAAAAGACATTTTATGGTATTAAGCAGTCAGATATGTTTAATAATATGAACATTATGACATTTTGTTGTAAAAGGTACAGCAACATCCACAGAGTATACGTCTTTGTGTTCTGTAAAGGGAGATAATTTGGTATAGATTAAGGACTGGTAACCTATATTCAGTAACTTATAATTAAAACATGATAATGATTGATTTTAAGTGATAAAGTACTTTATGTGGTAATGATCTAGCATTATTGACAATAGTCAGATTCCACTTTCTACTGTATAGTATTTTCTTTGCTGGGGATATTAGCAAACAGACCTAGGTGATAGTGTGTGGCTTCAACAAACACAGGCATTTCTCAACACTGGTAATTACGAACTGAAAAAGAACTATATCGCATGTACCCCAGGACAGTACCCTTGTCAAATTATATACGAGAGAAACACCACCTCGGTGCTATATATGGATATAGAATGTAGGTTATTCACAAACTAAAAGGCCTATAGACCTGGAGTTGTTAACAGAAGTCAGCACCAACACCGACATCAATAGAAGCTTTGTTGCTGTAATATAGTTACCTGCGTGTTCACTCTTTGGTGATAAGGGACGATTTTCCTTCTCGTATTCAGAATTAATAGATTTCATTATTTTGATTTGGTACATTTAACTTGAAATTCTTCTATGATTTAGCATAAAAAAATGCATGTCATATGAAAACATTTAAAAGAAAAACTACACTTTGTGTTTATAAACGTACCAGTACATAGCCTAAACAAATATATGTCAACATTGGACCTGAAAGTTGGTCCATATAGGTTATCTATGTCATATTGGCACCGTTTTAAATACGGACAAAGTTCTTTGATTGTTGATATTTTTCTTAAGTTTGTGTTTATTTATGTCAACATGTGTACACTTAAGAAGCTCAGTGGGTTGAGTTGATTTAGAAGCAATGCACATGACTGGATATTACGCACAGGTTACAGCCAGGCCTAGTCAATAAATGTGGCAAAGGGGATGAGTTTTCTCTATAAAATGACTGCTAATAACAGATTTATTTGTTTGCTGTAGATATGAAATTGGTAGACATCAAGTGATCTGCCATTGCTCTATCAAACAGGTCCTGTACACATGTTCCTTAGTTGGTATACCAGCTACTTGAGACTTCACTCTGATCAGTTATAAATCTTGGCCTGGTAGAAAACAAAATTGTAAGTTGGGCCTTTCAAGTTCATGAGCCAGCAGGCTAATATCTTTTACTTTCAATATCCTTGTCATACAGTCAACAGTTAGATTAATATATATTGTGGTCTGATAAATACTCCCTTACTGGGGCCACACAACTGGGTCATAACCTTTCCCCAGCAGAGAGGAATATTGAATAGCGAGTTGGATATATCTGGGTTGCAGTGTTAAGCTGCAGGAATGCTTCATAGCAAAAACCTTATATAAAATATTAAGATGTCTGTGTTGGCTTTATCAACCATGTCAGTATTTATTTCAAAACTTTTGGATTACTTGATAGTGATAACAAATAGTATAGATTCAGTATCTTTATAGGGTAAGAAATAGATTTCTGCTTTGTTTTATAGAACTTAAAACAATATGGTACTGAAATTAAGAATTTACTGTGTCTTATATAAGTAAAGTATGTGTTATAATCATATAGCCTTTTCAAATGGTTATGTAAAGAGACAATTTCATTGAGAATTTCATACAAACCGAAGGAAATCATAAAATATATGATGAAATTTCGTAGTATTTTGGTGACAAAAACAACAAAGAAAATACAGACATGTCAACAGATGAATTTGACGAAACTAAGGCAAAATATGAACAAAAGAAATATTTTCATAGAGACTCCTGAGAAGATACAAGGAGAATACGACCAGAATGGAGAGCAGCTTCCTTGAGTTTAGACAGTCAAGATTATACAGACCAACTTGAAGGCTTCGGGAAATGAAAGCTATAACCAGGGAAAGTTCAAAATGCAGAACTCCTTGGCATATAACTCTAAAGATCTCATATGAACTTCACTGCCATTGATCTTACATTAACATTTAGTTTGCTTATTGCATTGTGTTTCACAAAAAATTCAAACTTCAGAATTAATTGACCCACAAATGGTTTAAAATTACCATAATTTTCTTGTTCTAATATGTATTTACCCTCTCCTGAAGTATTTAGTTTTGAAATACAGAAGTATTTTAGGAATAGGTGTTTTATGATATATTGGGGTAGGAACTCATTTCACTTGACCCTGTTCCCCCGTGGGTCTAAGTACCTTTGTGAGTCATACTGTAGGTTAAAGGGTATTGAACAGCCATTGTAGGGACCTCTCCATGGCAGAATGGTGCACATGCACACTGAATTGAACTATAAACAATTATCAGAAACACAAAACTTAGCTGGTTGTTTGTAAGTTAGCTCTAGCGAGTGCTTTCAAAATAAGATATTTAGTCAAGTGTCAATACATAGTTAAGATCAACAATGGGAAAAAAAGACTCACCTGGGAGACAAGTCAATATTTAAAGTCATGTTATTCACTTAAAACATTAAAATTGGGTGGTTTTAGTGTTGGTTAATGGGCAATGACTCTTTCTGTCAATAACATATCTAGTGTTGACTACTTACATCAAAAGGGTAATCGTGACATGGATAAGTTGTGTGCCTGCTAGTGTAGAGAGTCCCAGGTGGTTACCATATTTGGTCCATTATGTAGTGTTTCAGTTTCAGGTTAGGTAGAATTGCTTAAATGTATCCAGGCTTGATTAAATAATTCATTTTTGCATAAAAATTAAACCGCTACCTCGCATTTTTTTTCTTTTCACTGTTTTTTTAAAATTGAAAATTGATATGCCTTTGTTTTGACGATGATAACAAATTTGTGATATAAAAATTTATTGCTCCAGGACATATCAAGTTGTTATGAACAGAAGCAATCTTATACATATGATGATAGAAACTGAGAATGATATTGTATGTTACGGAGCAGGGTTTTTACTACTAAAAGAAATTTTACGATTACTTAATGTTATTTGTTACTGGGGATTACGCACTGAGAATCTACACACCAGACTATAGGGGAGCAACAGCTTGCTCAGTGTCATGTATAAACCAACAACATTTTGTTGGCGATTTTGATAACATTCAATTGAATTGTCACAAATACATAGCGTGACTGTGCACTATATTTTGAATGATTTTTACATTTAATTAGGTTAATTCAAAAGATGTAAACTAACCATCCTACAGTAAAGCTCACAATATAATATACTCAATGCATGTTATTGTAAAGTGTTATGCAGAGAGAAAAAAAGTCAAGCTTTTAACATATGTAAACTGTTGTATAAGATTGAGTAAAGATCTATGGTCTCAATAGGTATCTTTAAAAACTGAATAGAACTTTAACTTTCTTATAAACATGCGGTGTTTAAACAAATCCATTCGCTATTGACTGTCAAGCTTTGAAGTTAGATAAAAGTGGTAATCAGATTGCAAACTGGCTTTATTTGCTTCAATATAGATGATTAATCTGTAAATAGTTGGAGTTAAAACTTAAAATTTGTTATTTGAAAGATGATACAATTGCAATAATTTATTAGGCATTATGCCACATTACTCTATATGTGTTGTAGACATCTTAGTATTAGCTTGGGGACTGAAGGAAGAAGCCTTATATCATAGTACTGAGGTGAAAAAAGGACAGTTTAGCATATTTTAAATGTCTGGTGGAAGGATTGCAGTGGTTCAGATAAATTGTCCTAGGATATGTCTGTCGCGACATACAGAAGGAAAGTGGTTCAGGTGAATTGTCCTAGGATATGTCTGTCACGACATACAGAAGTCCTGGGATATGTCTGTCACAACATGTATAGTTAACTCCCAAGTCAAAGGACACATGTACATTACACACACTAGGTTTCTTCTGCTAGATATAGTGTGAGGGCTCTACTGTTAGATATGGTGTGAGGGCCCTACTGTTAGATATGGTGTGAGGGCTTTACTGTTAGATATGGTGTGAGGGCCCTACTGTTAGATATGGTGTGAGGGCTTTACTGTTAGATATGGTGTGAGGGCCCTACTGTTAGATATGGTGTGAGGGCTTTACTGTTAGATATGGTGTGAGGGCCCTACTGTTAGATATGGTGTGAGGGCCCTACTGTTAGATATGGTGTGAGGGCTTTACTGTTAGATATGGTGTGAGGGCCCTACTGTTAGATATGGTGTGAGGGCTTTACTGCTATCATGAAAGGGTTCTGGTTTGTCACAATCCAAATCTAAGAAAACATATACCGGGTAAATGAAACTTCAGACAATAACTATTATGTTTGTGATTTTATTCTTATTTGGCTGTTGTATTAAGTGTTATATTTGTGAGTTCATTCCTGATTGGCTGTTGTATTTTTTATTTATATTTGTGAGTTATTTCCTGATTGGTTGTTTTATTTTGTATTTATATTTGTGAGTTATTTCCTGATTGGTTGTTTTATTTTGTATTTTAGCTCCATCCCATGAGTATCTGCAATGAAAACTTGAATGAAAAACACCTCTATGGTTGGGTTGGAGTGATGAAGCTAGAGGCGTTGTTCTCAAGACCTTGTATGTCTCTGTACCAACAGGTAAGTCTTGAACTCCTTCATTTATCTCTACCAACAGTTGAGTCTTACACACCCATCTCTACAGAAGGTTAGAAACTGTCACCAGGTGGCACTGATGACAGTATAGAACACAGTGTAGATAGAAACTGTAACCAGGTGGCACTGATGACCGTATAGAATACAGTGTAGATAGAAACTGTCACTAGGTGCCACTGATGACCGTATAGAATACAGTGTAGATAGAAACTGTAACCAGGTGGCACTGATGACAGTATAGAACACAGTGTAGATAGAAACTGTCACAAGGTGGCACTGATGACAATATAGAACACAGTGTAGATAGAAACTGTCACCAGGTGGCACTGATGACAGTATAGAACACCGTGTAGATAGAAACTGTCACCAGGTGGCACTGATGACAGTATAGAACACAGTGCCGCTGACAATGATAAATCACAATGTGACTAAATAACTGTCACTATTGTAGACAATAAAACCCAACCACATTAGGCCCCAGTCACTTGTTGGTATTTATACTAGATTTCTATGGAGTGATAAAGGCTAAAGTCAGAAGAGCCAGATGTTGGTGGAGATTGTACTGCTATCAACACACACAAATACTTATAGTTTTTAACTGATCATTCCACAAATGAGTTTGCACCAGTGTGCCCAGTACACTTGACTGTGGTATGGAGATTACCTTAGTGGTAACTGTAGTTTTCAGTAACATTATATAATGGATTCACAAATAAAAGCATGGTTATATTCCTGACCATATTTATGATCTCTTAATCAGAATGACTAACTTACTTCTGACAACATGGACTCTCATAAAAAAGAGCAGTTGTACAAGATAGAAAGGTCTTATATGTTTCTGTAGCCATATGTACAGACAGGTGTCTTAGGTTACTGTATCTGTACAGACATGTGTCTTAGGTTACTGTATCTGTACAGACAGGTGTCTAAGGTTACTGTATCTGTACAGACAGACACACTAGGTTACAGTATCTGTACAGACAGGTGTCTAAGGTTACTGTACCTGTACAGACAGCAGGTACACTAGGTTCCTGTATCTGTACAGACAGGTACACTAGGTTACTGTATCTGTAGGAAGAGACACACTAGGTTACTGTATCTGTACAGACAGACACACTAGGTTACAGTATCTGTACAGACAGGTGTCTAAGGTTACTGTACCTGTACAGACAGCAGGTACACTAGGTTCCTGTATCTGTACAGACAGGTACACTAGGTTACTGTATCTGTAGGAAGAGACACACTAGGTTACTGTATCTGTACAGACAGGTGTCTAAGGTTACTATATCTGTACAGACAGGTGTCTAAGGTTACTGTACCTGTACAGACAGCAGGTACACTAGGTTCCTGTATCTGTACAGACAGGTACACTAGGTTACTGTATCTGTAGGAAGAGACACACTAGGTTACTGTATCTGTACAGACAGGTGTCTAAGGTTACTGTATATGTACAGACAGGTACACTAGGTTACTGTATCTGTACAGACAGGTACACTAGGTTACTGTATCTGTACAGACAGGTACACTAGGTTACTTACTGTATCTGTAGGAAGAGACACTCTAGGTTACTATATCTGTACAGACATGTGTCCTCGGCCACTGTTAGATCGTGGGGCTTCTATTACACAGCCTGCTGTGTGGTTTACTAGAGATTGGATCACCCTATGTTGTTCTGGTAATGGTGGAACAAAACAATGATGATCATTATCAACCCTTACTCCTGTAAGTCCTAACAGATAAATGAATGACCAGCTAACATGCAACAGACCAATCTGTCCTGTTATTGTTAGGAAGTGTGACATAGTTTGAGAAAGGCCACAGGTAACAGAGATAGAACAGCCAAGATTTCTGTTTGATCTCTGAGTATATACTGAGAGGGTAGGGTTATAACAGGAAAGCAAAAGGATAGAATATGTGTAGTATGAGAGGAATCACACTGGAGTGTTGGAAGAAATATACTGGTTATAATAGCCTAAATCTACCTGTATAATAATCAGTACCACCAGGTAAACCTACCTGTATAATAATCAGTACCACCAGGTAAACCTACCTGTATAATAATCAGTACCACCAGGTAAACCTACCTGTATAATCATCAGTACCACCAGGTAAACCACCACCAGGTAAACCTACCTGTATAATAATCAGTACCACCAGGTAAACCTACCTGTATAATCATCAGTACCACCAGGTAAACCACCACCAGGTAAACCTACCTGTATAATAATCAGTACCACCAGGTAAACCTACCTGTATAATAATCAGTACCACCAGGTAAACCTACCTGTATAATAATCAGTACCACCAGGTAAACCACCACCAGGTAAACCTACCTGTATAATCATCAGTACCACCAGGTAAACCACCACCAGGTAAACCTACCTGTATAATCATCAGTACCACCAGGTAAACCACCACCAGGTAAACCTACCTGTATAATCATACCACCAGGTACCACCAGGTAAACCACCACCAGGTAAACCTACCTGTATAATAATCAGTACCACCAGGTAAACCTACCTGTATAATAATCAGTACCACCAGGTAAACCACCACCAGGTAAACCTACCTGTATAATAATCAGTACCACCAGGTAAACTTACCTGTATAATAATCAGTACCACCAGGTAAACCTACCTGTATAATAATCAGTACCACCAGGTAAACCACCACCAGGTAAACCTACCTGTATAATAATCAGTACCACCAGGTAAACCTACCTGTATAATCATCAGTACCACCAGGTAAACCACCACCAGGTAAACCTACCTGTATAATCATCAGTACCACCAGGTAAACCACCACCAGGTAAACCTACCTGTATAATCATCAGTACCACCAGGTAAACCACCACCAGGTAAACCTACCTGTATAATAATCAGTACCACCAGGTAAACCTACCTGTATAATAATCAGTACCACCAGGTAAACCACCACCAGGTAAACCTACCTGTATAATAATCAGTACCACCAGGTAAACTTACCTGTATAATAATCAGTACCACCAGGTAAACTTACCTGTATAATAATCAGTACCACCAGGTAAACCTACCTGTATAATAATCAGTACCACCAGGTAAACCACCACCAGGTAAACCTACCTGTATAATAATCAGTACCACCAGGTAAACCTACCTGTATAATAATCAGTACCACCAGGTAAACCTACCTGTATAATAATCAGTACCACCAGGTAAACCTACCTGTATAATAATCAGTACCACCAGGTAAACCTACCTGAAGTCAGTACCTCCAGGTAAACCTACCTGAAGTCAGTACCACCAGGTAAACCTACATGTATAGTAATCAGTACCACCAGGTAAACCTACCTGAAGTTAGTACCTCCAGGTAAACCTTTCTATAATCAGTTACCCTAAAATCAACAAGGATGTCTGGTGAATATTACTTCCAAATATTTATTACCAAGAGGACACAAAGAGGCATGGAATAATAATACAGAGGTAGACGTTTACATGGTAAGTAAGGATATTTAAGCACTTTGTCATAATACCGTTTTTATGCAAAGTCATCAAGTAAAGATTAATTCACAACATCAAAAGGTAAAAATCTAAACAAGATAAAAACTATATTCCGTGATGAATGGGATGGCAATCATTGAAATCTGATGGCCTTTTATAGAAATCGGATCAGAATGTAGGCCTGGTGAGTTGATAGAGTTTTGGGTGTAGTGGAGGGTGTAAGGATAATTAGATGTTCTAGGTAATCAGACTACCTGCTCCCTCTAATTACCACTGTACACCTTATATCAACACATTTCACATGTACTGAATGTGATAGACACTCTTCATCAAAATGTCTGGAGTTTTTAGTTTCCTTTTTACCTGTCTGATCCTTTTGTTGGTTATGTGAATGGTGTAGGGTACGCAGTTATATGTATTGTGTACAGGTACCCTGTACAGGTATATATTACAGGTGTTTGCACACCCGGGGAACTCAATATACTGTGTATACCTGTAAATGAAGGAAGGATGCGATGAGTTATATGATGTAGATGTGAGGTATAAGTTTTATCATTATTCCTAATGATTGCTAATATAGAATGTGACCATTTCAATTTATGTAAAATAGGTTGAAATCTGAAATATAAGTTCATACACAGATTTCAATTTAGAATAATTTATAAAGATGAAAGACATTGGTTGACAAAGTTAATGTACCACCTAAGACTTGTATGAACAGGAAAGTGGGCAAGTGGCATGAAATGATACCCTTTGAACTTTTTTTTCTTGTTAATAAAAGACTATTTTGAGAGATCTTAAGAAAATGGTTGAAGATTTAAATCAATTACATAATAATTATAGAACCCAGGTGTGAAATAGATAGGTATTCACAGGTATACAACGATCATGTTAAACAAGTTGTTTCTATAATTATGTTATTATCTGTGATGATATTTCAACACAAAAGACTTCAAGGTATTCATGTTAGGATTTGAAATTACAGGAACTATTTTTATCAGTAAGTATGATCGATAGACGTTCATAGTTTGGTGTTTAATCATCAATAGTTGTTTGTAATTTGAAAGGAACAAAAAAGTATGAGTTAGATTAATGACAAAGTATCCCTGCCAATGACACATAAAATGGCACAATATTAATTTTTGAATTAAATGAATTGTGTCTGAAAACAGCTGTTATGAACCTCTCAATTACAAACTTGATCAATATGAATTTGCAGCTCAAAAATAGTAGGTAGCATAATTTGTACAGCAAATATTAATTAAGTGTACCTTAATTCTTCACAAAAATTTTACAGGAAAAATTGTTTGTAGTGCATTATGTGAGAAAAGGAAATAGGTAAATAAACAAATCAACAAACCAAACCATCCTTTGTGTAAAGTAAATCTGTTAGCTATAGAAATCACCCATTCTTTACAAAAAGATTTAAGATGATGTGTGTTTTAAAAAATATACCTTGTAGTAAACTTTCCCGAAGAAAACACAACCAGTTATAAAAGACATGTAAAAACACTTGTGAACACACTATAAATCATCTCTTGGTGTTGACATTCCAGCTTTGAAAAAAAATGTTGGTCTCTTGACTTGACAAGATTTAGGTCTAGTGGCGGAAATCAGAGCGACAACCAGAGACTGGAACGCTTGTGATGGAAAATGGAGCGGAAATTTAAGAGTCTGTGATCTCTCTTGATGGGTGACAGTGATGGCCCATTCTGTCCAGGATGACCTTTGGTCAAATTAGTTTTTTTCACTGGGGTCTCAGCTAGTCATTTTTTTATGGTGGTGATAATGATTTTTAGGAGCTCTGTAGCTTTGGACTGCCTGGGGGTCATAGATTTTATTGTAGTAACAGAATATACTTCATGGAATGTACTTCATGAGCAAGGGTCAGCAGCTCAGCTGTGGCCCACAACATATTGAAATAGAATCAACAGCTCGACATGGTCCACACTATAGTGAGATAGGGTCAGCAGCCCAGACATGGTCCACACTATTGTGAGATAGGGTAAGCAGCTCGACATGGTCCACACTATAGTGAGATAGGGTCAGCAGATCGGACGGGGTCCATACTATAGTGAGATAGGGTCAGCAGATTGGATGGGGTCCATACTATAGTGAAATAGGGTTAGCAGCTCAGACATGGTCCACACTATAGTGAGATAGGGTCCACAGGATACTGAGATAGGGTCCACAGGATAGTGAGATAGGGTCCACAGGATAGTGAGATAGGGTCCACAGGATAGTGAGATAGGGTCCACAGGATAGTGAGATAGGGACCACAGGATAGTGAGATAGGGTCCACAGGATAGTGAGATAGGGTCCACATGATAGTGAGAGAATAATCAAAACATTTCTCTGTCTCTGATTGGCATTATCCTGTTTGTCTAGGTTATTCACTAATGAAAGCAGGTCCAGAATGTAAATTTCATGGCATTTACCTTGTGTTTAATGTTACTGGAGAAAGGGGAAACTGAGATGTTAAAACTAAACAACCAAGGACGTTGATCTCTTGTAATATTATAGGTTTATCGTTGACTTGGTCCCAAATAAGTTAAATTGTTTTTTATTTACAGGCGAGGAAAGCTATACACCGAGGGGCTACAGCCGTAGTGTTTGACATCACAGAGGTACCCAGTGCAGCAAGCGAGGTATTGACTTCATTCTAGGACATACAGTCTTGTTTACAAAACAATCCAAAATTTGAGAAATTTTCTTAGTATTATGTTGGAAAGATTTAAGTAAAAATATAGAAAATTTCTTTAAATGAAGAATTCAGATTGAAAAAAATTTCAGAATGTTGATTATTCTGCACCTATATTACCTACCTGGAACATACAATCAATATCAAAATTGGCCATTAAATGAAAATATAAAGGAAAAATGTTGGTGTTGTAGCTAAATTCTCGAACAGAAGACCAACTGGACCGTCCTGTCATCGTGATCCATGGACTGGAGGCTGTGGAGCTAATGCGTATCATTGAGCAGACAACAAACAAAGCTAGAGCCAGAATTCGATCCCAACACCAGCAACAACCTATTGGACCTCCGGTGAGTTACTGTTATTTTTGACAGGTCATGTTCTTATTGTTTTCAAAAATTTAACAACCCTGTTTCAATCGTCCTTGAGGAAAATTTGTTTAATATCATATGACTCGAGCTCTCATCGATGCTAACCATTTGTTGAAAATTTCTCCAATGACATGTTACTTACATTAATACATATTTGTACAAATAATTTATATTTGACATGAATGGTATGCAAGGCTTTATGGTATTCTTATTGTCTATTTCAGAAAAGTACCAAAGAATATTTTGACATGGGCATTTTTGTCGCTGTGTTTTTCCTTTTCTGTATCATCTGTATCATAGTCATTTTAAAGGTAAGACTTGCACTTACACAAACAATCTTGTGTCTTGTGTCAAACAATTGTAGACATGTCTAGTGCAAAACCTTCTGAAATATGCCTTGTGTTAAAACTATCTTAGACATGTCTAGTGTTAAACCATATTCAGTATGTCTTATGTCACAACTATCTTAGACATGTCTAGTATTAAACCATATTTGATGTGTCTTGTGTCAAAACTATCTTAGACATGTCTAGTGTTAAACCATATTCAGTATGTCTTGCGTCACAACAATCAAATTTAAATGTCTTTTATATCTGTTGCAGAGTTAGAATTTAGGTATTCTGTGCACACTAGGTTTAGATCTTCGGGATTCTTTGCTAATCTAATATTGCTACACATTGAGGAAATTGATGTTTTCTTCTTGTTAAGTACAGACATTGTCTTTATACACGCTCAGACAGCCTTATCACAAATTTCAATGATCAATTTGGTGTTCTTTTTTTTTCAGTTAAAGCTGAGACATCGAGAGCAACAGGTAAATTATAATCATGGTTTGTGAAAGACAACAAAACATTTTTGTTGATAGTCTTCTGTGTCTATGGAACATGCTACATGGGTTAAAAAAACAACTTTGTTAATCCCTATTAGTAACTACTTAACAGTTCCCAGTTTTGCTGTAAAAATTATCTTTTTTTTTTTTTTAATTTTCTTTTTTAAAATGTTTGGAAATTTAGTTCATAGTACTGTTCAGTAAAAATGAAAACATGGGTAGATGAGAATGTTTCTTTGATATTTTAGACATCAGATCCAAGTAATCAGGAGAGTTCCACTTAATGTGAATATATTTCTATTGCAGCTTTCAATGTCTGCTTTGGCAAAACGTGCAATATCCAAATTGGAAACAAGAAAGTTTAAAGGATCATCATCGGGGAAATCCCTGAGGGTTCAAACCCCTGTGTCCGACATCTACAGTAACTCGTCTGGCTGTGAAGGATGTGCAATCTGTCTGGATGAGTACACAGAGGGACAGGTAACTTAGCAACCAGCCACATTGCTATGACAATGTCATTTTAGAATTGTAGAAACATTTCTGATCGGAAATATTGATGAATCATTTATTGAGTGATGTTTGTTATGTAAACAACCCCAAACTGTTGATGGTGAATTGTTTATGTAATGTAAAGCAAGGTTTTTTTTATTTTATTAATTCCTTTCTCAAAAGTAATCAAATATCTTGTCACATGTATGAGGCACTTATGTACACATAAAGTGAATGCTACCTTAATAAACTGTTCCTGTACAGTGACAAATTCATACATGTGTTTGCCAAATCTTATACTGGTACCTGCCATTTCGTTGTAGATCCTACGAGTGTTGCCATGTTCCCATGAGTTTCATCGTCTCTGTGTTGACCCGTGGTTAGTCACACACAGAACATGTCCACTTTGTCTCTTCAATATTGTTGGTAGGTATATGATAAACCATCGTCCATAGGTGAACTGTAAAATAATATTGGCAGGTTTATGATTAATTATGTCTGTAGGTGAACTATAGAATATTGTCAGCAGGTTTACGATAAATTATGTCTGTAGGTGAACTATAGAATATTGTCAGCAGGTTTAACTATAGAATATTGTCAGCAGGTTTACAATAAATTATGTCTGTAGGTGAACTATAGAATATTGTCAGCAGGTTTACAATAAATTATGTCTGTAGGTGAACTATAGAATATTGTCAGCAGGTTTACAATAAATTATGTCTGTAGGTGAACTATAGAATATTGTCAGCAGGTTTACAATAAATTATGTCTGTAGGTGAACTATAGAATATTGTCAGCAGGTTTACAATAAATTATGTCTGTAGGTGAACTATAGAATATTGTCAGCAGGTTTACAATAAATTATGTCTGTAGGTGAACTATAGAATATTGTCAGCAGGTTTACAATAAATTATGTCTGTAGGTGAACTATAGAATATTGTCAGCAGGTTTACAATAAATTATGTCTGTAGGTGAACTATAGAATATTGTCAGCAGGTTTACAATAAATTATGTCTGTAGGTGAACTATAGAATATTGTCAGCAGGTTTACAATAAATTATGTCTGTAGGTGAACTATAGAATATTGTCAGCAGGTTTACAATAAATTATGTCTGTAGGTGAACTATAGAATATTGTCAGCAGGTTTACAATAAATTATGTCTGTAGGTGAACTATAGAATATTGTCAGCAGGTTTACAATAAATTATGTCTGTAGGTGAACTATAGAATATTGTCAGCAGGTTTACAATAAATTATGTCTGTAGATAAACTATAGAATATTGTTAGCAGGTTTACAATATGCGATTGTCCATGGGTAAACTATAGAATATTGTCTGCAGGTTTATGACAAAACATGTCTAGGTGAACTGTAATATTGTCGGCAGGTTTATGATATAAGATTAATGGTAGGTATACAATGAAAAATTGTTGGTATGTATGCGATGTTACAGTTTAGACTGTTGAGTTTTTATGATGATGATTTTTCAAAACAAACAGGATGAAAATAAAAAATAATGTGTTTGAATATTTAATTTTTTAATGGAAAATAGTAAGAAATGAAAATGAAGGGAGAAACCTCAAGGAAGTTTACTGTTAGAAGATTTTCATGTTTTAAGCATTTTGCAAATTGAAAAAAAAAATTAGTAGTTATTGTAGCTACTTCTGTGATAGTGCTGTGGATTTACCAGAATAAGAAATGTACAGATTGACAGAAATCATTTTTATTAGTAGGGTCAAAATGAAAGTTGATATCGTGTTATTACAGCTCAGCCAGAAAGTTCTGTGGACCAGGAGGAGCCAGTGAGGAATGAACCT
This sequence comes from Ylistrum balloti, assembly GCF_031769215.1. Classification (NCBI taxonomy): domain Eukaryota; kingdom Metazoa; phylum Mollusca; class Bivalvia; order Pectinida; family Pectinidae; genus Ylistrum; species Ylistrum balloti. The sequence goes on from NW_026782201.1 coordinate 512,187, forward strand.
AGAACTCAGTCTAGTTCAAGGCCAAGTAGACATGAAGGACAGTATGATATCCCTCGAAACAGTTCGTATGAGGTGCATAACAGTAACACTTCAGCATATCAACAACTTTCACACACTGAATACCTTCATTATGTTCATCCCAGCAGAGACTCCCGTTCAGCAAGACGGCTGCTTCATCATGGCTGTCCATCTTGTGAGGGAACTCTTGGATCATCACCGTCATCATGTAGTTCATATTTAAGAGAGTTTCATCCAAACTTTTCAGGAGGCCATGGAAAACGACCACCAGGGTCCAGTGAACTCTACCAGAATGTGCCCTATGCTCAGGCTGTAGCTCCATGTTGTAACTCCTCGCACTCCCACACACAGTATCATTCCACTCACAGGTTAGGGTACAGTAGCGCCCCCTATGTGACTACAAGTATATATAACTCAGGGATATCTTACTCACAATGTATGTCTGTATATGGTCGAGGAGGAGGTGTGACAGAGCAGTGTAGACGTCACACAAAGACAATGTCTTATCACGTTGCACCTTTCTATACTGGTCACACATCAAGACGTTGCAAATACCCACGGCCTTTTGTATGTGAGAGTGAGCCGGAATACAATGGAAGTGGGCGGGACCTGAGTGTGACCGCTCAGTATGGAAGCTGTAGTAGTAGTGGGTCAGACAGAAATCCCAGTAGTAGTAGCCTCGAGTGTGAGCTTTGTCGGAACATTCTGGACAGTAACCACAGCACGTACGGCAGCAGTGACATGCGTGACAATAGTGATGCCAGCAGCTGTGAATCCAATATTTTCTGGGGAGGAGCACCAGACCAAATGTGTACCGATGGCAGTTCTGACCATAACTCCTTACCAGACATTACAATGCATACAAACACTGCAGAATTTTGTGACTGTAAATTGTGTTCAGGGGAGTTAAATCATGGAAATCAAGTTTATTGTGAAAAAAACTCTTTTAATGCAGAAAGTCAGTGTATATGTAATAGTGAGTCTTCACTCAACCTTAGTGAGCTCAGTGGGTGTGATAGTGTACATTCGTCTAAGGAAATTTTGTGTGAAAACTGTGCTAGCAGTCAGGAAACAGTGAAAATGTGTGCAAGGGGAGATAACTCCAGTATGTTGGCCAGTGAGAATGATACCTCACGCTGTGTTGATGTTTGTTCAGATACTAGTCATGTTATAGTAAAGGACAATTATGGACGACCTTTACCTGAGAGACACAAAAACCCTGATGTTAGAGAGGCGGAGTCTGAGGCTAGGGCCGGCATCGTGATGGTGCACAAACAATCATGTGATAAAGACACAAGTTTTTGGCAAAAAGATGAATTATATAGCTCCGAAGGAGATTCCTCACAGTCACCTTTACTAATAGCTGGAAAACCAAATATTCCCTTTAATGATAGCCAGGAGCTTGAGGAGTCTAGAACTTCACAAATCAACAGGTTTCCTCCATTAGTCCCTCGACCAGTTACTAAACAGTTGGATTTCAGCATCATTAGCAGGAGACTTACACGCCTTCTCTCTCCTAGAGACATGTTTCCAGAGGCTCATGGGTATTGCCCCTGGCAACAGACATGTGATAGTTGTCAAAGCAACGAGGCTGCTTCTCACCCATCCATGGTGGTTTACTCAGAAGAAGGTAGGGCTAGAAGTAAGGGTATACTAATTATATTAATAGAATAAGTAGTATTTCATTATTATCTATTTATTATATAAGTTTACTTTTCCTGTTTACAGGGTGTTATAAGAGAGGGAATTTGAGGCTTGAGTTTTCAATAAATGTGATTGTTAGTGGTCAAAAGTGTTTGAAAAGTTATTTTAAAAATAATGATGTTAAAAAAAGCATGATCTTTAATCGATATTAGAATACATTTTTTTAAAGGCTGATTTTTTTTTCCAGGCGAGTACTTGACTGTTCCACTTGATGACCAAGACCATTACAACTCGGTAAATGCTGTGTAATTGACTTCACAAATATTTGTGACAGACATGGCATTCATCTCCATGTGTCCCTCCTAGCAACTCATCTTCCATGTACAGCACCTGTGACAGTTCTTTCAGTATTCAGGGCTAACGTTTTCTTTATTTCTGTGAATATGCATTATATAAGTGATTTTGTTTCAAATCTTCAGTTAGTTAAAGATCTTTTCCTTTTTCTGTTATTTGAATCAGTTGGTTTGATTATCTGCGAGAAATCTTCTCTCATTACTGTATACAGGGAAACATTCACCCGAACAGATCATTTGTACCCAGTGTTAATATTCATACTAAAATACTGCAAAATGTGTATGTTTCAATCTTTAACCTTCAACTTCAAGAAACATTTTCTTTGGGTTGTTGGCTAATGGGTGAACTGAGTCCTCTGTAAAGTACCAAATAATGAAAAACTCTTAATTCAAGTTGTTTTTCCATTTCTTTATTATAATAATTTTTATTTGCTCATTGACAAATTTACATGAGTAATATAAGAAAATTTGTAAAAATCTATTTACACTTTGAAATTATGAAAAACTTGCAGCTCTAATCATCTAATGATGGAGATTTTTGTTGAGTCAGACTAGGAAACACAAGGCATAAAAATATCTTGTTCATCAGTTTGAAAGGACAGTTTGAAGGCTTGTTCCGATTTTCCAATTGAAAATGTTCAATCAAGGATCAAGGTCAGAAAATGTTCAGTCAAGGGTCAAGGTCAGAATTTATTTAATCAAAGGTCAAGGCCAGAAATCGTTCAATCAAGGAAAATTGATAGCTCACAATCATTGGCATGCCTTAAGAAAAGTCATTGTAACGACTTGTAACAGGTATACTTGGATCACTGACTGGACATTTTCAGATTCGTTCTGAGGAATGATGTAACACAGATCATGTGTCAATTATGGTGCTATATATGAACTATTAAGTCCTTACAAGTGTGAGAAAGAGTGAATGGAAAATTTAATTTGTGTGATTGAGTGATTACTAAATGGCTTCTGTATTAAATTACCAAATGTATAGATCACCTGTCTGAAAGGTATGTGATTTCAGCTGATCTGCCTGACTGAGGGGTTTTTATATTAGCTCACCAGTCTTAAGGGTAAGTGATCTAAGCTTACCTGCCTGAAGTGGTAAGTGGTCTTACACCATTGTGTAATGTCCATTGTCTATCCAGCATCCTGTTTATCGTGTATGACATATTATGTATAAGTGACATTGAATCATCATATAAGGCCAGTATAATGCTGGGATGAAGGTCTATAAAGTTTGAACTTCAATTATTACAGTGTGTAAAAATATGTATAAAACTTTCTCATAGTAGCTAGGGGATCCAGAGGCATATTTGCCCAGTCATGTAATGATGTTGAGGCACTTTCAGCAGGGGTCAAGTTATACAATAAGCATGGTTGCCTGGTTTGTTATTGGTAAATTGAATGACTAAGCTTTGCAGGTTAACATAATGAAGCGTTGTTGTTAAAATGATAACCGCACTCCAGATCACAAGTCATATGTGTTAAAATCTTCTGAATAACTCCAAATGCATGGAGTCATGATATTCAACATGTGGCATTCAGATATGAGGAACTATCAAGTTTGTTCATATATATGGCCTTGACCAGCTTGTAAGGTCATAGGAGGTCATGACAGGTCGTGTTTAGGATATATGGTTTTCTATATATTAGGTATAGGAAAATGACATGGATCAAATACTTCAACAAGATCTTCAGCTGAATTTTATTGAAATCTTCTGAATAAAGGTTCTTTTAGTGAATTTTAAATACCCATATCAAATTTCACAGAACTTGAACAACACTAGATTAATACAGGTGAGCAATACAGGCCCAGTGGAATTTTTCATTTTTGTTTCTAATGGCCAGTCAATAGATATATATAGACACCAAGGTGTCTTCCTTGATCACCCAATTACAAAAGAGATTATATAAATTCTGTATTTGTAAAACATTTCAGATTGGGTAAATGTAGCTAAGATGGGGGTTCAATTATACATTTTTCAGTGGTGAGAGGACAAAGATTTCAACACTTGATTTCCCTAGCTCTCCTATAATGTGTGTCAGCCATTTGCATTGTTTCAAAATTATCTATCATTAGAAATATTCTTTCTTAAAACATTGTAGCATATAATCAGAAGTAAACTATGTAACCAAATTTATAATCCTGATCAATGTTTTCTTTTATCATTGTTTTATCTCAAGCTATTTAAGTTTGTTCTACTTTTATTATCTCCCCTTTTACACACATTAAATTAAGTCATCTCTTCATACATATTGGTGTTGATTCCAATAATCTTTGATGATTTAAACGAAGAAAGAAACTTTTCTGTGTACTGCTGGACTGGATATAGAACCTCTGTAATGATAAATGAAAGGTCACAATGGTTTTATTTAAGTCTTGACTTTAGAAATGATGTTTTTTTGCATCCTGATTGTATGAAGGTCGCGTGTATGTAATTGTATTTAATGCATATGACAATGGGAAGATATTTGGTTATGCTTTAGAAATAAAGATAAAAATCCTTTCCTTTTCCACACCTGTTAAAATACTCCTGGTCTTGAGAAGGGCAGGCTTAAGTTAAACATGTACAGTGAAAACTGATTACTAATTAGACCAATTAGTTGTGCCAGAGTAACGAGACAATCGTGTATTTAATGTTATTACTACCTCATGATAAGGAGTTTGTACAGTTAGAGCAGACACCAGTTTCTATATGTGTTTTACTGTTCTTTTTGTATTTTATTTTACTTATGGGCATTTAATTAGTTACTTGCCCCTTGTTCTCTTGTCACAAGTTTTCTGCTCTAACAGAATAATGAATATGTAATTATCTGCTGTTCGCTGTGCCCTTGACACTTATGGGTAGGTTTCTAAATAACTATTCCTGGTTCACCAGGTAGGGTTATCTTCCCTTTATCTCTTCATGATGTATTATCCATGCAGTTATCTGCCCTTGACAAACTATGATGTATATGCTGTATTACACTGTGGTTATTTGCCCCTGTTAAATATAGGTCAGTAAAATTCAATGGCTATAAGTCTTGTGTATGGTGAATGTTTGTAAGTGTATAACATGTCCTGTGTTTCTTTGCTCTATAACTGTTGTAGGAGAATAAGGAAAGAAGTTTGAATGATTGAAAGGGAGACATTACCTGTGAACACCTGTGTGTTCAATAGATCAACAACATAAATGAACATTATGTTCATTGCTCTAATCAAGTGCGAAACATTTCTAAATGCCAACGTGTTCATTATTGTAATTCTGATAAACATTAGTGAAGTATATCATTTAAATTTTCTATGGAAAGTTGGAAGGATTTGGTAGAAGACAACAGTAATAGTAGTGAAGCCATACATCAATTGAATGGAAGGACAGGTAAAATCACTGCTAACTCATAATCTTTAATCAGAAATAGTAAATACGACGAGTGAGAATCCTCCTCTAGGTAGAACAATTTGTGCAGTTATACTGTAGCAATGTAAGTGCTGCTCTGATCATCATTGTAGACAATACATTATGTCATTGTTAATATTTTTCAGCACATGATACTACCATGTGTTGTCAACGTAAGTCGTTATTAAACTAAGAATTATTTCTTTATTATTATTATTATTATTATTATGGCACTTCTGTGTCACAAAATGCAATATTAACTTATCCTCCATTCCATGGTGATACTGTGGAGAAACTGAAATAAAGTCAGAAATATACAGCTCTTGTTGTGTTGTTTATGTATGGGACAAGACATACTCTGATACACTCAAAGGTTAGAGTTCACTGTAGGCATTAGGGTCATAGTGAACTCAGGGGTCAGGGTTCACTAGGCATGTGGGTCAGTGAACTCCGGGGTTATGGTTCACTATAGGTATTGGGGTCATAATGAACTCAGGAGTCAGGGTTAATTGTTGGCATATGGATCATACTGAACTCGGGTGTTAGGATTCACTGTAGGCATTTGGATCATAGAGAACTCAGGAGTCGGGGTTAATATTATGCATTGGGGTCATAGTGAACTTAGAAGTTAGGGTTCACTGAAGGCACTGGGGTCATAGTGAATTCAGGGTTAAGGTTACACTGCGAGTATTTGGGTCATAGTAATCTCCAAGTGTTGGGTTGAGTGTTGTCATTAAGTTTATCAATTGAAATGCAACAAATGCTCAATCTTGGATGATGCCTAGTTAGAAACATCATATCTCTCCTCCAAGATTTGTTTATATACTTCAATTATTCATGAATTAATATCATGAATTCCAGCAATTAAATTAGCTACAGGAATTAATGTCAGCTTTAAGCTTGTTTTCTCATCCCATATGTACTAAATATATATGTTAAATTGTTGAGTGTTGATTGAATATATTGTTTGAATTGGGTACATGGTATACATGTATATACAGGGAAACATTCGCTCTGGGTTCCTTTTGCTCTCACATTAAACTCATTGTTTAGGCTCAGTGTTGCATTAGTCTTAAAAAGGACATAACTTAAGCAGGAATTTCCTTATGAAAAATAATGACAGGAAAATCTACACACTACCCTTACAATATTACTACAGCTTGTATGTTCTTCAAATAAGCTTTTGGCATCGATCAATACAAAACTGTGATACCTAACCCCTTGTTCATGGTATTGTCTCTCTGAACATTAAACATACAGGTAGACAAAGTCAAATTCAGGTCTAGAGGAATTCATTCTAAATGGACAACACAGCTCTAGACAGAAGGAATTCAACAGAAAATCAGGATGAGGTCAATTTGTAAGTTTTAATCCATTATCCAGTCATAATGGTGTTAATTTGTCTCATCTCATTACCATTCTCACTGGACAGCCTATCCTACCAGATCTCGGTTCCACCACGTATCTCCCTGTAGCAGGGTCAGCACCTGTTGGAATACTTCAGATAAATGCACTGTCACAAGTGTTTGGTAACCAGATTCTGTCACTCAAGTTCACATCCTACATCTTTCAACAGTGATCATGATGATACATTACGATGTAACACTTTCCTGCTATTTATGTGGCTAATATTACATATCTTTCCTTGACCACTTCAGCTCTTCACTTGTTTAAGACCTTGTAGAAGAATTCAATGATTAATGATGTCCATCCAGTTTGATGACTAAAAAAAAAGAGAAAAGAAACTTAAACCCTTGTATTGTTAGCTGAAAACAAGTAACATGTCATTATTTCCAGAGAATGTAAAGAATGTTTCTAGCCCATTAGTAACTTAAATAATCTTTCCATGCTCAACATCCTCTTCTTGTTTTCCATGGTAACCCACTTACCTTTAGCCAAACCTATCTGTATCATCATGGTAATCCTTGTCACTTACCTTAAGCCACACTTACCTGTATCACCATGGTAATCCTTGTCACTTACCTTGCCCCACACCCTCTGCCTGTATCACCATGGTAATCCTTGTCACGTACCTTGCCCCTCACCCTCTTCCTATATCACCATGGTAATCCTTGTCACGTACCTTGCCCCACACCCTCTTCCTGTATCACCATGGTAATCCTTGTCACTTACCTTGCCCCATACCCTCTACATGTATCACCATGGTAATCCTTGTCACGTACCTTGGCCCACACCCTTTACCTGTATCACTGTGGTAATCTTTGTTACTTACCTTGCCCCACACCCTCTACCTGTATCACCATGTTAATCCTTGTCACTTACCTTGCATCACACCCTCTACCTATATCACCATGGTAATCCTTGTCACTTACCTTGCCTCACACCCTCTACCTGTATCTCCATGGTAATCCTTGTCACGTATCTTGCCCCACACCCTCTACCTATATCACCATGGTAATCCTTGTCACTTACCTTGCCCCTTACCCTCTACCTGTATCACCGTGGTAATCCTTGTACTTACCTTACCCCACATCCTTTACCTGTATCACCGTGGTGATCTTTGTCACTTACCTTGCCCCACACCCTCTACCTGTATCACCATGGTAATCCTTGTCACTTACCATGCCCCACACTCTCTACCTGTATCACCATGGTAATCTTTGTCACTAACCTTGCCCCACACCCTCTACCTATATCACCATGGTAATCCTTGTCACTTACCTTGCCCCACACCCTCTACCTATATCACCATGGTAATCCTTGTCACTTACCATGCCCCACACTCTCTACCTGCATCACCATGGTAATCTTTGTCACTAACCTTGGCCCACACCCTCTACCTATATCACCATGGTAATCCTTGTCACTTACCTTGCCCCACACCCTCTGCCTGTATCACCATGATAATCTTTGTCACTAACCTTGCCCCACACCCTCTACCTATATCACCATGGTAATCCTTGTCACTTACCTTGCCCCACACCCTCTGCCTGTGTCAGCATGAAAGTATTCATAGAAGAGAATCAGGTCCTTCCACAGAGGATCAGTAGTGTACTTTAAATCTTCTCCTGTAAGGACATAGTAAAACATCAGATTGTCTTTCATCTCTGTTACTCTGGTAAGTCAAATCAGGTTTTGATTAGGCTATATCAAAGCAACTAAAAAGTAAAATATTTAGTGATTTCATGTTTTGATGATATTAATTTTAAAAGTGTCACTGCAGGTGGTGAAACAAAAAAAGAGAAAGTGATATTTTACTTTTCACAGACAGGTGACAGACATTGCCTTAGTTACCATGCAGTGGTCTTTTTCCATCTCTTGGCATAAACAAAGCAACAATCCTATTACAAATCTCCATGGCAATAGCCTGTAGGTCTAATGTCTGCCCAGAGGTAACACGAACTGTCATACTGCCATCACACAAAGTATGGTGCATCTCTAGGGCCTCCACCAATATATAGTTCACTGAAATTGGTAAAGGTTAAAGGTCATATCTTAAGAACACTTGATATCTTTCTTAATATGAATTATGAAGTAGGGTTTGCCTCTAGACATCCGGGTAGTACACTTGATATTTCTCTATATATATACATATACCCAGGTCTTTGACACTCCCAGTACACTTGGTACCTCTCTATATACCCATATATACATTTATTTATAAGACAATATTTAATATACTTACTACAGAGCCAGATTGGCCCTCTCCAGTTACTGTTGCCTCCAAACATTTCTGAGGTGGACTCGCCTGGATTATATTTAACTGGACTGTCTCCAGGATGGAATTCGTATGGGTTGTCCCAGTAATACTAAGTAAACAAAACAGACATATCAGTAAAGTCTTACTTATGTAATAAACAATAAGCTGATATACACAATTATTTTTCTAAGCTGACACAATACACACATGACGGAGATTTCATAAATAAAACATTCAGAAGTTTAATTTTATACTTAGTGGCTAAAAAACTATACCAAAATGTGCAGCTGACCTTAGAAAGGGAGCGAACTCCATACTGTGATAGGAATTCCTTCTCATCCGTGAGGTAGTGTAGGATATGTTCCAGTCGCATGTTTGGGACTGCAGACAGAGCAAACCTGCCATCCTTCAATCGCCATATCTAAAACAGGTACACATTTGACATTGATTACATATCTTGTACATAGAGTATTGTTACTGTTTGAATAATGAACATCCATTATAAATCTGATATTCAAATTGCTGTTCTGTAGATATTTTACAAAAGTTTCTTGGAAATGAAGCTCAGTGTTACAAGAGTGGTGTAAATAAGTCAGGTGTTAACCCACATGATTGGAGTGTTCTTTGCAGAGCTGCTCCAGTTGTATATAGAAAAGTTGGTCCCTTATTGTATTTAACTGATCAATCACAGTACAGGCTACCAATGGTACAAGGCCGACCAATGACCGAAGCTGTATCGCTGACCTCTGACCCTTCTTAGATAACACATCATAATAAAATTTGTCTTCATCATGCCACAAACCTGTAGGAAATAAACGAAGAGTTAAAACAAATCCTCAATGATGTATAAAGAGCAGTAAGTATGACTTGAATACCAGATTTCTGTTCCAGAGACAACACCACACACATTCTTCATGTTCAAATAAAATGGGAAGTTCTTGTTGTGTGCAGTATCTGTATCAGTCCACATTATATCACCACATTCCTGAAAAATTCTCTCATATTTCAACGGTCAATTTAAAGTTTGTTTGTCTATATTCCACTGCAAAGGTGATTGACAAAAGTTATTGTATAAAATGTGTAATATGAAGGCCCTTAAATCCTCAGCCATGGTCAAAGGGAGGTAACTGGTTTTATACCAAACACTCCAGTAAAATCAAATATCTTTTCTAAAATATTTTTTGTTGGTTCTTGATTTTGTTGAAAGATTGTACCAATGTACTCATGAAATCCATAATTAACTTTATGATAATCTTTGGCCATTTGTTAACATATAAAGTCCACAGACCAACAAAAAATATGAAAATAAAACCCCAACCAAAATTAACCTTTTTCATAGTACATTGGTATGTTCTTTGTCTGGAAGACAGCTGGGAGGCTGTGTTGTTCATGTAAGCCTCTGTGTGATGGTGAGGATTTGCAGCTGGGAGGCTGTGTTGTTCATGTAATCCTCTGTGTGATGGTGAGGATTTGTAGCTGGGAGGCTGTGTTGTTCATGTAATCCTCTGTGTGATGGTGAGGATTTGCAGCTGGGAGGCTGTGTTGTTCATGTAATCCTCTGTGTGATGGTGAGGATTTGTAGCTGGGAGGCTGTGTTGTTCATGTAATCCTCTGTGTGATGGTGAGGAACTAGCTGATTCATAGTGCTATCACACAAAAGTGTACTGATGAAGCCCTCCAGCATGACACCCTATGTGGTCACATTATAAAGACAATGGACAAGAGTACTGGAATATATACAGAATACTATCTAGAGCATAGCCAGTTTTATTTGACAGGAACTGTGAACAACACAAAATATATATAAATCAACAGTGAGACATCTAAAATAAAACATTCTTCCATGAAGACAAAAGATCCCAGAGGGATCTTGGCACCCACCATCTTTTGATCTTTATTTTTTTTTATTTGAATCTCTTTACTTCTTTTCTCTTTTGTTCTTTTCTGATTTAGCTCTTAATTATACGTATTTCAAAATTCCTCTTACAATATATTGATAATAATCTTATTGGCCACTCTACGTTTCTGATCCCTCCCAAAATCCAAAGGGCACAACTAAGGACCAAGGGGCACCTGCACATGAAATTTTAGAAAGAAACATCCAGTATTTCTAAGGAAATAGATGTGACTAATGTACATAGGGTGATTTGGATATCCAACTATCTGATGATGTTGGGCTCATAAATAAGGGCTAATTCTTCATGGGACAAAATTCATTATCTATGCTGTTAGATTTATACAGCTGTATATTTGATATTTGTCTTGCCTTCTGCTTGGGAAGCCATTTTAAGCCATCCAAAATGGATGAAAATAACAATATCAAGTACATCATAATTATTTCCGTCTGGATATAAATTTTTGTGGAACTCTCCAGCCATCTTATGCCACCTACCTCCACACCTAATATCTAAGTTTAAGGCCTGAAACACCTTAACAAAATCCATGAGATGTGATATAGCTGAATCTGTGTATCCTAGTGTCAGGGCCATCTCCATCATATTAAGGGCAAATAATGCCATCCAGCCAGTAGCGTCTGCCTGAAGATGATACAATGAGGGAGTAAGTGACATAACATGACATTGTTTCAGTGTAAATGACCTAGTATGGCAGTACTGATTGTAAATCAGAACCAGAAAGGCCTCTGTATGATAACCTGCTGTAAGATTTCTCCAAGATCATATTTACACAGTCATTCTCAGCCTCATAAGTGTCCCCCTAACTGTCCCCCCTAACTGTCCCCCCTAACTGTCACCCCTAACTGTTCCCCCTAACTGTCACCCCTAACTGTCCCCCCTAACTGTCCCCCCCTAACTGTCACCCCTAAGTGATACACATTATCTTACCACTATTTTACAAAACACTGACACAAACTTGTAATTTAATCCCTAAAATAAAGTTATAAAAGATTCAGGTAGTATTGCATGCCATATGTCTGATAATGCTGATGTAACAGAGCTCATCATTCATCTCACCTCCATTAGGATTTGAACCAAGGACCTATGGCTTACTAGTACATTGCAGCTAGTATTTTCCAGGGTTACTTACTGTTCTCCCCTTCCAGTAAAGAACTAACTTGACCTCAGGTTTCCAGGGACTATAGCGATACTTGTGACAGTAATGTTAAGTATTATTCCTGAATCCCTACATAGGTGCCAACATAACAGAGGTCATTATTTTTTCCAATATCTCTGCTAGGATTCAAACTTGTGTCCTTTGGTTCATTAATCTTATGCTCATCTGATGGCAACCAAAATTACATATAAAAAAAAAATTAAAAACAAGAAAATGTATGCACATCTACAGATGGCCCATAATATTTCTGTTTCAATGTCTTATCAGATTACCATGGCAACCAAATAACCTCATATGTTTTGAAAATTAATACCAGATAATTACCATTTTTCATAACAATTACCAGGGGTAGGGGGGTATATATAAAATTTCAGCAAAATTAGACAATATTTTTGAAATTCAAACATATATGACCCCTATGACCTATAAAATAGATAATCCTTATAATGAAAATAGAAAGCCCCTTCTCTCCTCAACTTACACAGGAATATCAACTATCAAGGCGTTGTAGTTCTGGAGAGGGATTAATGATCACAGATTGACAGATGATTGACAACCCTTTCATCACATCCTTAAAAATGGTGTCACAGCTAAAAACTTTCTTGATATGTGCATCAATCTGTATTTACCACTTAAGTTACTGAATGGGTATACTGGCTCTGCGATCAGAGCCATAATTCACATTTTATTATTACAACTTGTTGTAGATATAGATACAATAGTAATAAATTAATGTTCTTATTTTTCCTAAAAGGAACATAAGTCATTAACAAACAACAACTGCTTACCTGTTCCATTTCTGTGTCAACAGGTGTGGGTGCTGATCTATTTATAGCACTGATGTTATCGAGGCCCAAGAACCCTCCATGGAATATGTATTGGTTCCACAAGCACTTCTCCGTCAACATCCTGGGAAAATTAAAAATAGTAAAACCCATGTACCATGGAGTCCTTCCCACTGTTCTAGTATTATTGAATATTTAATTGCAATTTATCAAAACAAGTTCAAGGAAAAGAATCAGCTTCCAAACCCAGACAATATCACAAGATAAATTAAGGTTAATTTCTGTCTATATTGGAGGAAGATATGGACATCTGTTACTACAGGGTAACATTGCTCTATAACCTAGGTCTGTAGTTCTGGCCACTCAAAGGCATTGGATGTTAGATTAGCAGACACCAAAATGCCACAATTTCCTAATCAACCAGTCTTACCTATTAGTGATAATCAGACTAAGCCAAAGGAAATTCCTGGCTTATCATAAATCTATCACATATCCCAATGGTAAGTCGGGCTGAGCCACAAGTGATAGTTCAGGCTGAGTCATAGGAAGGCCCTGAATCATTAACCTGACACACATACCATCAGAAGTTCAGGCTGAGTCACAGGAAGGCCCTGACTAATGAACTTGTTGTATGTACCATCAGTAGTTCAGACTGAGTCACAAGAAGGCCCTGACTAATGAACTTGTTGTATGTACCATCAGTAGTTCAGGCTGAGTCACAGGAAGGCCCTGACTAATGAACTTGTTGTATGTACCATCAGTAGTTCAGGCTGAGTCACAGGAAGGCCCTGACTAATGAACTTGTTGTATGTATGGCTTATGAACCTGTCATACATACCATTGGTAGTTCAGGCTTAGCTTCTGGAAGGCTTTGATCAGGAAGTCTGTGTCCTTTGATCCACCTTGTTTGTACACCTTGAGCACTGACCAAGCCTGAATCGGGGGATTCATGTCACTAAACTCATATTCACATCCTGGCATCTGAAACAGACAATAGTGGAGGAACAATTTATAATGTACTTTTCTCACTCTCATGTGAACAGGACAAGATATACAGTTCTGTATCTTGTTACTTAGTACCTCTCCTTGTTACAAAATGTAACTGAAAACTAAAACTTAAATTTCAGATATTAGCAAGTAACATTATAGGTACCAAAACTGTATCTTGCCCAAGTTTCTCCACAGTGTACTGCTTTAACTTCATATTCTGGTCTTAAAAGAGCTATGTTCTAATGAAAATTTGAGAAATGTATATCCAGTACTTCTTATGGAATGCTGTTAAACAAACTTTTATTATAAAAATCAAAGATGGCCCCATGTCTGCCATTTTGCTTTGTCCCAAAATCGAAAGTGTAAAACTAGGGGAACCTATATAAGAAATTTGAGAAACACCAATCCACTACTTTTAAAGAAGGAGTGATAACAAACGTTCATTGTCAAAACTGAAGACGTCTGACTGTCAGCCATTTTGTTTTTCTGATCCCTTTTTAAATAAAAAGGGCATAACTAGGGCCTAAGGGGAATGTTTGTATGAAATTTGAGAAGCAAACATCCAATGTTTCTTATAAACTAGCATTAACAAACTTGCAATTTCAAATCAGGGCGATATGGCAGCCATTTGCATCTTATTTCTTTGATCAGCCAAAAAACAGGACAATGCACAACTAGGGGCCAAGGGGAATATTCATATGAAAATGAGAAATATCTGTCCTGTAATTCTAAAGAAATAATATCTTAAAAATCATAATGTTAAAAAGTAATTTTCGAAATTCAAGATGGCCACTTGTTGGCCATTTTGTTTTTTCCAAGAAGTCCAAAATTGCTGAATTTACAACTAGAACCCAAGGGGAACCTTCATGTGAAATCTGAAAATCATCCATTATACAAAGCTCCAAAAAGAGTGATAAAATACTAGTACTGTTAAAACCCAAGATGGTGGCCTGAACATCCTGGAATGATAATGGAGGGCTAAAAAGATATTGCCAACATCCAAACATGATATCAATAACATACCATTAACTCAAGGAACATCCGAAAGCTAAAATTGATCATTAAATAAAAACTCAATATGTAGTAAGCCTGGACACAACAAGTTATCATTGATTGCACACCACGCACAGGGTTAATGCACATGACAATCTGTAAAAAGTTACCTGTCCGGACGGATGGAGAAAACGGTCAGATAGTAATAACAGCAGCTGGTCTTTCGCAAAGTCTGAGTCAAGTCTCATCAGCGGAATCATCTGAAAGGCTGTATCCCATGGAGCAAACTGGACAACAACAAAAATAAAAAAATCATGTACAAGTTCCTAATGGTAGTTCTATACGAGGGCTGATTGATAAGTGGTGAGCCTTGTGTTGAAGAAGTCAAGCAGGGATGTCTTTATTTAGCTCTACTATTCTTGGACTATTTGAGGCTATGTATCAGAAGACTTGTGCCATTTGGTCAGTTTATGTCGAAGAGGTAGCACTCGTAAGTAAACAAGGCAAGTGATTTTTGCAAAATGCACAAAATCATTGAAAAAGCAGTTATTTAGTATTTTCATAAGAAATGTCCAACACCTAAGGATATCCATACTGAAATGGTAGCAACACAAGGGAATGATGCTCCTTCATATGCTACAAACACAAGGTGGGCAGTGGAATTTAAGTGTGGCAAGAAGAGCCTTTGGGATGATGACTGTCCTGGAAGGCCTGTCACTATTGCAACCCCAGAAATGGTCGATAAAGTCCATGATATTGTTATGGCTGACAGGCAAGTTACAGAGAGATATATAACCAGTATAATTGGGATTTTATAGGAAAGAGTACATTCAATTCTTACAAGCTCTCAGCCCACTGGGTGCTAAGACTTCTGACCGTTGGTCAGAAGCACACCAGGTGTGCCCTGGCTGCCATTAACGATTGTGGCTTTGAATTGATTGAGCATCTGCTTTATTCACCTGATCTTGCTCCATCAGACATTCATTTATTTCCACAATTGAAAAAAAGGCCGTTTCCTGTACCAACTTTTGGTCAGATGATGACGTCATATATGCAGTGGAGGACTGTCTGATTTGTCGAGAAAATAACTTCTTTAAAAGTGATATTGAGGCCCTTAAACATCGCCGGCAAAAGTGTATAGATACTGTAAGGGAGTATGATGAAAAATATTGCACTATGTCTGCCATCAAACCCTTAAATATGAGGCTCACAACTTATCAATCAGTACTCATATATGGAAAGTTCCGGTAATAGTATTATGTACCCTTCTTTTCATAAATGTACAGTGTTAAACAGATCCAACAGTGTAGTATCGCAAATAGCAATACTTTACAGTACCATGGTCTACACAATGTCTTCTTACCCAAGGAAACTCCCATTTATCAGGTACAGATATGATATCATGAGCGTTGAAATGTTTCCATTGGTTATTTCTGATCGTGGAAGGGTTCCTCTTTTTTCTAAATGCGCCACAGCACCCTGCATCTTGCCTGTCATTCTTGTGGACTTTGTCAATCCAATCTTTGACGTTGTAGCTGTAGTACTGTTTGTGCCAGAGAAGTCCAGCACAGGCTTGTCTGGCCACCACTGACCACTCTTTATCCCAGCCATCAGGAAACATCTACATTAATAACAGAAAGATTCAGTCTTTAAGTTCAATGTGATACAGGGTTTCTTGTCTGATAGTCAGTATACCCTGTATAGTCTACTGTCCTTACTATAATCCTACTACATGCAATTTTGTTAAGGAGAAGTGTAGACTACAGTGAACTTTATACAACTAAATCAAATGAAGCTTTTCTCATTTAATTTTTTTATGTTTATACTTTGTACATTTACCCTTTAACTTTCCCAAAAATGAAAATAGAGATGCAAATTTTATTGTGAAGTAATTTTTTGGTATATAAAAATACAAACCAATTGATAAAAATCATTTGCTGCCAAAGACCTCTGTTTTATAACATCCTGAACATGTTTTGAAACATCCCACAGATTGCTTGTGTTACAGTTTTCCTTTGGATACAGCCCCCAGCACACCTTCTTGTGACCACCAGGGGGCACTGTTAGCTGATATACAGCTGCACACTTTGTTGTTGGTCCCTCTCTCCTGATTGCCTCCTTCTTTCCTGTTTAACATATACATAACCCTGAACCTAAATATAGTCAGATTGAATCTGATGAACCTAATGAAAACAAGACATGACTTAAAATCAACATATTCTACTTAAATTCTATATTTATCCTTTAGTAAGTCGAAGGAACCAAAACACATTCCTGTGGCTTGCAGTAGGGAGATTTGGTGAACATATTTCATTGGGCTCAAATTTCATGTTTTTTCAGAAAAGTTCTTTTTTGTTGGCATTGATTTTGTGGATAAATTTTATTTATGAAATCCACAAATACAAAAATTTCACATTAATTTTAATCTGTTTATCATTTTGAAGATCAATGAAGTTCTGGATAAAGAGTACCCATGGAATCAACAAAGAAAATAATTAATTTTACAGTATACAAGGCATGTGTTTACATCCCTACTAAAACTGCTAAAGGTGTGGGCTGCTTACATGACGTGGGATTATTGTCTGATAACGTTGGTTATGTCTTGTACTTACCATTAACAACATATAGATGAAAGGCATCCTTGTAATATTGTTGTTCTTTAAGGCTGGATTGGAGGTATGTACACTTATCCTCGTTTTCAGTAAACACTATTTCTGGAGGACGTTCTGCATCATCAACACCAAGCCTAACCACAAACGATCCTTTGTGGCATCAAAGAACATAAAATCATAAATAAGACTTAATAAAATATCATACACAGAAATCTATTTATACTGAAACTATTTGGAATTTGTAAACATGTTAACGTGTGGATTAAGAGCATCAAAGAAATTCAATGCAGATTAAAATCTCACAAAAAATAAAGCACACCTGCTAGAGAAGGGAATCTCTTAAAGAAAAATATTAAACTTGACTGTTAATTTATTCAGCAATTAATGGAGTATTCATGGACAGTTGCTCTACAATGACCTGCAGAGGTTTTAAAACGAAATCAAGTACAAATAGACTCCCATGAGTGAGATGTAAACCTACCTAGACTATAAACAGCCTCCAGGACAAAAGGTGTAGTCTGTGACATCTTAGGACGGGCATCTTCTTTTAAAGACTGCTTACACCAGGTGTTTCTGATAACATTGTACACATATGTTTACCTCATGATATTGAGAAAAAAAACTTGGGTGAGTCAAAGTGAATTGGAGATATGGTAAGTTCATCAATCAGGTAACGTATGAAATAAGTATGTGATTTTATCCATTACATGATCCAATATTTTGCAAATATTGCAGAAAACAATTAAATTTTCATTATATATCTTCCTTACGTGTCCCCATTGTGATGTAATCATGTAATTTGAAATATGTGACACCATTTCGTCTCTAAGTTAGTCCATAATGTGAGTATATACACAAAACTATGAAATAGGTATACTGTCAGAATAATACAGCAAACCTCTGATGAATATGCATGTATATAATGTATCTAGGTAAGATGTGACCTTACCTGTACCAGAACTGTGGTATAATGGAGATGGATGCAGTACTATCTGATCCGTTATGGAGAGTATAAGAACAGACAAGGCTGCCGTTGGTGTCCTTTCCATACTCTGTATACACATCCCAGTAACGGTTCTTGTCAAACACACCTGCATGTGCAAGACATGATAAACAAGTAATTTCATCTCACATAAACATTGCAGAGTTTCAACATTTAATATTGATTAATGTATGCAGACAATAAGACTAGCATATCAACTCATCCTGCCTTTAAGATTAAATTATTCCTATTTAAGTCCAAATCTGAGAAAGGTTAGCTAGTTCTACTCAAAATCTACATGTCTCAGATGTTGAGATAGAAAGCTGTATAGCACAATGACTGGAACTGATTAAAGTTTTTCACTTCAAAAATATGATATCTTTATGGGAACTTTAAACAAACATCATCAGACCAAGTGAACAAAGGGGGATAACTCTAGATACAAAGGTATACAACATAGTGAGTTACAAAACCCGGTCCAGCAAGTGACACTCAGTCACCCTGAACATTATTCAAGGATTAAAGTGTCTTTTTGCTGATTTTATTGAAGGATAAAATTCAGTTTGGTATAAATATTTGGACTTATATTTACAGTGTAAACTTTCAATTTTTACAAATGTTGTTGTATTTACTATGTACAAATAATTATTCACACAAATATCTTGTCTTTGTTGAAAACTTGATACCAAGCAATTCAACATTGGCCTTTGAACAATGTTTTTATGTACATGTGTATAAAGCTGTGTTTTCTTAAGTATTGTGTACAATGAGTATTATTGAATGTCACTTGAAACCATCTTTAATTCCGTACATGTGGTCTTCTAGTTTTATTGGAAAATAAAATTCAGTGTCTGCATGTAGGAATCAAAAGGGTTTAAACTACCAGTTCACCCCAGATTGTGAATGTTTCATTACAAAAATTTGACTTTGTGTGTGGCAGTGTTAATGAGATACCGTTGGGATAAAGTGACACAATAGAAATAAAGGGAGACAATGTTGTATATATTGCGGCATCAGACCTTATTTCAGTACAAGACACTTTGCCTTTTTCACAGATACCCGCTGATAGAATGTATTAATCATAGCAATAATGCATTGGGAACAAAGGGAGACGACTTTGTACATAAAGTGATATATGTGGACTGAAGGGAGATAACTTTGTACTGTGGCTCAGCACCTGATTTAGTGTGAGACACTTTAACTTCTCTACAGCTGCTCACAGACACAGTTTGTGAAATGTGAGTGACTTGCCATAGGTTTCTGACAAGACATTCCTCAGATAAAGTGGGTATGAACCAATATCATGAAAAGAATAATATCACAAATATTTGAATCACTCTAACAGATTAAACAATAGAATTACAAGGCTACAGCTATAATATAGATGTAATATATAGCATTATAGTATATCAGTTTGAACAACCTTCTAACTTTTTTTCTTTTTAAGTATCATAAGTCAATACTTTTTACATCCATTTTCCTAATGCAATATTTGAGCTATGCTAGCTTCAGACTAACAACACCATCAGCTGACATTTCAGGGAGGAATTCCATTTCACGGTTGTTTCTTTTCTGTCAAGTTTGAAATGTTTTTAAATTTAAGTACAGAGCAACAAAATTGACATTCTGGTTTAACAGAAAAAACTTCTTCACAAAACACAATGGTATTCAGAAAATATGATAAATGTCAAAATAAAACAGCTAGAGTTTTCATCAAAATCTACAAGTAAAATATTCTACCTGTATCCATGATGTCAAATTCTCTGTCTGTTACTTCCCTTGCCACATTCTGGTTGCGGAGGCTGACATAGGGAAACTCATCCATAGGGTAACGGTAGAGTGACCTCATGTATGTGTGGTCTGGAGTGTTGTCAAGGTAATAGTACAACTCCTTCACATCTTCACCATGGTTACCCTAAACAAACACCAATACAACCTAGATACCATATACATTATACCTACAAGATAAAGTCACCTCCCAATATAATAAATACACCTACAGAATATAGTCATCTCACCATGGTTACCTTAACCAATATAGACATCTCACCATGGTTAACCTACACAATAGAGTCATCTCACCATGGTTACCCTACACAATATAGTCATCTCACCATGGTTACCCTACACAATACACCTACACAATATAGACCTCTCACCATGGTTACCCTACACAATACACCTACACAATATAGACATCTCACCATGGTTACCCTACACAATACATCTACACAATATAGTCATCTCACCATGGTTACCATACACAATATAGTCATCTCACCATGGTTACCCTACACAATATAGTCATCTCAACAGGGTTACCCTACACAATATAGTCATCTCACCAGGGTTACCCTACACAATACACCTACACAATATAGTCATCTTACTATGGTTACCATACACAATACACCTACACAAAAAAGTCATCTCACCATGGTTACCCTACACAATATAGTCATCTCAACAGGGTTACCCTACACAATACACCTACACAATATAGTCATCTCACCATGGTTACCCTACACAATATAGTCATATCACCATGGTTACCATACACAATATAGTCATCTCACCATAGCAACCCTACACAATACACCTAAACAATATAGACATCTCACCATGGTTACCATACACAATATAGTCATCTCACCATAGCAACCCTACACAATATAGTCATCTCACCATGGTTACCCTACACAATATAGTCATATCACCATGGTTACCATACACAATATAGTCATCTCACCATAGCAACCCTACACAATACACCTAAACAATATAGACATCTCACCATGGTTACCCTACACAATACACCTACACAATATAGTCATCTCACCATGGTTACCCTACACAATATAGTCATCTCACCATGGTTACCATACACAATATAGTCATCTCAATAGGGTTACCCTACACAATACACCTACACAATATAGTCATCTCACCATGGTTACCCTACACAATATAGTCATATCACCATGGTTACCCTACACAATACACCTACACAATATAGTCATCTCACTATGGTTACCCTACAAAATATAGTCACCTCACCATGGTTACCCTACACAATATAGTCATCTTAACAGGGTTACCCTACACAATACACCTACACAATATAGTCATCTCACCATGGTTACCCTACACAATATAGTCATATCACCATGGTTACCCTACACAATACACCTACACAATATAGTCATCTCACTATGGTTACCCTACACAATATAGTCATCTTAACAGGGTTACCCTACACAATACACCTACACAATATAGTCATCTCACCATGGTTACCCTACACAATATAGTCATATCACCATGGTTACCCTACACAATACACCTACACAATATAGTCATCTCACTATGGTTACCCTACACAATATAGACATCTCACCAGGGTTACCCTACACAATTACACAATATATCATCTCACCATGGTTACCCTACACAATATAGTCATATCACCATGGTTACCATACACCATCACCATAGCAACCCTACACAATACACCTAAACAATATAGACATCTCACCATGGTTACCCTACACAATACACCTACACAATATAGTCATCTCACTATGGTTACCCTACAAAATATAGTCACCTCACCATGGTTACCCTACACAATATAGTCATCTTAACAGGGTTACCCTACACAATACACCTACACAATATAGTCATCTCACCATGGTTACCCTACACAATATAGTCATCTCACCATGGTTACCCTACACAATACACCTACACAATATAGTCATCTCACCATGGTTACCCTACACAATACTACACAATACACCTATACAATATAGTCATCTTACTATGGTTACCATACACAATACACCTACACAAAAAAGTCATCTATGGTTACCCTACACCATGGTTACCCTACACAATACACCTACACAATATAGTCATCTCACCATGGTTACCCTACACAATACACCTACACAATACAGTTACCATACACAATATAGCCATCTCACCATGGTTACCCTACACAATACACCTACACAATACAGTCATCTCACCATGGTTACCCTACACAATACACCTAAACGATATTGTCATCTCACCATGGTCACCCTACACAATATAGTCATCTCACCATGGTTACCCTACACAATATAGTCATCTCACCAGGGTTACCCTACACAATACACCTACACATATACAGTCATCTCACCATGGTTACCCTATACAATACATCTACACAATATAGTCATCTCACCATGGTTACCCTACACAATATAGTCATCTCACCATGGTTACCCTACACAATACACCTACACAATATAGACGTCTCACCATGGTTACCCTACACAATATAGTCATCTCACCATGGTTACCTTACACAATACACCTACACAATATAGTCATCTCACCATGGTTACCCTACACAATACACCTAAACAATATAGTCATCTCACCATGGTTGCCTTATGTTTTATTTGGTTGTATAAAACATAATCTATTAAAACAAAATGACTGTTTTCATTTTAGTTAGAAAATTTAGCATGAAATTTGTAAAGAAACTTGAATCCCAGAAGACCCGGAATTGTCCACATTTGTGAGTGAATGACTTGATAATCTCAAGCTACTGAATTCATACAGATTGCAACTAGGGATAACTGTTCTCTAGAGCAATGTCAGGACTACAAAAACAGCAAAAAGAATAAATATGTACAAACCTCTGGGCCTGAAAGACCAAACAGCCTCTCTTTAAGAAATGGATCTTTACCATTCCATAGCGCAAGACTGGCACACAAACGACCTTCCCAGTCAGAAACGCCCATCAAACCATCCTCTCCCCACATGTACACCCTTTCACGGGCTGCATCATGGCCAACAGCATTCCAGCTGTTATTAGACATAATAATGTTTTAGATAATTTTTTTATTCCATCAATTCACCAATTGTCAGGAGAATTATAAATCACAAGCTGACCAGACATGAAATTAAGGCCAGGTATATTCATTAATTTCTGTCAACTTAAAACCAGGTACAGTGAAAAATTGTGGTGAATTCCAAGGGACAAATGAGATTGATTTCTTGTTATGATATTTTACTATAATACTGTACACCTGTCTAACCTCCCTGACTTACTGTACACCTGTCTAACCTCCCTGACTTACTGTACACCTGTCCAACCTCCCTGACTTACTGTACACCTGTCTAACCTCCCTGACTTACTGTACACCTGTCTAACCTCCGTGACTTACTGTACACCTGTCTAACCTCAGTGACTTACTGTACACCTGTCTAATCTCCATGACTTACTGTACACCTGTCTAACCTCCCTGACTTACTATTCACCTATGTATTCTTACAGACTTACCAGCTATTACCCTTCACCTCTGTGTCCTCTCTGACTGTTCCCCACTGTCGGTCAGACAGATATGGCCCCCAGAACTTGGTATCATACTCTGTTTCTGTGGGCAACTCTTCCTCAATTTTCAGTTCTGTCTTGGCACGCTTGGTTTCTTTTATTTCCCTTTCATCCCAGCTTCTTTCATGTTTCTTCTTTGAAGATGCACTCCCCATGTTCAGGGTTGCTGCACTGCTTCCTTTAATTCTGAAGCATTTGATAAACAAATGTAACTTTTCTTTTAGATATAAATCTATAACCACACATCAGCAGAAACCAGCGACTACTTAAGTACCATCCACTCTACATCTATATATTCTTTACTCTATGATATATTTATATGAATCTCAGTGTGCTTGATATATTGTCTGGTGAATCGATATACATATCTACCTTTGTTTCATGTTGCTGTCTCCTTCCTTCCTGTATTTCCTCTAAGACAGTCGTGGGAGTCTTATCCTGTTAAAGCATCTGATACACCATACTCCAGCTCCGTATCAATTGGAAAATCATTATCAGTTATATGCTTAACATGAACTATAATTCTACTAATTAAAGCGCTTGTGCGACAAGAGTCTACTTTCACTTTCAAACATTAAGTATGTTCCCATGGAGGTTTCCAGGTATTTGATTGCATTCGTTTTGTTGTTGTAAATAAAGGCCCAGCCATGTATGAAGATCAAGTATTGTCAGTATAAGAAATATTGATGTTGTCAAACTAAAAAATGAAATTATCCTACCATATGATATGCTTAAGGGGTCGATGTTCAGATGGCACCAAAATCAAATATATTTTTCCAGTTCTGGTCTCTTTTTTCCTTTCTATAATGATAAAAAACATGTCTACACAACTGGAACACAAGTCGTTTTCAAATTGTTTTATTAATTTTATTAGATATTTTATTATTATGTCTATAAAGTGTCTTAACATTAATCATTGTTAGTATGTGCATGTAGTAATGTAGAAACATTGATTTTAGGTCCCAGCTGAGCGACAATTTCAGTGCAATTTCAGATTTAGATTTGAACAAGTTTCTTTTGGATGTCATAGTTTGCTGATGGGTAGATGCTATTCAGAAGTGCTGAAGTAAGACATATATATACATTTTTTTTATTTTCACTGAAACATTTTCCTGAATAGGTCATGCCATTAAAGAATCTGACCATTTTGGAAAGAATTATACTAAGTATTTTGTATTCAGCTTATCGTTGTTTTATGAATGTGCCAGGTGGAGGAAAGCCGGAGTTTCCAGAAAAAAAAACACAACCTGCAGCCAGTACCGAGTAACTACCTGATATTGACCTTGAACCCACGACCAAGAGATGGAGGGCAAGAGACACAAATGGTCAGACGCCTTAATCACTGGGCAACTGTGACCCCTTAACTTGTGAATTACCCCAGGGTTATGTTTATATGAAGATAGTGTTCACGACATTTAAATGAAAAGCATAATATGACTTCAGATGATAAACTTGTTATGTTAACAATATGGCAGTTATTGACAGATATTTGAAAGAACAATGTAAATGACAAGGACCATTTTTGATACTGCATGTATCTTATGAAATTATTTCCTAAAATGAAATAATGAAGCTTATATTTCAAAACATTTTTTTCATCGTGGTATATGTCAATAGAACAAAACTTTCTATAACTTTTCAAAGACTTCACAGTCATCTTTCAATTGTGGGAAGAAGTCATCTAAATGTAACCATACATATGAAAATGTTGACAGTACAGGTCACCTTACTATCCTCAGCTAGTGAGAATTTCCTTTATTTGATTAGTAGGGTGTCAGACTAGAGAGAGAAGGGTTGTTACAACTGTAATTTGAACCCCAGCAGTGACAGGGTGTTTTTCGAAGACTTCATGCAGGTTGGAGTAGCATAGAAGTTGCGAGTACAGGTTGCCTCAATAGTCTTATAGGAATTTCCCTTTTTTTGAGCAGTAGAGTGTCTGACTAGTGACTAAAGGGCCGCTAGTTGGAACCACAGCAGTGACAAGGTTTAATAATGATTGTAATAGTAACTTTGTTTAACCCTTAGGTTTGTAATGGTAACATTGTTTGACCCTTAGGTTTGTAATGGTAACATTGTTTGACCCTTAGGTTTGTAATGGTAACATTGTTTGACCCTTAGGTTTGTAATGGTAACTTTGTTTGACCCCAAGGATTGCAAAAGTAACCGTTTTTTACCAAGAGGATTGTAATGGAAACTTTGTTCTTGAGTCTGAGGATTGTATTGGTCACTTTGCTTTTGACCACAAGGATTGTAATAACCTTGTTTCGATCCCAAGGACTACTGATATATGGAACCCAGAGGATTGTATTGATGACCTTGTTTTTGACCCCGAAAGGTCTAACCTAACTATCCTTGTGAATACAATGAGATATGAGGTTAAACTTGTACAGATTTATGTGAACTTGCATTGACATTTGATTAAGAAATGACATTTGTGTATTGATAACATTAGAACAGTGCAGTGGTGATTTTTACTCAGAAAAACAAACCTGATTTTGGAATTATTACTTTTCAAATTAGTTCCAATCACCTAAAATGATTGACATGGTAGCTTAGGACAAATGAGGACCTACATAGGTTTGAGAACAATCCATCATGCACCTATATGAAATTGCAATAACAAGCTACGACTATAAAATCCAAGATGGTCGCCTGTTGGCCATTTCTGTTTTTCCTCACCAGTTTCAAAATGTAATCATGCACAACTATGGACCAGGAAAAGATTGTGATATTTGAAATGATCCATTCAGAGCTTCTCATTATATAGCTTAACAAACAAGAGGCCCAGATAATTTGTATTGCTCACATGGTTATTACGGCAAGAATGCAAGAATAATGAGTTCTATGATTCTTATTCTATGTTCAACATATATGTCCAATAAAGGTCACTATGAATACTCTGGTTTTAATAAAAAGGTGTTTAACTTGAAGGTCATTTACTGGAGGAAATTATGTAGTATTCGTATCCTTTCTTAGCCCCCAAAATAAAAAAAAAAAATAATTATAATACTTAATCCTTTGAGAATAAGGACTTCTCAAGAAATAACAAGCACAGCCTAAACCTGGACATATGGAATATGGACAAAGCCAATTTGGACAGCCCACCATCTGCTGACTGTGGTGCTAGAAATAGAAAACCTGTAGTCACTAATGATTTTCAATGTCTGGAGAGATGTCAGATCTGTTGACATCAGATTGAAGTCTCGGAAATTATAAGAACAAAAGACAATTTAACAAATAAGTTTATTTAATCACAAAACAAAAGTTCCATATTTTAAGTTTAAAATGCTTCAGCCAGATTGACCATGGCATTCCTTAGTTACAAACACTGTCTTAAAAGTTTTTCTATCGAAAAAAGTTTTGTCTAGTGCTGAAAATGGCTTATTTTTCAGGCCATCCATCAGGCATAGGGTTACTGTCATCACAATGGAACAATGAATGGTTTCCATCTCCCCAGGGGAATGGCTGAAATAACAAAGTTAAAAGTATTAATGATGAATGAGACTGATAACAGACTTCTTACCTGAAATTCTAAATTTTGAATTTTGGTTAAATAATTTTAAAATAAGACGAGAAACCTATAGGCCTAAATGTTCGCCTGATCTGGTAATTATTTCTTTACACATAGCATGAGACACATTATTATGTGTAGCTATTTGAAATTTTGCTTAATGAATTTTATGAACTCTTTCAGTATGTTTCAGAACAAGAAATCAGATATCAATGGTCAATTAATCATTCCTTTCCTGCCTACTCTTTATTTCTGTTAATATATTTTTAACACAATAGTCAATATTTTTCTAATGCTTGTATTCTAAAATGACAAGCATACGCCAAGGGTCAAGATATACAGGTCACCAAAGGTCAAAGGTCAAATAAGTCATCAATATCAATCAATATTGCATACTTTTCATCTGCAAATCTTAATTCAAGTTAAAAGTTATTCCAAAGATAAATGTATAAGCCATCACAGGTCAAATAAGTCATCAATATGTTTATAATATATGTACAATCATGAGGTAGTTATGCCGCTTGAGCATACGTCAT
Organism: Ylistrum balloti; assembly: GCF_031769215.1. Classification (NCBI taxonomy): domain Eukaryota; kingdom Metazoa; phylum Mollusca; class Bivalvia; order Pectinida; family Pectinidae; genus Ylistrum; species Ylistrum balloti. Next base: position 540,107 of record NW_026782201.1, read on the forward strand.
AATTGAATAATTGAAGAAGTCCCCTCATTTTATGTACTTTAGGTATGCAAAATTACTATTATGTTGTCCTGAAGAAGCCCCATAAAGGGGCGAAACCGGTCGACAATAAATTGATGAACCAAGCCTCTTCACCTGTTGTGATTGACTACTATGCCCAATATCAATCAGTATACTTTTGTATATGCACATGTATACATAGTTTAATAGAGACCACAAAAATTACAATTAAATCCATTAAAATTCAAAGCTCATTGATATGATCCTTAATCTTATTTACCTCTTCATGTACACATACTGCTAGAAAATCAATTCCAAGTCATTTTTCAGTATTGTTATCTTGTCCTTTAACTAAAATGAGTGTCATTTTTCCTAGAAAATTTCATCAATATCATTCTTATGGTAAACCAGCTATTAGTATTAGTTCAGAAGAGATCCTAAAGTTGTGTTTGATGGTGGCAATCTTGAACTTCTTTTCCATTTAAAACATGATAGAAATTGATAATATCCTGTATTGACCATTCCTATGAAAATTCATCAAAATCTGCCTAGAAAAGTTTACCAAAGGTGGATGGAGTCAAATAGCAAAATCTCACTTGAGTCTTTGGTTCAGGTGAGGGAACTAAAAATCTAGTCAGATTCTAAGCTTCCTGCTCCAGTATGTAATTTGACATGTCAATTGTCATAGTCTCCTGTGACGACTAGCTATAGGGTATAATCGCTGGCAACTACCTTCATTAATGCATTTGGTTTTCCATAACAGTAGATATATACCAAAACTTTTGATTTAGTGGTAAGTTTTAGTAGGAATAATCACTGTTTTCTCAACAAATTAATGTTATAACTTACATTTTTCCTTATGTACATGTAATCATAAGGGAGGTACTCAGGACGCTCTTCAGAGTGTTCCTCAGTCAGTATGGTTAGAACCATTCCTGTGATCAGAAGTGGGATGGATACCTTGAGTGATGTCTTGTATTCTTTCTCAATCACCGCTGAAAATGTAAAGATAATCTGTGATATTTTGTTGAATATTTCAAACAAGGACATGAAGGTAAACTAGGACATGACAATGCTAATAAGGCTATCATAAATGTTGAGAGAATTGTTTGTTTAAATGGCATTACTGTACCCATCATGTACTAAACACTGTATATAGCTAGTCAATATACATTTTGCAGGGTTTTCCATAATTTTGCTAGTAGTTGGCTGTGTAGTGTAAGTAGGAGGCTGGCCTGCCATGTACGTGTAGTCGTATATGGAACATTATCATGGAACTGGATTGGTGTAGGCAGCCAAATGATCAAAGTAGCCGGTCAAATTGGCCGGCGACCGGCTCTTAGGAAAACCTTGATTTTGATAATCAGATTTTAACTTCAAATTGTAAAAGTAAAGTTCTTACAATGGGGTATATATATGCATAACACAACTGACTTCATTAACATTTTGTACTCTTACATCCCAGTTCTGAGGCATTCCATAGAATGATATCTGATTCTCCTCTGAATCCTAGGAGCCTGATCTCAAACAGATTATACACAGATATACAATATCCTTGATCTTTTCATGGAGCAACAAACAATTGTATCTGTCACCTATGACACCAAAAGTATATCATCTTTATCTGCATTTAAATGATGTTCTATGTCATATTTGAACATTTATTAGGTCCTATAATGGTGGTGGCCATTCTAAATATTTTGGAGAGTAAAGTCATTAGGGAAAATGAATGGAAAGACTTAGTTTATAACATTTAATTGTTTGCACACATATGCAAGTTAGAGGAGAAAAATTATTTATCTTTGCATTGATGTATGATTTACAACTATTGCACTGCCATTGTTGTGAACAATATAAAACATTGCCTGAATGCTGAGCCTAGGAGAGGTCGCTGAACTTGGCCTCTTTAAACAGCCAGGAATTCTGGCTATTGGCTGCGACTAAGACAAAAATAAAATCACGAATAGACAGTCAGAGTCCTTCGGGCTACAATAAAATTAACGAAAGACTTATCGAGTTACCAAAACACTAGTTAAGTTAATATTTCTAACGTAAAAATCACTTCTACCAAAAATAATTGTCATAACACTACATTTTTCATAATAAAGAATCAATCTTATCATAGTAACAGAACAGTTTCATATGTCTACTTATTCTTTCTGTTTAGTTGCAATTCATCGACGTAGTACCTATGCTGCAATAGCTATCGAACAATGTACACTCATTCTTGAAGTGTCCGAGACTGATGCACCAAGGTCAGGGCGAGGATATACTGCACCGGAGTTATACATCGGACCTATTCTTGACTTTCAGATGGTGTTCCAAACCCGATTAACAAATTAGCACGGCGTACTTGACGTGTGCAGTAGCGTTGATAGCATGATTTACATCGCACCACTGTTACCATGCATTATAAGAAAAGACTTATGGGCCGGTAAATTGTGTAGTTTCATGTCGAAGTTCACATCGATATACCTTTATATTCTGGGATGTAATATTCGTGAGCTCCTTCTTTTACACTCTCTGTTGGTCTATAAATGTAGCCACAATCCCTTTTTGGCTGGTTCGCTGGTCTTTTGACAGCATTTTTTAGAACCTGCCGCATCAGACCAACTCTCGACAGCGCCATTTTTGTTCTCGAAGGTCAGAGCACGTATGATATGTCATAAATGCGGCGGTGTCACTTAAACCACCACAAAGAGACATGAGTCAGAAATCTAAGTTAAGACTCACAATAGTATTTATTTATTATAGATGTATAACATTTCAGTGTTGGATATTTGAAAGACTACCGGAAATATGTTATAATGAGTAAAAAATAATAAGTTTAATGATATTGATAAAGCAGTGGTACAAATATGACGACAACAAAACAGGAGACAAACATTACTATTGTAATGCCATGTTAGGATCAAAATACAGACCAGCCAACATGAGTATACATTTATTAGTTAATGATACATAAGAGTATTACTTCGTTAATTGTTGTATACAATTTTCACGTTCACAGCCACACAACGACAAGTTCCTGATGGTGTTTATCACATTGTCAATGTCGGTATCGCTATTTATTAACCCTTTGGTTGAGGGAGAAAACTTGTACGCCAAACCAGGCCTCGACTACTTACCGAGCATGAATTTTAATATAATGAAGAATATTGCTCAAAATCAAACATGTTAGCTTTTATATTGATATATTGATTTTATCAACATCTTTTCTCATCTCTCAGCTCTTCTATGAATAGAAACTTTGAAATCTTAAGCAGAGTGGTTAACAATGATTACTATTTTTGGCTCCTTTTCTTCAATTTACATTTCATATTCTGTGATGTGCTAGTTTACGTATGTAATTAAATATTTTTTGCATAGTTGAATATATGAAATTTGTCTGTTGTCTGTATGTATCTATATGGGTTTTTGTGTATGCATTTGAATATTAAATTTGTGTGACCAATGTAACAAATGTATTTTACTGGTGGTAGATATCATGAACTGTTTCGTGTTGTTCGATATGTATTGTGAATGAAAAATAAAGGGTTGAAAAAGAAGAAGAAATAATAACGATAAAAATGATGCTGGCTTTGTAGAAATGCATTGAAATATGATTTGTGTATTATGTGTCACAAATGAATATGTAATATGACATGTTTATATATTTTTGTGTTTTATCTATAACTAAATTCTTTGGCATGAATTACTACCTTATATAACATGCGTTTTTGATTGAGATAAATAAAAAATAAACAGATATCTTCATATTACATATTCAATTATGTAAATAATTTTACTCATTTCCTCGATATTACAGAATGATGAAATGTATAATTTCCAATGATATGATGAAGTTGTATGAAGGTTTAATACAAATTTATTTCACAAAAACATCCATTTCATTTTTGCTTCACTGGCAAAATCTCAATCAATTGGAAAAAAACTATGCAAAATTTCTGCATCAACTATTCAAGAATTCCAGGATACTGTATCTGATTCTTGAACGTAAAAATATGAAATGTCAAACTGCAAAATGAGGCAAAATGTATTAAACCAAATAAATAATTAAATTCTCACTTTTTTGAATTGAGGTTTTTGTAAACCACTTAGAGCAAATTTCTGACATCCCAGAGTTATTCCCCTTGTTATACTCGGTTCATATTCAGGTCAGATGTACAAGTCCTAACTTCGATATTTTGGTATACACAGCAAATATAGTCCATACTATTCCAAAAATGCAAATAGTTTATGACTATTTTTCGAAATTTAATTTCTGACAACCTTCTATAAGAATATATTAGAAGTTTGGTACAGTGTAAAGCGATATAAGGACGAAGAGTCAGATAAAAAAATTATATTAAAATTTATCGGGTGTTTCTGTCTATTTAAACGGCTTTTCACAGCTACTTCCGGTCGAAGCAATCGGGTCGTTGATTTTGGTTTTCGAAGTGAACTGATAATTGCTATGACAATTAAAACCTCAAAACATGAAATTGAAAAAGGATGGGGAATAATAACCAGAAACTGCCGTTAAGAAAAGCTCAATCTGTTCCAGGATCTCAGGTAAATGTTGACACCAGTCAAACACCACTTCTTGTCCCGGACCGAGGGACCTAGCGGAATCGTTCTCTGGCCGGCTATGGATCACCAAAAACTAAGACACAATATAAAGTTATAGCTTATCTAATGATACCCATTTTAACCCATCACTTCTTATGGGGTTTATTATACAAACATTCGCAAATATGGGGGCAAAAATGTATACGCAATGCAGTTGTATTTGAAAACATTGTATACCCCTATATATATTAAATGTACCGTCTGGACATCGGTTCAGGACCGTTATGTATTTCGGAACGGCCATTTCGTCGAGCCGTATCACATAAACTAATGACTTTCGTGATCTTGCATCCGGATAATTTTGGTTGTTATAACATGTCACGCTTTCAGAAAGAATAAAAAATTGTGATTTAAACCATTCATCATGAAATATTATGTATCATAAGCAAAATGTGTATTTTTCTTAATATACATTGTTACATGTCAAACATCCTCAAAGATATGATGAAATAACCCATCAATTCATCCTCATGAGCCAATGTTTCATTGTTGTCTGCCATGTGAATAAAAATTGACCATGAATAATAGGCAAGGCCTTACAATTTTTTGGCTAGGGAACTCAAAACTTGACCATCTTATATTGGAAACATGACTATTTACAAATTATCGCTTTTGAATACTCATTTCCAATTTCATTTTAAACAGCAAGTTGTAGACAGAGAGATGAAAAATCAACTTTATTTAAATAGTTTGTGTTATAAAAAAAGAAGTTTACCAAGAAATATGGCTCATTTGAGAAAAAAGTATCAAACAATAAAAACTTGAATCTTGCCATTTAGAAAAGGTGCACACACAAACACAGATATCCACCACTTTCGCTCTGTAAATGTATTTTGATTTTTATTTTCATCAAAATACCAATCCTGTTCCAATGATGATTTTATGTAATACTTCTGGGTCACTCTAAGCTCACTCAACCGTCTCTGATTTAGTGATATCACCAGAAACGGAAGTGCAGTCACATGTCCGATATACATTTTCGTCATTTCAGGTGAGCTGATTCAAGGTCATATCTATGGATTTTTTTTCTAGAATATTACACGTATTTCACCGATCAGTCTTTTAAAGAAATCTTATGGTATGAACACAAGTCATTTATGTATTTGTTTGATGTCAGTTCGTCAACATAGCGCAGCTAGCGGAAAATGATTCATAAGAGGTCCGAAACTAATGCGCCAAGGATATTATAAAGGGGATTTGAAAATAAGCTAAATGGTAGACTAATTCTTCTTCCCTTTGAAGATAGTAAAATACTGATAGTTTGATAATGTGGTACTAAGTAATTCAAAGGCTGAAAGGCTGTAATAGTGGACTTAAAATATGATGAATAAATGATAACGAGGTATTAGATGTTGAAATCTGGTGTAAGATCAATTTTAACAGTATCAAAATTTGGAAGTCTTGCATAATTTATTGTTGTTCATTTTAGGGTACTTAGAATCAAGGATGATTGAATTTGTAATGTGGTGTAACAGAACAGAAAAAAACACATTCTGGCCAAGTGCCTATACACAGTTTACACACAGGTCTCAGCATGATAATCCATTTCCTTAACCAATTAGCCAATGAAAGCATGCTCCATCACCTGAGTGAAAATCTGTATTTAGCACAAAAGAATACTATCAGTTATCACTACATGTGAATGGTTCAAAGATTCAGCCATGCAGTTTTTGAAGTCTGCTTACTGACCATCCATCATACATGTATTTCAACCAAATTGTTTTTAAGTTGATGTGTGCACATTTATCATTTGGTTAAATTTGTTTAATATTTGCTGTTTTGTTTGATTGTGCCTTCCTTCTTTCTTGTTTATAGCTGTAAACATACTGATATTAGAATAATAAAATATTTGAACAGCAGATGATGAATGGATAACAAATGAATAAATAATGATGTACATATTAATAGTTTAATGAGAAATTATGGAAAAAATTAGCATTGTTCATGCATTTATTGCAGTGTGCTACCAAGATCAACAATTAAAATGTACACTTAGATGACAAAATTGTGCTATTTTAATACATGTATGTTTACAATTCTTTTTTAATTTGACTCTGAAGTAGTTGTATTTTCTCTGTCGGAATATAACTCATTAGTTTAGAGTAGTGTATTGGTAACAACAGAAAGTAACATTTTTAGTCAAATATTTTGTTTGTGTCAAATAGTTTTATTACAGGTATTTCTTCATCTTCGATATTTGCTTATAAAGATTCATGCCCCGTAATTATTTATACTTCTTCATAAACCCCTAACAATGATTTCATTTGTTTTTAATTTCTAATGTACAATTAATCATATCTTTGTTAAAGACAAATGTAGCTTGACCCCAGATATGTATGCTCAGGCAGCATTTGGCAGTAACAGTGTGCAACTCTTACATTGGTTTTCCCTGTTCAGCAAGTTCAAGAAGGTGAGAAAAAGTCCTAATATCGTAAGGTAACACTCGGGGAAATATTTAGGTATGTAGTGTATATATGTGTGAGCTTCATACTCAGATATTCATAAGACCTATTTTTTTTTTACATATTTTTATTCCATAAATGAAAAAAACAAAATTGAATTTAAGTGAGGAATATCAATCAGAGTGAGTTCTATAGATTTATTACTCACAGTCAAGCGCTCTCCAGGCTTCATTAGGAATTTATATACAATGGTTACCTGAAACCATATTTTGACATTATTTACAGCATGGTAAAACTGTTCAAAATAAGATGATTTTTGCCCTCAGACTGGTTAGCATTACTTACATCAATTTTACATCCAGAATGTTATTTGTTTACTTGATATAACTTTTTACTTGGTGTAAACAGAATGTCGCTGGGACAGAAAGATATTGTTTTGTTATTTGGTCAGTTTATAGAGGTAACCACTATCTAAGGTGTCTGTAGATCTAGGCATTTAAAATGAATTTGAGTAAATCTATAAAATATCAATACTAAAAAAGTGAAACACGATAATATTTTCGAAACATCTTTCTGCTGTTAGGCTTGTGATAAAGTGAATTGGCAAACAACAGCAATCATACTACATTTCTCAATTTTCGAAATGGGTTATTGTTACTTTATTATATGGAAACAATAGAAAAACAGTTTTCAGAATAGACAGAATCTGGATAAGATAGGTTCTTAGGAACTGCAGGTTTTAGAACATGCAAAATATCAATATGTAGACAGGTATCCAGATTATGCAGTGACCCGTTTAGACAGGATGTACTGTATGTATATATACACATACACGTATAGGATGCTGTTTATATACAACATGGCTTGCTTATTGAAATTTGGTTTTCATTGTCCTCAGATTCTCACATTACACTACGTAGTGAAAGTTTTTTCTTTTGGCGAATATATGCATTTTGGGTTTTGTCTTGTGTATTTTATAGGACAGAAAATACAACGTATCTGTGTATACATGCATTTTAGTAATTCAAATTTTATCTGTCAGTTATCAATGGAATGGGATTTCATTTGCATTCCCAGTGACCAGCTGCTGTCACTGATAACTTAATTATGTCTGAATGTATTTAATTTTTAAGTGCAGACCAAAGCATTGTTAAATTGTCCAAAATAATTGATCTTTGTATTGCTTCAGTATTATGAATTCTGATAATTATGAAACTCACAGACATATACAGTGAAACCATGTTAGTCCAAACACATTTGTTGAGTTAAATTTTATAATCCAGAATAACAAAGGAATCTCTTTATATGTTTCCAACTCCAACACCATTTTCTGTGTGGTCAGGTGACGTACTGGTAACACACTTGCCTTTCTCCTTGATGGCAATAGTTTGATTTCCCAAATAGACATGAAAAAATATGGGATCACCTGCCTGACCACATGGGTTTTCCATGGGTTTTCTTCCAAATTAAGTTGGAAAAGCATATTTTGCAATTTCTATAAAAAAAAAAAAAGATGGAGTTTGATTTGATTTAAATTAATTATTCTTTTTTAATATGAAGTGTTTGGATTAACAGTGTTCCAGTTTACCTGTACATCCTAAATAAGGTAAATTAGAGTTAGTGACTACTTCAAATTTCTGAACATGAAGGTGTTAATTTACAGGGACAATAACACCAATCACTAGCTACCACGCTAGCTACCACGCTTTGCATTTCAACACCACCAAGGGCATGACTTGAAGATCTTTCAGATCAGGATTTTATTGTCACACCCCAAATTTAAGTGAGGAATGATAATGTTTTTCCAGTTCTTAAAACAAAATAAATTTTGTATTTTAAAGGATGTTTTACCAATATATGTAGCAATATTATATGATATTGTTTAAGAGGGATAGGTGACAAAGTTTGTGTTCTGTGGGAAGGCTTGGTCAATGGAAAAAAAACTGTCTAAACTGTCCTTAATAGTTATTTTCAGTTTGAAATATAATATATATTGTTAGGAAAAATCTGTCAAAAATATCCTGTACAGTTATTTGTGAATCAATGGTGACTTTCCGTTTGATCTCAGTTAACACTGTTGTGAGTTAACATTATGCAAAACTTTTGTTGTTTACAGTTTATAGCTATCTTACTAGCCTGACTTTACTAACAAACACATTTTTCTTCTCTATTGATTGGAAAATTTAACCATACTTTGGTGTATATTTAGGATTTTGTAACTTTAATAAATCATCTATATTTATAAGTTTAAATAAGTCCCTACCTGTTGATAAATGTTAGTACACAAATAATTAATTAATGTTAAGTTTGTGCCATCAAAAGCATTCTTTTGTACATATTAGTATTAGAAGTCTGTATCTTGATTAGGGACATAGCTAATATGTTGTATGTCATCCCCTTTTCATCCCTCTGTCCTAGCAGGATGTACATACATTCATGTTAACCATGACCGGTATATAGCATTGCAATACTATAATATTTATACTATGCTACACTATACAGATCCTGTAATAAGTTCACAAAGCCAAGACTTTATTTTTCACTCAAAGTGATGGGCTTATTACGGGACAATGAAATGACATTGATTTCTATTTTACTTTACAGAGTACATAACAATAGGTTTATCACCAGGTATATGGTTACATTGCTGAATAAATATGGGTAACATGGCATTCATATCAGCTATGAATTTTATTCTGTCATCTTGATTACCCTTGCTGTCATGTACTTTACGATCATACCTATGATCTTTCTCAACATGTTTTGAAAAAAGTGTGATATTTGTAAACTCATCTTATTGCATCTTAATTCTGAATTTCTATGATTTGTTGTTGAGATAAGTTTATAAAAGTACTTAACGATAAACTTCATTTGTCGTCATGTAATTAATTTTTTTGTTTTGTATGCAAAATGTTTTTCTCTGATTCATCAGCTTTTCTTTTCATTTTTGATAAAAAAAATATCATCTAGCTCTGCCCAGTTTATAATGACTGGAAGATTTGGCATCAATAGCAACACACAACCTTGCAGCGGGTCTGTTGAAACTCCTTTTTTTATGAATGGAATTTCTGTTTGCTATTTCACATATACCAGGTGTGGTGTCATTCAATAGAGTAAACTATAGTGTAATCTAGGAAACATCAGCAACATATTATCTGTTATTTCAGGATTAGCAAGGAATGCTAGCCAACTTGCTCTTCTCCCACTCACCACTGTCACAAATTACTACTGCTTATCATCCAACACTCTTTCTCACTGATGATGTAAACAAACCACCTGTCATGTATGCTTTCGGAGCCCCTCCGCCCACTGTCTCGACACTATGTATTTCTATTTGGAATGTGACAGGCCTGTTAATGAATGAACTTTGAATGGCAGGAAGTAGCATGATTTATGTATAGTAATTTGTTAAAAAGTTCACTGAATTTTTAAGTTGATATAGTGGGATGAAAGAAAACCTGATTTGCAAACTTATCATGAACAGGCAGTGTGCATTGATTCAGTTTACAAATTGACTATTCTTTCATACCAGGATAAAACTGAGAAAATATTTTTATCAAAGCTAGAATAAAAATTAAAAAATGATATTCTACAGGAAAGTTAAAATTTAACCTGAAGCATTAGTCTCAGCTTCATAGATGTTTTAGGTATTTGTGTATTGATCATGAACAATGGAAAGAAGTTTAATGCAAGTTGTGTATTTATGAAAAGGTTTATCATGTATTATCTTATAATTTAATTGTACATTTTAATGTATTCGTGTTTTAGATGTTGGTTTGCATGTGTGGATTGTCTAAAATTTAGGATGTTGGTTTGCAGGTGTGGATTATCTGAAATTTTGGATGTTGGCTTGCATGTGTGGATTATCTGAAATTTTGGATGCTGGTTTGCATGTGTGGATTATCTGAAATTTTTTATTTCTGCTTGAGTGCATTTTGTGCATTTAGTGGAATGGATTAGAAAAACAACCTTAGCCTACCATTATTTTGTCAATAAATGTAATCCCAATGCATTCTCAGTCCCAAGCCCATAATCCCCATTCTCTAATTCCCAGTCTATAACCCCCAGCCCATAATCCCTAGTCTCTAATTCCCAGTCTATAACCCCCAGCCCATAATCCCTAGTCTCTAATTCCCAGTCTATAACCCCCAGCCCATAATCCCTAGTCTCTAATTCCCAGTCTATAATCCCCAGCCCATAATCCCTAGTCTCTAATTCCCAGTCTATAACCCCCATAATCCCATAATCCCTAGTCTCTAATTCTATAACTAGTCCCTAATTCCCCTATAACCCCCAGCCCAGTCCTAATTCTGTAATCCCCAGCCCATAATCCCTAGTCTCTAATTCTCAGTCTGTAATCCCCAGCCCATAATCCCTAGTCTCTAATTCTCAGTCTATAACCCCAAGCCCATAACCTATAGTCTCTAATTCCCAGTCTATAACCCCCAGCCCATAATCCCTAGTCTCTAATTCCCAGTCTCTAATTCCCAGCCCATAATCCCTAGTCCCTAATTCCCAGTCTATAACCCCCAGCCCATAATCCTCAGTCTCTAATTCCCAGTCTATAACCCCCAGCCCATAATCCCTAGTCTCTAATTCCCAGTCTATAACCCCCAGCCCATAATCCCTAGTCTCTAATTCCCAGTCTATAAACCCCAGCCCATAATCCCTAGTCTCTAATTCCCAGTCTATAACCCCCAGCCCATAATCCCTAGCCCATAATCCCAGTCTCTAATTAACCCCCAGCCCATAATCCCTAGTCTCCAGTCTATAACCCCCAGCCCATAATCCCTAGTCTCTAATTCCCAGTCTATAATCCCAAGCCCATAATCCCTAGTCTCTAATTCCCAGTCTATAATCCCAAGCCCATAATCCCAAGCCCATAATCCCTAGTCTCTAATTCCCAGTCTAAAACCCCCATCCCTTAATCCCAAGTCTCTAATTCCCAGTCTATAATACTCAGCCCATAATCTTCAGTCCCTAAATCCCAGTCTACAACCCTCAGTACTTAGTCTCCAGTCTCTAATTCCCAGTCTACAACCCTCAGTCCTTAGTCTCCAGTCTCTAATTCCCAGTCTACAACCCTCAGTCCTTAGTCTCCAGTTTCCAAATCCCAGTCTACAACCCTCAGTACTTAGTCTCCAGTCTCTAATTCCCAGTCTACAACCCTCAGTCCTTAGTCTCCAGTCTCTAGTTCCCAGTCTACAACCCTCAGTCCTTAGTCTCAAGGCTCTAATTCCCAGTCTATAATACTCAGCCCATAATCTTCAGTCCCTAAATCCCAGTCTACAACCCTCAGTCCTTAGTCTCCAGTCACTAATTTCCAGTCTACAACCCTCAGTCCTTAGTCTCCAGTTTCTAATTCCCAGTCTACAACCCTCAGTCCTTAGTCGCCAGTCTCTAATTCCCAGTCTACAACCCTCAGTCCTTAGTCTCTAGTCTCTAATTCCCAGTCTACAACCCTCAGTCCTTAGTCTCCAGTCTCTAATTCCCTGATTAGTTGAAAGCTTTTGGATGATGTGGAGTCCTGACTACTGTAGATACACATTTATGTAATGCTATATCAACTACAACAGTTAACACCAGTGTTCCCACCAAGTGATTAATTCCTGTTTATTCTGTATTTGGCCAATTGTGAGGCTTCATCAAGACAATATAATATCACAATTCATTCATTTTATTTACTTGTATTGCTATAAAGTTTATGGATATGGATGACCTTGACTCATAGTCAAAGTTACAGCTTACCTTTATTTACTTGCAAGGTCACAGGTTCAATACATGTCTTAAAGCTTGATAAAATGACATATTCCCTATTGTCCTGGTATGGTACTGGTCACAAAGGCCAGCCTAGTAAACTGTTGGAAAAATAGGCCAACAGTATCACAACACCATGCTATCAGAAAAAGTCAATATGCACAGGTTTCTGGGAAATGGCTCTAACTGTTGAGTCTTTTGTTCAATTTTATCCAAACATGAATCATTGGTTTTACTAATTATGTCCAATCATTTCTTATGTAAATGTTTTTTTTAAATGAAAACTAGTTACCATAGCTTCACAAAAGAGGATTCTGATTGATAAAATTTCAAAGATAGTCATATTTCACTGAAAATTGTTTTATAGGGAAATTTTTAGGGATGGCAAAGTCAACCTCATTGGTAAGATATTCCAGGAAATCATTTGCCTTGGAAATAGAATAAAGTATCGTACTTGGTTGGGATTTCTTTACAGGTTAAAAGGTGCTGTTCTGATGTATTGGTGTTTTCTCAGTGTATTCCTCTTGATGATAGCTGGAGCCTTACACAGACTCCTGTCTGTGTTCAAGTTATCTTAGATTATGAAAATTCAATATAATCTAAAACGTAAGATTAAAAGTCATCATGTCACTCTTAAACAGATCAGTTTATTACATGGTAATATACTTGTATAAAGTCATGCACTTTTCAACTAGAGTTATCTTCTTTATTACTGAAGTGCAATGTAAAATTCAATCAAAATATGTTTATAGGAAATGAGATGATTGGAAAATCAGTCATAATAGTAGCTGGAACAATGAGTTTGGTTACACCTGATTGTATATAACAACAAATTTTAATGTTTTATCTTTGGCAGTTTTTACAAGCCACTAATCCAGATTTTGTCAGAGGAACTAAGACACGAGGCTCGGAGCGCCTTGTCCGTGGTAAATCCCAGGATGAATTGGATAAAGGATCTGAAGCTCAGTGGTCAGTACCTTTGGTTGAAGCCCTGTTTCTCCCTGATTTCCCTGTCAGAGGCAGTCTTGAGGAGCAGGAGTTTGAGGTAAGACCTTCATTGATTGTTACAACTTCCTGTTTTTATGTTTGCCTAAAATTTTCCATGTAGCATATAGTTACCACTTTGCCTGACCATCTGTGTACAAAATTCAAGGCCTGCAACTCCGTAGTTACAGAGTTATTACGCTTTGTTAAAATTTTGTCTCTGGATCATAACTTTGCTTACATTAACACTAGGGTAACGAAACTTGATGAATACATTGACCATACTAAGATGATGTGCAGAGTGATAAATATGTGTGACATATTGGTCATATCAGAGCAATGTGCAGTGTTCTGAAATTTTGTGTCCAATAAAGCTGTTTTCAGGGAACATTCATCACTTTTGCTGATATTCTTGTTTTAATAAGTTGAACTTGAGCTAAGTCTTTGTAAATTGTATTCTTTTCGGTTTAGACTGGAAATCTGTACGGATCATATGACTCAGGAATTAAGGGCTAGAGTGTACACAGGTCAATATCTAGGTGTGTGCATGTACTTTGGTTTGGTTTGGTTTTTATTGCCTAATGTCCTATCAACACCCAGGGTCAGTTTAGGACATCCTCCAGTTGTATTCACGATGAGTACATGAATTGCATGCAAGTGTTTTTTGGAGGCTGCAATGTTTGTGTCAGCCACCTTGTGACATTACAGAGCTGATGTCAACTTTATATTGCTATCCTGAAGGCCCCCACAGGACACCCCACCCAGTCACATAATCCTGAATTATACTAAAAACAGGCAGACCAGTTAGTTGTTATACAACCACAATGCTGAATGTCAAGCAGGAAGCAATTAAGTGCCATTTTCAAAAACTTCTGATATGTCTCGGCTGGGGGACAAAGCTTTTCTCCCAGGTTGAATGCTCAGCTTAAGGCCAAGAAGTGAGGCAGTGATAAGGGAGAGATAGAAAGAAAAAAGATGTTTATAAATTCACAGAATAATTTCCATTTGAACAGAATATACTTTGAAAAGAATTAATTTAAATGCTTTGGCTATACAAATATCTTGGTACTAGAGAGGAGGAATTTACAATGCACTTTTGTCACGCTTGAGAGAATAGGACAATATATGCAGTTCTGCTTCATGGTCGATGGATTACTACTTCTCCTTATTACAAAGTGTAATTATAAACTAAAACTTCATATATTATCCAATTACATTGACATATCAGAAATAAATTCCACTGTTGTTGCTCCACATTTTTTGAAAATTATAATTACTTCTCCATGGAGTACTGCTTCTGATTTTGGCTCATCAAAACAGGTGAGCTATAAAAGGTGAGCTTTAATGCTGACCTTTGAGAGATAAAAGGTAAGCTATAGATATCCCTTTGGCCTCTGAATTTTTATACACTCTCAGCTATTTTTGTAATACGAATTTAATTTCAAACATAATCATGACAAATCCATTTTTATGTGACTTTTTAATCAGAAAGAACAAAAACATTTAGTATGTTATAGTTTTAGGTCCTAGCTACTTACATATGAATGTTTTCACAGGTTATGGACGTCATAGCAAAGGGTGCCTATGGAAACGTATTACGGGTCAGACGTGAGGATGAAAAGCAGGTGTATGCTATGAAGGTAGGTAACAATTGATCACAGTTTGTATCAGGTAAACAGTATTGATTATCAAGGAGCGACTTTATATCTACTAAATAAGTAACATGTTTACAATTTGTTTTCTCCAGAAGAATTCTCATTTTGAAATTTTTTCTTTTCTTTTTCCTATCAAAATGTTGTAAAACAAAATTCATTTGTTCAGAATATTGCTTATTACTTGTTTCATCAATAATAATTTTTGAGCTACATTTGTTAGAGCTCTGCGTTGTCATTCTGTATCAAAATATTGCATGTGTACGTTATAAATCAATGTACCATCTTATGATGTATTAACATATGAGTATGCAGAAAGATATATGCTCACATTCCCTGATATATGTGTATTATTTTGTTTGTCTGCTTACTGTTTGTAAAGGTTGTTA
This sequence comes from Ylistrum balloti, assembly GCF_031769215.1. Classification (NCBI taxonomy): domain Eukaryota; kingdom Metazoa; phylum Mollusca; class Bivalvia; order Pectinida; family Pectinidae; genus Ylistrum; species Ylistrum balloti. The sequence goes on from NW_026782201.1 coordinate 555,899, forward strand.
TTATTTTTTATAATGGTTCTGTGTTTGGCTATTTTGGTTTATTAAGCTAATTGATACTTCTAACATAATATTGAAAGAGTAATCTATATTCCATTTCTCCAGTCCTGTCATTATCTGATGGTGAGCTGTTCACATTTCTCTTTGTCCATTTTTCTGTCATTAAAAAGTTCTTTTTATCAATCTTTCTTGAGAAGTACTAGATAGGTCATTCTTAGATTTCATATATAGGTTTCCCTTTGTCCATAGTTGTGCATTGTATATTTTAGGACTGACAGGAAAAGCCAGATTGCCAACAGGTAGCCATCTTGAATTATGGCAGTTATAGATTGTTATTGCTATATCTTTAAAACTGGATCGTTTTCAAATTTCATGTGTAGGTTACGCTTGGTCCTTAGTTATACAATGTCCATTTTCAGACTGATAAGAAAATCATAATGGCTGACTGTTTGATTTTGACATTCGCAGTTTCTTATTAGCCCACCATTATCTGGTAGTTGGCTATTCAAATCACCTAAGGTCTGACATCAGTGAAATGCCCATCCCGAAGCAGTATTTATTATCACTATTTCTTGTGAAGTACTATATGGACCTTCATCAGATTTCATATACAAGTTCCCTTTGGCCCGAAGTTGTGCTTTTTGAAATAAAAACAAACAAAGAAAAATGGCTGACAAACCGCCTGTTACTTAATGAGCATGAAATGGATCTTCCTTGAATTTCATATTTGGGTTTCACATGATCACATGTTTTGTTTGCCCTTCTGATATTGTGACTGATCAGATATGAAAAAAATGACTGATTTTGAGGCTGACCAGAGAGAAATGTCTGACAGACAACCATCTTGAATTTGACATTTTAAAGGTTATTATTGCTATTAATTTAGAGGAATTGTCAAATTTCATATCATAAAGAGCAAAAAAAAAAGTAAAAGAAGAGAAAAGATCCAATATTTAATGTAGATGTTTTAAAGATCAACTAGTGGTAGAAACCAAGATCCCTCTTGTGTCTCTTGTTCACATTATATATCTTTGATACAGAATTCTCAAATCATTTGGTTACAGGTGATGGGTAAAACTCAAATTATAGTCGAGGGTGCAATACAACAATGTAAAGATGAGGCAGCAATACAGGTATGTTGATGCCCTAGGAAAATACATTACATTGTCTTCTGTTGTATGATAGTTACCTGTACAATTGTTATATACATTGTCTTCTGTTGTATCATAAGTAACTGTTACAGTTATTGTTAATAACCAGGAAGACTGATGTACAGTTACTGTACATAACCAGGGTGACTGATGTATGTAACCAAAGTGACTGATGTACAGTTATTGTACATAAACAGGATGGCAGATGTGCAGTCATAAGTCTTCAAGAAAAGGGAAATATCAAAACTACTGAATCCCCAGTAAACATTGGTAAATGTTTCATAATGATTCATGTTTTATTAGTACATACTTCTATAAAGAATGAATCACTTTTGTTTAACATAAAACATTTCCATTCTATTTTCAGGCAATGCTTGGTGATCATCCATTCATTGTGAAGTTACATGAGTACTGGCAATCCAAAAAGTTTTTGTATATAGGTAAGTTTTGTGTAAATATATAACTTGTGTTGATATCAAGAGGAAAAAATAAGTGTTTTTATAGTCAACCCTGATATTTTGAAATGAGGTACCCTTCATTGTTATCAAGAAATGCTAAATATTTCAATGAAAGATAATTGAGCTGTATCAAGTAATTTGAAAATCTAATTCATATGTTTTGCTGTTTGACTTAAACAGCAGAAAATGTCAATTTCTTTTTAAAATGAAAACATGACATTTAGAGTTTATTGTAGAAATACCAAGCCTGTGTTATTATATTTGATTCACAGTTTTCATTCCTTAAAGAATGATACATGGCAAGCATGAATTGTACAACCTGGGTAAATAGTAGTTATAATGATTAGGAACTCTCTTGAAATGGAGGTGATATTAGACATTGCTTTGAGGGGTAACACTGTAAGCAATCAAGCGTGACAGCAAATATCAAACCACTGGTTGGTGCATTTCACTGTTCTGAACATTAGTATATGTTCCTAACATGTTTCTGCTTTTAGAAGGAAAACGTTTGTAAATGGAGATTTAAACAATTATCCCTCGTTAACAAAGAATAATAAAAACCTAACAAAGTGATAACTATTTTATCAAGTGTTTTAGTTACATTTATAGAATATTTGCATTAGTTGAAAAAAGTTTAAAGATATGACCTTTCTTCAATTCAGACCCATTTTCCATTGCGACACTGAGTTATTTCCTCAGAAATCACACAAATTGGCAAGATTTTAGATCTAAGGCACACAAGATAGAAAAAAAGGGAAATAACTCCTCTGCAGTTGTAATGACCCCAGTAAGGTTCTGTTGTATTGTTAACCTACAAAAAAAAACTTCATACATTATATATTTTGATGTGTTTCTCGTTTTTGTTAGATAATTAGAATATTGAAATCATTATAATTGAAGGATGACTTAGGTAAAATAACAACAACCTATTGTGGTAGAATGGATGTTGTTACACCACAACAGGGTTAATAATCTTTGATTTTACAATTTGAGTATTTTATCTTTCGGTTATATCAATTTTATATTAGAAAGCCATGAAATCTTTGTCCAAAAAGTTTCAATGCCCTTATGGATAGCATTGTGTGTGTAAAATGCAAGAGGCCCCTCCTGTTTATTTATAGCATAGAATTCTACTCGACCTTTGACATGCCTAAAAGCATACAGCTTATATATTCTATCTTGGAATTTCTGATACTTTATATATTTTGATTTTTCCAGTTTTAGATTATATTCCATATGGTGATATTTTTACCCTATGGACATTCCATGGCTATTTCCCAGAACAACTAGTAAAAGTATTTGTAGCTGAGATGGCCATGGTTTTAGGTAAGTGTACTTATTGTAATCCAATGACCCTTTCTGAGCAAGATGTATTTGTCAGTGTTCTGTATAAGAGATGATGCACTTCTCAATTATGAAAAGTGATGAAAATATTTGACATCAATGGAACAGGAAATCAGCAGTGCCCCTATTGTAAACCACTGACCTGAATTAGCAACCTATTGTAAACCACTGACCTACTATAGCATCCTATTGTAAACAACTGACCTATTTTAGCAACCTGTTGTAGCCACTGACCTGAATTAGCAACCTGTTGTAAACCTCTGACCTATTTTAGCTTCCTATTGTAAGCCTTTGACCTATTTTAGCAACCTCTTGTTAAGCCATTGATCTATTTTAACTTCCTATTGTAAGCCACTGACTTATTTTAGCAACCTATTCCAAGCCTCTGACCTGAATTAGCAACCTATTGTAAGCCACTGACCGATTTTAGTAAGGTGGTCACAAATGGCAGCTAAAATAGGTCAGTGACTGAAAATGACCTTTTTGTGAGTCATGATTAGCTTCGTATTATAAGCTGTGGTTAGCTGCCTATTGTTAGACATGGTTAGATGCCTGTTGTAAGCCATAGTCAGCTGCCTATTAAAAGTCATAGTTAGCTGTCTATTGTGTACTATTGTTGGCTGCCCATTCTGAACCATGGTTTGGTTAGATGCCTATTGTGAGCCATAGTTAGCTGCCTATTAAAAGTCATGGTTAGCTACCTTTTGTAAGTCATGGTTAGCTACATATTTCTGAACCTTGGTTAGCTACCTATTGTAAACAATGGTTAGCTGCCTAATGTAAGCCATGATTAGCTGCCTATTTTAAGTCATGATTAGCTGCCTATTTTAAGTCATGGTTAGCTGCCTAATGTAAGCCATGATTAGCTGCCTATTTTAAGTCATGGTTAGCTGTCTAATGTAAGCCAAAGTCAGCTGCCTATTGTGAGCCATAGTCAGATGCCTATTGTGAGCCATCGGTAATTACCAATTGTTAGTCACCAGTCTATTAATGCTTGTTATTTTTAACTTTGTCCTATTTTACTGGGTTATCATTATCTTTCCATATATTAAGTTTTCTTTTCTGCTTTACTTTTACAGATTATCTACACAAGTCTGGTGTAATTTATAGAGATATTAAGGTAGGTTTTCAGGTGTTTAGTGAAAGGAGTACCATATGGATATACATGTAGTTTAGTTTATAATGTAAAAATGCTGTTGTTATATCTGTTATGTTTACAAGTTTTATTTATAGATAATCATATATTGATGGTTTTCAGATTTGTATGTCATCTGACCTTAAGCCGTTAACTTAACACATTTTCTTCTCAAGTTCCACCAGTGGGATTTTATTCAGATTTGTCTAAAATAATCCTTAACTGGTCCTGACAAAGTATTGTTATTTTTTGGTTAGTCTGAAATCCAGTACGGCTGCCATTTGAAAAACATATTTTTCAAGTTTCATATTTAGGCTATGTAGATTCTTCAAGGTCTGTAGTTGTAATCCTTTGATTGGCTGACAGATAGCCATCTTGGATTTTTGACAATGAAAGTTCATTATTGTTGTTTCTTAAAAAAAGCTGGGTGAATCTTCAACACATTTTATATGTATGTTCCCCTTGGCCCCTGGTTGTGACCTTTTTGATTCTGGGACTGATCAGGAAAATAGAATGGTCCACAGGCGACTATCTTGGATTCGAAAATTAAAGGTCATAATGGCTTCTTCTAGGAAGAATATTCAACTTTTTATAGAATTTATAGCAAGAATGGAGGAAAGAGTATAAATAAAGGGAAAAGGTCTGAATTTTGATAACACAGACTAAACAATGTTGGCCACCAAGATCCTTCTGGGAGAAATCTTCTCTAAGATTTCACTTATACCCCCTTGTTGGAACAGCTACGTTTTTGTAGGATTACCTGACTGATGTCATATGCAAGGAAAACTGTAAACAAAGTAATTTCACAAAAATAATGAAATAATATTTATTTCTATTCAATAATAAAAATATTTAATAGATATGCAGCAATTTGTAATGAAATAGATTTATCTTTTCACAATTGTTATTCTAATGTCAACTACGATGAGATGCAGAAGATTGTACTCTTTGATTTATATCAGTAATTGTGACTGATATATTACCTCACCAGTCACATCACCAGTGTATGTTACTGGAAAATAATATACATTGGGCAACATAGGACCATCTAGCAGTGTGCAGTGCAAATGTAAATATACTTTATGTATTTTGTTTGAAACAAATTTCTTTGGACTCTGCAATATATTGATTTGTCGTTTCTTCTCCATTTCAGATGGAAAATATACTACTTGATGTTAATGGTGAGTGTAAGAATTTGTGAAAATGATTAAATATTGAGTTCTTTGTGAAAAGATGGTATAAAAACAAAAAATATTCTATGATAAACATATTTTGATAAATCGTCAATTTCATTGCCTCAGGAAAGATATCAGATTGCCTATCAAATTTCAAAGGGTCAAATTTTGTAAGTTTTCTCCATTTGAAAATTTTACAAAAGACACACAAGTGAATAGCACCTTTTAATACAATTAGATACAGTAAAGCCAAACAATAAATCAAACGGCATCCTACAGCTGTTTCATCCTTCTAGGACTCGTCAGTGATGCTACATCATACAGCTGTTTCGTCCTTCTAGGACTCGTCAGTGATGCTACATCATACAGCTGTTTCGTCCTTCTAGGACTCGTCAGTGATGCTACATCATACAGCTGTTTTGTCCTTCTAGGACTCGTCAGTGATGCTACATCATACAGCTGTTTTGTCCGTCTAGGACTCGTTAGTGATGCTACATCATACAGCTGTTTTGTCCTTCTAGGACTCTTTAGTGATGCTACATCATACAGCTGTTTCGTCCTTCTAGGACTCGTCAGTGATGCTACATCATACAGCTGTTTCGTCCTTCTAGGACTCGGCAGTGATGCTACATCATACAGCTGTTTTGTCCTTCTAGGACTCGGCAGTGATGCTATATCATACAGCTGTTTTGTCCTTCTAGGACTCGGCAGTGATGCTACATCATACAGCTGTTTTGTCCGTCTAGGACTCGGCAGTGATGCTACATCATACAGCTGTTTTGTCCTTCTAAGACTCTTTAGTGATGCTACATCATACAGCTGTTTCGCCTTGTAAGACTCTTTAGTGATGCTACATCATACAGCTGTTTTGTCCTTCTAAGACTCTTTAGTGATGCTACATCATACAGCTGTTTTGTCCTTCTAAGACTCTTTAGTGATGCTACATCATACAGCTGTTTTGTCCTTCTAAGACTCTTTAGTGATGCTACATCATACAGCTGTTTTGTCCATCTAAGACTCTTTAGTGATGCTACATCATACAGCTGTTTTGTCCTTCTAGGACTCGTCAGTGATGCTACATCATACAGCTGTTTTGTCCTTCTAGGACTCGTCAGTGATGCTACATCATACAGCTGTTTTGTCCTTCTAGGACTCGTCAGTGATGCTACATCATACAGCTGTTTTGTCCTTCTAGGACTCGTTAGTGATGCTACATCATACAGCTGTTTTGTCCTTCTAGGACTCTTTAGTGATGCTACATCATACAGCTGTTTCGTCCTTCTAGGACTCGTCAGTGATGCTACATCATACAGCTGTTTCGTCCTTCTAGGACTCGGCAGTGATGCTACATCATACAGCTGTTTTGTCCTTCTAGGACTCGGCAGTGATGCTATATCATACAGCTGTTTTGTCCTTCTAGGACTCTTTAGTGATGCTACATCATACAGCTGTTTTGTCCTTCTAGGACTCAGCAGTGATGCTACATCATACAGCTGTTTTGTCCTTCTAAGACTCTTTAGTGATGCTACATCATACAGCTGTTTTGTCCATCTAAGACTCTTTAGTGATGCTACATCATACAGCTGTTTTGTCCATCTAAGACTCTTTAGTGATGCTACATCATACAGCTGTTTTGTCCTTCTAGGACTCGTCAGTGATGCTACATCATACAGCTGTTTCGTCCTTCTAGGACTCGTCAGTGATGCTACATCATACAGCTGTTTTGTCCTTCTAGGACTCGTCAGTGATGCTACATCATACAGCTGTTTTGTCCGTCTAGGACTCGTTAGTGATGCTACATCATACAGCTGTTTTGTCCTTCTAGGACTCTTTAGTGATGCTACATCATACAGCTGTTTCGTCCTTCTAGGACTCGTCAGTGATGCTACATCATACAGCTGTTTCGTCCTTCTAGGACTCGGCAGTGATGCTACATCATACAGCTGTTTTGTCCTTCTAGGACTCGGCAGTGATGCTATATCATACAGCTGTTTTGTCCTTCTAGGACTCGTCAGTGATGCTACATCATACAGCTGTTTTGTCCTTCTAGGACTCAGCAGTGATGCTACATCATACAGCTGTTTTGTCCTTCTAAGACTCTTTTAGTGATGCTACATCATACAGCTGTTTTGTCCATCTAAGACTCTTTAGTGATGCTACATCATACAGCTGTTTCGCCTTGTAAGACTCTTTAGTGATGCTACATCAAACAGCTGTTTTGTCCTTCTAAGACTCTTTAGTGAAGATTGAATTTTGAAGCATAGGAGGTGACTGAGGAAAGTCCACCAAAGTGATAAAAAAAAAGTCGGAATCTTGTCAGGGAGGTCCTCTACCCCCAATATTCAATAAATTGAAATTAAAACAAAATGCAGCATGCAAAAAGAAATATTTGGAGATTTTCCTTTACACTTTGTTCTTCAATTTCATTCTGTCAGAAGGAAAACTGTTTTCTTGTCTTAAATGTTATTCTGAACTTTGACAGTTAAAATTTCATGCTCTCATATACCTTTAACATTCGATAGTACTGATCTATTTTGCCAAAATACTGATTAGTAACAAAGTTTATGGATTTTACACTACACCTCCTCCAATCGTCAATGACATTCTAAAGTTTTGGTTGCTTTTAAAATGATAGTCCAATATTTTCTAGAAGAACAATGTTGTACAATTAATTTTGAGAAATATGTGTTGTACTGTATATATGGAGTAGAACACGTTGTATTGTATATATTGTTGTAATCTAGATTGACATTACCTTCCTATTACAGGACACATACAGTTAACAGACTTCGGCCTCTCCAAATGGCTTGGTACAAGGGAGAGAACACGGACAGTCTGTGGGACGTTGCAATATATGGGTGAGGTTTCATAAAACTTAATGTTGTTTCTTCAGAAGAAAAACCCATAGGCACCACATTTGAGACTTCCTGGAGAGAAATTAACAACATATAGATTAAGACTTTAGAACAGTGACAGGCTTAAGGTTATTTTTTCTGCATAGTATTATCCATTCCATAATTACTTTTTGCCTGTTGTCTTATCCATTTGTCCATGCATTTACAGTAACTGTAATTCTGGGAACAGTGTGATATTTTGAATTAAGAAATTAAGGTTATTTTGATAGAATCCTGAATGTCTCTATATGACTCACAAGTAAATAGTTCAGATGCAATAAAAGGACTGGTTGTTAATGCCAGAATGATATAAACATTTTTTTATGTTTGTTTTGCAATAACACATTAACTTCAACACAAACATGGGGTGTTACTTTAACGTAGGGAAATGAAACAGCATTGCTGTTATTTCTGTAGAACCTAAAAAAGCTATGTGTGGCCTTATTACCCGACAAGGGCCTACTGCTTCGTAAACAGTGGAAGATATATTATGTAGGAGAAAGCACTGACTGATTTGGTTCTTTTTGACAGCTCCAGAGGTGCTATCTGCTCAGGCCTATGGTCATACTGCTGATTGGTGGTCCCTAGGAATTCTCATGTTTGTCATGTTGGCAGGCAAGGTAGGTACGGTTGGTCTTTAACATAGTTTCAGGATTAAAGTAAGGTACAATAAAACTATGGATAAAATATCTAAGAAGATGAGATTTGAGAAATGTAGGGCTGAGCAGAGATATTTGGGTCATTAGGAAACTCATGAGAAGAGGAGCATGCTAACAGTGTTACTATGGGCGAATGCTTTGGAGATGGTCTGTATAGTATATCTAGTAAAGGGAACCAACAAAATACCAGAGAGAAATTTACCAGCCTTAGAAAAGTCTCACATATTAGCCAAATTTTGTTTGATTTTTACATCTTCAGTACCAAAATAATCACAATTAAATTACCCACAAGGAAAACACAACTTGAAATACTGTAGACTGCATTTGCATATTTGTTTCAATGTGAATATGAAACAAAAGCATTTTCTGCCAGTAGCTATGTTTATCTTCTGATATCCAGGTCAGATAAGACTGGTATTCAGTGAATATACATATATTACATTCACTATCAAGACTTCTCTCCATATAGTTCTTCATTCATATTAAATCAGCTACCATTATTTTTGGCATTACCGAAATAGGAACAAGGCAATTTCACCTTAAAATGACATGTTTGATTGGTCAGTTTTATTTATTGATCATTTAGATATGTCCTTTGGAAACTGAAAAGAACCTTCTAAGTCGGGAGTTCATGTGTTAGCAAAAGACTGAATTATGTTGAGAATTACACTTAGCTGAAGACTTGATCAAGAAAGGAGTATTGAAAATTTTGTGTCAGTTTCAATGATAAATATTATTTATGTGCAATATAAGTCTTTATATGATCTTGATTATCTGTCTTGTCTACTTCTAATAGTACCCAGCAGAGGGCGCCAATGATCACAAAGAAATGGCTACAAAGGTGTTTGACTGTGATTACTTATTACCCAACTTTGTCAGTGATCGAGCCCAGGAAGTGATTGATAAGGTAACCACATGAGATATGAAGGTATTATGTAACACCTGTATGAATATACCTTGAAGTCAGCATAATAACTTGTAAGCACAATATCTATTCTTCTTAAGTTGTGATATAGATTGACATCAAACTTGACGATAGATTTAACAACCTTGAGAAGTCTGACAGTTTTCATTTATATCTCATCATCATGGCAGATTCAGTGTCCTTTAGATGACAGATTCAATGACCTAGAGAGGTTGGACTGTGTCCATTTTGATCTCATCATCATGACAGATTCAGTGACCTTGGGATTACAGATTCAGTGACCTTGGGGTGACAGTTTCAGTGACCTTGGGATGACAGTTTCAGTGACCTTGAGATGACAGATTCAGTGACCTTGGGATGACAGATTCAGTGACCTTGGGATGACAGATTCAGTGACCTTGAGATGACAGATTCAGTGACCTTGAGATGACAGATTCAGTGACTTAAAGAAGTGTCCATTTGTTTTAGTTTGACACCTTGGTCCTTTATACTGTAGAATTTCCTTGAAATCTGCAGTAATTGAACAAAACTGACAAATATAATTATTGTGAAATTAGAAAGCTTGTTTAACAATCTAACTGCTGCTAACTGGGGTTTTGGCTAATGGGTTCCAGTAAAAAATGACAGCCCATGAATATCTCAAGGAAGTACTTGCCAATGAACATTACCATGGGTAATTGGTGTTTTGTCGTGATTAGAATTTGTTACCAAAACTTGTGTTACTGAGACTCCTACTTTAGGTGGCTGGATTCTTAACTTGTTATGTAAAGAAAATTATACATTTTCCCTGATTGGAATGTCTTTATCTGATATTGTAGGATATTCCAATGATTTACAATCATCTTGCAGTCCTTTGAAATATTAATCTCCTACAATGCTTGATAAATGTGTATTATATATCCAATGGAATCATGAAATGTCCTTATCTTCTCACATTCCTTATATTCTGCATATGCTATATTTTACTAGTTTTATTTAAAGAACATTTTTGTTTTTCCAGCTTTTAATGAAAAGACCAGAAAGGCGGCTAGCAGATCTCTTTACATTACAGAACATGCCATTTTACCGACTTTTTGACTTCACTAGTTGTATAGAAAGAAAAGTAAGCATTTGTTCCTACATGAATGATATTGTCAGGTCATTGTGAACATTGGAAAGTCAGTAATAGAACATCAGATTATGATTTTCAGCTTTAGTTAATGGAAGAATTTAGTGAATGTAATTATCTTCCAGAATAGAGTCTCATAGTGTGTAGATTGGTATTAACACTTCAGAAACTGCAGATATAGTCTCATAGAAAAGATGGTGAAGTGTTGTTGTTATACTGTAGAAATAAAGTTAAGAATGGGTTATGTTTAAAATAGGTGAGAAATTAAGTCAGGAGTGAGTTGTTTTGTTAAAATGAGAAAAAATTAGTTAAATACAGTTCAAGACGATTATGAAATTGTTAGCAGTTTTACCGAAGTCTTACTCTATTGTTTCTTAACTTTCCAGATCAACCCTAAGTCAGTAGTGCCAGAGGAGTTTTTTCCCATGACAGGTGTAAGCTTTAGTTACTCACCAAACACCAATCCTCCAGAAGATGAATTTGCTGAGGTAGGGAAATGGATGCCTTGGCTTGTGAGAAGACCAGATCTCTCATATGAGTCAAGTCAAAGTAGTAACCAATATTCAAATATACAGAACAAGATGTCACTAATGGTGAAATGAAGTTCAAAAGATAAAAACACGATATGATGGGCAAACTTTTGACAAGATATGTGGAGGGGGAAAAATAAATAAAACACAAAAGGAAAATGGCAACAAAATTAGCAGTCAACAAATTAATTTAAGTCTGAAGGGATAAAAACGTGACCAGTATGGAAGCCACAATCATGAGTAGGTTACAACCTGTCCTATTATATACTACTACTATTATAACAGACACTTTGCTCATCATGGTTTCACCTTCCTTTTACAGTTTGACTTTGTGTGGAACCTCCCTCCTGATGCTGAACCAGTCTTTGTATGAAAACTTGTCATAGACAATAGATATTATACTTGCTCAAAGTCACACCTGTGTGATACAGATAAAGGTCAAGAGGTCAAGCCTGTCTGATACAGGTAAAGGTTTGGCCTGTCTGATCCAGAAATGGTAAATGTTTAGTTGCACAGATATAGGTCAGGCCACAATGGTACAGGTCAGGGTGATGTCTGTGTGACACAGGTCAAGGTCATGAATCCATAAAATAAGGTAAATGTCAAGGTTACTGGTAAAGGGCCAGTGTACACGGGTAAAGGTGAGACCTTTGTGATGCAGGTCAAGGAGAGGCCTTTTTGGTGAGGCTAGTGTGGTAAAAGTCAAGGTGAAACCTGTGCACTACAGATCAAGCAGTTTGAAGGGTTCTGACTATCCACAATTTTCATTTGTAAATCTGTATAATGCCTATCAATGATAGATTGATAGAAAGATGAAACATTTTTCTATTAAAACCTACATGTCTATGCCATTGATGGAAGCTAATTAAATATATCAACCTATTTTGGAAATGGCTGCTGCTCTTGTGAGGGTTTGTAATGGCAGGCATTATCAAAATGTGCTTGAAACTCAGAAAGAATGAGTTTACTCAATGTATTTGACAATTACATAGATTGATAGAAAAATGTTTTTCCTTTCCATTGTGGTTGTAAATTATATAAAATTTCAACCATGTACAGATGGAAAAAAAGTTGTTTTTCTATAGGGACAAATTCTGTCTTTTGACCTCGATGGAGTCAAAAACTGAACTTGTGGATAGATAGTCAGAACAGTTTGGACGACAGTTCAAGGTGAGGCCTGTTTGACAAGTTCAGGGCTATGCTGTATGTAATAACACAGGTCAGGGTAGTATTAAATTGCTGTGTATGGTATATGAAATCCTAAGAAAATGTTATCTGGCTAATGAATAAAAAGTAGCCCTAGTCTTATTTATGTGCTGAGCTCAGCATCCTTTTAAAATTTGATTGAAGTTATTTGAGGTACTTACTTCCAGCATTTGTCCTGTAATTGACTGCTGATTAATTGTTGTGTTTTCTAGTTCAGTAGTTTAACAATGTCTGAAGACAGACTTACTCAGTAGAATCGGTAAGCTTCTTGAGCCTTAGACCACTGTACATAGAGAATATTATAGCCATTCCTAAAATAGCTACCTGGCTTTTTATGTGAATTAACTATCCATTGTGACTTTGTGTATCAGATCTTGTGTTGACTAGCCCAATGTGTAACATAGTGATGTGTACAAGGATCAGCTGCTGGACGGCCTACATACTTATGTACACCAGTAGAAGGTGCCAAAGTAGAAACACAACTGAAACAATGTTCACATCAGGACTAATGCCAAATTAATGACTGTCTACTCAGGTAAAATGTTTAGAAGGCAGATCTTGGGTCGGGATCAAATTTGTAAACTCTAAGTATGATACTCATCTACAAGTTTCAGGAAAATGGTAGTGGAGATTTTGTGATGAGATCAAATTATATACAGGGCACCTATTCACACAACTTATTCAAACTACCAATGATAAATAATTTCATAACAAATGTCTCTGGAAACCCTATTCTGTAACATAAGTGTGTACAGCACTGACTACGACTTGGACTGACTTGTGGTTAAGATAATTGTTGAGTATTGTAGTATCTGATGTCTCTGTATAATGGTCCTTACTGATTCTTTATTGTGAAACTTTTTAGAATTCCACACGTTCTACAATCAATATGTTGTATGTGCTGTCAGTTGTATTGTTGGACTTTTTCACTATTGTAGATTGGAAGTCTTTAACTTTTCAAATCTTCCCTTTCTCTTCATGTTATCGATGATGAAAATGGTTAATGCAGATCCTCCAATTGCAAATGATATGTTTTGAATTGAGGATATATGATAAATGATGATCTGAAATATGTTTTAATTATTAATTTTTCAAAAGTTGTATATTCTCACTTCATTTACATAACTTTTTAAACTATGGATACCATTTTTCTTCGAAGAATTTCTTTCTTTAGCTAATTTACAAATTAGAATATTATCATGTTTCAGTGATAGTTGTTGGGCATTTTCCCATCTTTTTATTCTTCTCTGATACATTGAACAGACATTACATTAATATACATCTCAAGTTACTCTCTGTTGCTGAAAATGAAGGTCACCGTTACGTTTGTTTAGTTTTTGTAGTCTACATATCATTGTCTCGTTAATTCGATCTTTTTGTAATGTATAGTTATCAGCTATTGTGAGCAGGTGTTGATATTGTCACTTGTTGCGCAAACTAATAATGATTGACAATGAAAAACTGCTCCCAAGAGCAGATAACTCTGTGTTATGGAATACTGATAAAATAATATAATGATATGGTATGAAGCTTTTATGATGGTATAACTGTATACATGACATTGATGTATTCAGTCTGTACTCAATTTATCTTCCTATTAACATGAGACATTTATCTAAAAAATAAACATGTGTTTCTTAATAAGTTCATTCATATCAATTAGTTTTGAAGAATTCTGCAAATGACGTTTGGATGTCCTATTATAAGCAGTCTTCAAATTAGGCATAGGGTCAACCTACCACAGGGAAACTGACGATTTTGAGATAAATATGTCATGGTAATTGGAAGCAACACTAAGTTTGTAATTGAAGAACTAAATCAGTTGATTATCCCAACTGTTTTTACTGCCTTGCCATTGATATACTACTCAATTTGATAGTGCTTACTTCATCATTTGGAATAAAAAACTGAAATTGTAAATTAAACTGTAACAGCTCTGAATATTTCCTCTGCTATATACTTCAGCTAGTGTACATTTGTCTGAAGTTACTTTGTTTCAAAATGTTTGAATTGCTATGTGTTGTCTTCCATTTCACTTTTTACCATTGGCAGACCTAGACTGCTTCCAAATACATGACATATTATATATATATATTAAATGATACACAATGTTCTTATCTAATTGAACTATATATCTATATAGATATATATGTATAACAGGAAAGGTTTTATCTCTTTGTTAAAAGGAAACTCTACACCTGTATGAACAGAAATGGAAAGTACTATTGTTAGGTGCCATAAACACTGAAAAGTGTACATTTGAAAACCTTGTACAATATTGATTTACTGTTACAAACAAGGTTATGTTATATATAATGTTTTTGTAGATTTATTGACAGTATTTCATGAATTCAAGTAAACAGAGACAATGTTTTCTAATAACCACAGGCTATTTCATAATTTTTGAAATCATGATTTATTTTTACATTTTGCAGGTATGTTATAAAAATGTTATAAAAATGAATCAATTGTACTGTTACTATGAAATATTAGGAATCACATTTTCTTTTGATGGTTTGAACTTTTTATGGGATGAAGGTTTACATCTTAAGATGTAAGTGGGGAGATGCTTTTAGGTTCACTGATATTTATTAAAGATTAAGTAAGTGTGTCTCCTTACAAATCAATGCACAAATTAATCTCACAGGGGCCATGGTAGCTCAGGCTCAGATGAAGCGCTGAGGTGCATGGTTCGACATTTCCTATCCATGACAGTTTGTGTTTCTTAGAAAGCTGGGATCTACTGGGTAATTGTGCTGGATGACATGTGGAAACCTACCATATGTTTTTCAGTGCCATAGCCTCCAGTAACTACAAGGACATTCTGCCTGAAAAATGAGCCTGGCTGTTTACCTGACATCCAGTCAATAAACAAAATTAATCTTGCTTTAGAGATCTACTGTAGGAAACCGTTTCCAAGTCCTTTATGCTATGAAGTTACTAGGTGATGATTATAAGTAATATACATGTGGGATATTAATGATATTCTGAATGGTATGTGTTCTCCAACGGTGGTGTACTCTAATTGATACCAATCTTCCTCTGTCCTGGCCAGTCAATACAATATAGTGAACTGTATCACTGCTAAAGTATCATCATTACTGCAAAGACGTAAAGCAATTCCAATTGATATGGTGAAAGTGTGTTGTTGTTATGGAGGAAGAAGTAAATCAGAGACAAAACCGTGGTAGATTATTGTTGTATACAGTGATAAAGGTGAGACAAGTCCCAAGTATGTTATACAGGTGTTTATATATAGACTCTAGTAGTAACACATTATAAACGGAATCTGTCAGTGTTTAATTATTTTATTAATACACTTCTATCACAGTTTTTCCCCCAGAAATTTAAATACTTAAACAGTCATATCTTTATGAATAATCCAGAGACTTTGTTATAATGGTAGTAACTACAGGAGATGAACTATCTAGATCATAAAACAATTAGGGCAATATGCTAATTCGGACCATGTAAAGTTTTCTTATTTATGTAAACGTATATCAGTAGGGACCATAAAATGTATCAATTTACATACTGGGTTGTTTATATCAAAGTGTATGTAGAGGTGGACTGCTTATAATATATGTATTAAAAATCAGTCCTAATCTTAACACCAGCCAGTCAAAGATGTAGTGATAGACCCAAGGAAATGATTTTACTTAAAAAGACGGTGGTTATGTGAAATATATGTCAGGAATATTTTGTTTTCTGTAAAATGTATCTGATCTCTACCTTAATACTTAATTGTTATTGTGTGAATGATATTACCTGAATATGTGTATGCAAAGGCTTTTGGTGTTCAATGTTGTAGAAACCATAATTAATTTTGATTTATTTTTAATATTGATTTTTTTATCAACTGATGCAATATTGTGATTATAATAAATCCTATGTTAAATTATTTGGAGTGATGGGATTAGGTTATAGACCTATTGTTAATCATTTATTGCCTGGTTTTGTAAAATGTTGCCTTGTTTAATGTTATGCAGGAACATTTTAAGATGTTTGTTACCTTGCTACAATATTCAGATAATTTATAATATATTTTCACATAAGAAAATGAAGCATTTACAAAAATCATATTTAATGTAATGCATATTGGAATGCATTACTTAGTCTTTGTAGGTAATTTAGAACAGTAGTTATAGAATATTAAGGGAGATAACTCCAACACAATGGCTATTGTTGCAAGGTAGCATACAGCCTTAACAATGTTCTCAATCATCATGTTAAGTTAAATTCTGTTAGAGCAATAGAAATCTCAATATTTGTTTGATGACAACTGCTGCCAAAATTTGGTTATTTTCTCTGAATTAGCTGTCACAGTAAAAGGAATTATTCATTTCATAGTTACATTCTATACCTGAAAGTATTGTGTAATCAACCGTTTAATATTCAGAATTGCTGGTTTGTATGTACTGTAGACTATCATTAATCGAGAGATACTCTGTTGGAGTTAAGTATTGGTGTATAAGTAGTTATGTTTGATATCTTCCTGAAAAGTTGATATTTCTGGAATGCAGTAAGTGTATTGTTATTTGAATCAATTGCTTAACATCTGCTTGGATATTTTATATCAGATTTGTTAATGTATAGACAAGGTAGTAAGTTTCAAAATTAGTTAAAATTAATTCCTTATCTATGCTTGAATGTCCAGGATATTCTTCAGAAATTTCTGATTTATCAAGGTGGCGATAATAAATCTGGTCAAGGTGGCGATAATAAATCTGGTCAAGGTGGCGATAATAAATCTGGTCAAAGTCATAATCTTGGTGTCTTGTCAAGGTCACCATCTTTTTTTGTTAAGGTTACAACAGAAATGTCAATGTTAACTTTCTAAGTGGCCATGTTACATAACTCTCCATACTTGTTATTATACCATGATGAAAAGAATATATAAAGGATGAATGAATTTGATTTGGTATGTTGGGTACCCTTACTCATTACATCCTTGGTCCATGACGAAAATCTCACTTCTGATTATTGAACATGACATTCATTAGTCAATTAAGAAGCTCATATATGTGTTACCTTAAACGCATGTAATTCCAGTTGATGCATAATAATAATGGGTCAGCTTACATCTCATCTTTTCAGTACCGTGTTTGTTTGTGATTGAAATCCATGTAGACATTTCCGAGTGCTGTCATACTGGAAAACTTTTGCCAGAAGATGTTTTGAAAAAAATTTATCTTCTTGCGTGTTAGATTTTTTAATTTGTTCGAGCAGAACCAATCAAACTTGGTGTAGACTAAGGTTACCTGGGACCTAGGATTAAGTCAGCATGTCGTTATTGTTAGCTATGCAATCCACCAGGCCTCTATGAGGAATTGTGATTTGTGTTGTTACATTATACATTTTAAGACAGACAATTATGAAAACTAAATCCAGTACCATTTGACATTGTAATGTTAACATGCTGTTAAGTTGGAGTGAACATTTGATAAATTTCTCACATATTTCTCTATTGAATTTTTTCCCATTCCATTTACTGTGACTGAAATATTGCAGATCACAAATTAGTGATACTGATGTTAAGTGGCCATTTATCCTCTAGGCAGTGGTGGTAAATCTATATCAAGGAAGGACAGATAATATTGCTCTTAGATATGTAGAAATGATTTTTATAGTAATGAAATTTCTTTGTTTCATTATTCCATTTTGAAAGGTTGTAGTAGACTTTTTCACTTTATCAGGAAACTACTTGTTTTACTTTGTATGTTTTGCATAACCATGGAAATAAAATGATTTTAAATCTTGTATCGTACATACATTTTTGTTGCAGTCTTCAATCAAATAGTACCAGAGAGGAATGTTTTTAAATGGTTAAACATTTTATACAGAAAGAAAATAACTGATCAGCATGTGGCTTAATTCCTTAAGGAAAAAGGAAACAGTAATTGTAGGGGGGAAAGACTCAAACAGCATTACATTGTCTGAGATAGGGGGAAAAGACTCAAACAGCAGTACATTGTCTGAGATAGGGGGAAAAGACTGAAACAGCAGTACATTGTCTGAGATAGGGGGAAAAGACTCGAACAGTGTTACATTGTCTGAGATAGGGGGAAAAGACTCGAACAGCACTACATTGTCTGAGATAGGGGGAAAAGACTCAAACAGCACTACATTGTCTGAGATGGGGGAAAAGACTCACACAGCACTACATGGTTTGAGATGGGGGGAAAAGACTGAAACAGCAGTACATTGTCTGAGATAGGGGGAAAAGACTCAAACAGCACTACATGGTTTGAGATAGGGGGAAAAGACTGAAACAGCAGTACATTGTCTAAGATAGGGGGAAAAGACTCAAACAGTGCTACATTGTCTGAGATAGGGGTAAAAGACTCAAACAGCACTACATGGTTTGATATAGGGGGAAAAGACTGAAACAGCAGTACATTGTCTGAGATAGGGGGAAAAGACTCAAACAGCAGTACATTGAGACAGGAGAGCCATATTACATTATACCATTAGGCCATAAATATTTCAAATTCCTTTGTTCTTCGTGATTAAGATTGTAAGCAATGACTTAAACAAAAACAGGTGAATTTAATGTTATTATTCAAGTTTACACTCAATATCAAACAACATCTGTGGTACCGGTATAGATATTAGAATTGAAGACGGGATATAAAAAGTAACTTGTGTACCTTAGTTTATCAGACACTGAAGATGGTGTTTACTGAAATATGTTTTACAGAACATGTGATATATGCTGCTATTTTAGATCTTGGCTCTTCAAATTTTCTGCTTATTGCTGATGAGCTTTTATATACAACACTACTTGAGGTGCTTACATCGATTCTGAACATGTTATATCATCAGTTCCATACTAGTAGTAAAAGTTAACATGCCAGCTGTCTACAGGTGTGGATTGACTCACACTCTAGACATCTAAAGGATAGTTAAGAGATGAATTTAGTACCGTACTTCCTGCCATCTGTAGCTTAGTGTTGTAAACAAGTTGATCACAAATTGTGCTATTTATAGTTCGTTGTTTGAGTTCATTTACTTACATAAGGTAAACCTTGATGAAAAGTAGAAAAGAACATCAATAACACACGTGTGTCACTCACGAAAATAGAAGTAAAATGTGGCATGTGAAAAGATAACAATTTTTGGCTTCAATCTTTATAGAAAAACACTAATCTTGGAGAAGCTTGTGTTTCAGGGTTGTTGGGCCAAGACCATGTACACTTACATTTTTAGAAAATCATCGTCATCAATTTTCACACACTTTAAAACACTTAAGATATCTTGAACAAGATCAAATTTCAAGTTTGTTGGGTCAAGGTCACTTACTGTTTTTAGAAAATCATTGTCAGCGCTCTAGCGACTTCACTCCTCCTGGGGTTTTTGATAAAAGTAAGACTTTTAAAGCACTGAAATGTGATTAAAAATAGAATAAAAGTGCTTATAACGAAACCAGTATAATATTAGAGTGTGACATTTTGTTGACTACACTGTCACCTTCATCATAAAACACAACCAGTAGAAGATTTGAGTGTGACGTTTTGATGACTACACCGTCAATTTCATCATATTACACAACCGTTAGAACTTTAGAGTGCGACATTTTATTGACTACACGAGTGTGACATTTTGTTGACTACACAAGTGTGACATTTTGTTGACAAGTGTGACATTTTGTTGACTACACGAGTGTGACATTTTGTTGACTAGGAGTGTGACATTTTGTTGACTAGGAGTGTGACATTTTGTTGACTATACAGAGTGTGACATTTTGTTGACTACAGAGTGTGACATTTTGTTGACTGCAGAGTGTGACATTTTGTTGACTGCAGAGTGTGACATTTTGTTGACTAGGAGTGTGACATTTTGTTGACTAGGAGTGTGACATTTTGTTGACTGCAGAGTGTGACATTTTGTTGACTAGGAGTGTGACATTTTGTTGACTAGGAGTGTGACATTTTGTTGACTGCAGAGTGTGACATTTTGTTGACAATACAGAGTGTGACATTTTGTTTACTATACAGAGTGTGACATTTTGTTGACTACAGAGTGTGACATTTTGTTGACTATACAGAGTGTGACATTTTGTTGACTACACGAGTGTGACATTTTCTTGACTACAGAGTGTGACATTTTGTTGACTAGGAGTGTGACATTTTGTTGACTATACAGAGTGTGACATTTTGTTGATTACAGAGTGTGACATTTTGTTGACTAGGAGTGTGTGACATTTTGTTGATTACACGAGTGTGACATTTTTTTGACTATACGAGTGTGACACTTTGTCGACTACACGTGTGTGACATTTTGTTGACTATATAGAGTGTGACATTTTGTTGACTATACAGAGTGTGACATTTTGTTGACTAGGAGTGTGTCATTTTGTTGACTATACAGAGTGTGACATTTTGTTGACTAGGAGTGTGACATTTTGTTGACTGCAGAGTGTGACATTTTGTTGACTGCAGAGTGTGACATTTTGTTGACTGCAGAGTGTGACATTTTGTTGACTGCAGAGTGTGACATTTTGTTGACTATACAGAGTGTGACATTTTGTTGACTAGGAGTGTGACATTTTGTTGACTAGGAGTGTGACATTTTGTTGACTATACAGAGTGTGACATTTTGTTGACTACAGAGTGTGACATTTTGTTGACTATACATAGTGTGACATTTTGTTGACTACACGAGTGTGATATTTTGTTGACTACAGAGTGTGACATTTTGTTGACTATACAGAGTGTGACATTTTGTTGACTATACAGAGTATGACATTTTGTTGACAAGGAGTGTGACATTTTGTTGACTACAGAGTGTGACATTTTGTTGACTAGGAGTGTGACATTTTGTTTACTATACAGAGTGTGACATTTTGTTGACTACAGAGTGTGACATTTTGTTGACTACACGAGTGTGACATTTTGTTGACTACACGTGTGTGACATTTTGTTGACTATACGAGTGTGACATTTTGTTGACTAGGAGTGTGACATTTTGTTGACTAGGAGTGTGACATTTTGTTGACTATACAGAGTGTGACATTTAGCGACAACACGTGTGTGACATTTTGTTGACTACACGAGTGTGACATTTTGTTGACTACAGAGTGTGACATTTTGTTGACTACAGAGTGTGACATTTTGTTGACTAGGAGTGTGAAATTTTGTTGACTATACGAGTGTAACACTATGTCGACCACACGTGTGTGACATTTTGTTGACTACACGAGTGTGACATTTTGTTGATTACACGAGTGTGACATTTTGTTGACTATACGAGTTTAACACTTTGTCGACTACACGTGTGTGACATTTTGTTGACTAGGAGTGTGACATTTTGTCGACTATACGAGTGTGACATTTTGTTGACAACAGAGTGTGACATTTTGTTGACTACACGTGTGTGACATTTTGTTGATTACACGAGTGTGACATTTTTTTGACTACACGAGTGTGACATTTTGTTGACTAGGAGTGTGACATTTTGTTGACTATACAGAGTGTGACATTTTGTTGACTACAGAGTGTGACATTTTGTTGACTGCAGAGTGTGACATTTTGTTGACTGCAGAGTGTGACATTTTGTTGACTAGGAGTGTGACATTTTGTTGACTGGGAGTGTGTCATTTTGTTGACTGCAGAGTGTGACATTTTGTTGACTGCAGAGTGAGACATTTTGTTGACTAGGAGTGTGACATTTTGTTGACAATACTGAGTGTGACACTTTGTTAACTATACAGAGTGTGACATTTTGTTGACAACAGAGTGTGACATTTTGTTGACTATACAGAGTGTGACATTTTGTTGACTACACGAGTGTGACATTTTGTTGACTACACGAGTGTGACATTTTGTTGACTATACAGAGTGTGACATTTTGTTGACTGCACGAGTGTGACATTTTGTTGACTACACGAGTGTGACACTTTGTCGACTACACGTGTGTGACATTTTGTTGACTATATAGAGTGTGACATTTTGTTGACTATACAGAGTGTGACATTTTGTTGACTAGGAGTGTGACATTTTGTTGACTATACAGAGTGTGACATTTTGTTGATTACAGAGTGTGACATTTTGTTGACTAGGAGTGTGACATTTTGTTGATTACACGAGTGTGACATTTTTTTGACTATACGAGTGTGACACTTTGTCGACTACACGTGTGTGACATTTTGTTGACTATATAGAGTGTGACATTTTGTTGACTATACAGAGTGTGACATTTTGTTGACTAGGAGTGTGTCATTTTGTTGACTATACAGAGTGTGACATTTTGTTGACTAGGAGTGTGACATTTTGTTGACTGCAGAGTGTGACATTTTGTTGACTGCAGAGTGAGACATTTTGTTGACTGCAGAGTGTGACATTTTGTTGACTGCAGAGTGTGACATTTTGTTGACTATACAGAGTGTGACATTTTGTTGACTAGGAGTGTGACATTTTGTTGACTAAGAGTGTGACATTTTGTTGACTACAGAGTGTGACATTTTGTTGACTATACATAGTGTGACATTTTGTTGACTACACGAGTGTGACATTTTGTTGACTACACGTGTGTGACATTTTGTTGACTATACGAGTGTGACATTTTGTTGACTAGGAGTTTGACATTTTGTTGACTAGGAGTGTGACATTTTGTTGACTGCAGAGTGTGACATTTTGTTGACTGCAGAGTGAGACATTTTGTTGACTAGGAGTGTGACTTTTTGCTGATTGCAGAGTGTGACATTTTGTTGACAATACAGAGTGTGACATTTTGTTAACTATACAGAGTGTGACATTTTGTTGACTACAGAGTGTGACATTTTGTTGACTATACAGAGTGTGACATTTTGTTGACTAGGAGTGTGACATTTTGTTGACTACAGAGTGTGACATTTTGTTGACTATACAGAGTGTGACATTTTGTTGATTACAGAGTGTGACATTTTGTTGACTACACGAGTGTGACATTTTGTTGACTAGGAGTGTGACATTTTGTTGACTATACAGAGTGTGACATTTTGTTGACTATACAGAGTGTGACATTTTGTTGACTAGGAGTGTGACATTTTGTTGACTGCAGAGTGTGACATTTTGTTGACTAGGAGTGTGTGACATTTTGTTGATTACACGAGTGTGACATTTTTTGACTATACGAGTGTGACATTTTGTTGACTACACGTGTGTGACATTTTGTTGACTATATAGAGTGTGACATTTTGTTGACTATACAGAGTGTGACATTTTGTTGACTAGGAGTGTGTCATTTTGTTGACTATACAGAGTGTGACATTTTGTTGACTAGGAGTGTGACATTTTGTTGACTGCAGAGTGTGACATTTTGTTGACTGCAGAGTGAGACATTTTGTTGACTGCAGAGTGTGACATTTTGTTGACTGCAGAGTGTGACATTTTGTTGACTATACAGAGTGTGACATTTTGTTGACTAGGAGTGTGACATTTTGTTGACTAGGAGTGTGACATTTTGTTGACTATACAGAGTGTGACATTTTGTTGACTATACAGAGTGTACAGAGTGTGACATTTTGTTGACTCTACGAGTGTGACATTTTGTTGACTACACGTGTGTGACATTTTGTTGACTAGGAGTGTGACGTTTTGTTGACTGCAGAGTGTGACATTTTGTTGACTATACAGAGTGTGACATTTTGTTCACTACCGAGTGTGACATTTGTTGACTACAGAGTGTGACATTTTGTTAACTACACGAGTGTGACATTTTGTTGACTAGGAGTGTGACATTTTGTTGACTATACAGAGTGTGACATTTTGTTGACTATACAGAGTGTGACATTTTGTTGACTACACGAGTGTGACATTTTGTTGACTATACGAGTGTGACATTTTGTTGACTACAGAGTGTGACATTTTGTTGACTGCAGGAGTGTGACGTTTTGTTGACTATTTTGTTACGAGTGTAACACTTTGTTGACCACACGTGTGTGACATTTTGTTGACTACACGAGTGTGACATTTTGTTGATTACACGAGTGTGACATTTTGTTGACTATACGAGTTTAACACTTTGTCGACTACACGTGTGTGACATTTTGTTGACTAGGAGTGTGACATTTTGTTGACTGCAGAGTGAGACATTTTGTTGACTGCAGAGTGTGACATTTTGTCGACTACACGAGTGTGACATTTTGTTGACTCTACGAGTGTGACATTTTGTTGACTACACGTGTGTGACATTTTGTTGACTAGGAGTGTGACGTTTTGTTGACTGCAGAGTGTGACATTTTGTTGTGACACTACTACAGAGTGTGACATTTTGTTGACTATACAGAGTGTGACATTTTGTTGACTAGGAGTGTGACATTTTGTTGACTATACAGAGTGTGACATTTTGTTGACAACAGAGTGTGACATTTTGTTGACTACAGAGTGTGACAGAGTGTGACATTTTGTTGACTATACAGAGTGTGACATTTTGTTGACTAGGAGTGTGACATTTTGTTGACTAAGAGTGTGACATTTTGTTGACTACACGAGTGTGACATTTTCTTGACTACAGAGTGTGACATTTTGTTGACTAGGAGTGTGACATTTTGTTGACTACACGAGTGTGACATTTTGTTGACTACAGAGTGTGACATTTTGTTGACTACAGAGTGTGACATTTTGTTGACTAGGAGTGTGACATTTTGTTGACTATACAGAGTGTGACATTTTGTTGACTATACAGAGTGTGACATTTTGTTGACTATACAGAGTGTGACATTTTGTTGACTAGGAGTGTGACATTTTGTTTACTATACAGAGTGTGACATTTTGTTGACTACAGAGTGTGACATTTTGTTGACTACACAGACTACAGAGTGTGACAGAGTGTGATTTTTGTTGACTACAGAGTGTGACATTTTGTTAACTATACAGAGTGTGACATTTTGTTGACTACAGAATGTGACATTTTGTTGACTACAGAGTGTGACATTTTGTTGACTACACGTGTGTGACATTTTGTTGACTGCAGAGTGTGACATTTTGTTGACTACAGAGTGTGACATTTTTTTGACTACAGAGTGTGACATTTTGTTGACTACAGAGTGTGACATTTTGTGTGACATTTTGTTGACTAGAGTGTGACATTTTGTTGACTACAGAGTGTGACATTTTGTTGACTACACGAGTGTGACATTTTGTTGACTACAGAGTGTGACATTTTGTTGACTACACGAGTGTGACATTTTGTTGACTAGGAGTGTGACATTTTGTTTACTATACAGAGTGTGACATTTTGTTGACTACAGAGTGTGACATTTTGTTGACTATACAGAGTGTGACATTTTGTTGACTACAGAGTGTGACATTTTGTGACATAGGAGTGTGACATTTTGTGTGACATTTTGTTGACTACACAGAGTGTGACATTTTGTTGACTATACAGAGTGTGACATTTTGTTGACTAGGAGTGTGACATTTTGTTGACTACAGAGTGTGACATTTTGTTGACTACAGAGTGTGACATTTTGTTGACTACAGAGTGTGACATTTTGTTGACTATACAGAGTGTGACATTTTGTTGACTACAGAGTGTGACATTTTGTTGACTATACACAGTGTGACATTTTGTTGACTACACGAGTGTGATATTTTGTACAGAGTGTGACATTTTTTTGACTACACGAGTGTGACATTTTGTTGACTAGGAGTGTGACATTTTGTTGACTATACAGAGTGTGACATTTTGTTGACTAGGAGTGTGACATTTTGTTGACTACAGAGTGTGACATTTTGTTGACTACAGAGTGTGACATTTTGTTGACTACAGAGTGTGACATTTTGTTGACTACAGAGTGTGACATTTTGTGACATTTTGTTGACTATACAGAGTGTGATATTTTGTTGACTACAGAGTGTGACATTTTGTTGACAACAGAGTGTGACATTTTGTTGACTATACAGAGTGTGACATTTTGTTGACTGCAGAGTGTGACATTTTGTTGACTGCAGAGTGTGACATTTTGTTGACTATACAGAGTGTGACATTTTGTTGACTATACAGAGTGTGACATTTTCTTGACTAGGAGTATGACATTTTGTTGACTACAGAGTGTGACATTTTGTTGAGGAGTGTGACATTTTGTTACTACAGAGTGTGACATTTTGTTGACTACAGAGTGTGACATTTTGTTGAGTGTGACATTTTGTTGACAGAGTGTGACATTTTGTTGACTACAGAGTGTGACATTTTGTTGACTATACAGAGTGTGACATTTTGTTGACTAGGAGTGTGACATTTTGTTGACTGCAGAGTGTGACATTTTGTTGACTACAGAGTGTGACATTTTGACTGACTACAGAGTGTGACATTTTGTTGACTATACAGAGTGTGACATTTTGTTGACTACACAGAGTGTGACATTTTGTTGACTACAGAGTGTGACATTTTGTTGACTACAGAGTGTGACAGTGTGACATTTTGTTGACTAGAGTGTGACATTTTGTGTGACATTTTGTTGACTATACAGAGTGTGACATTTTGTTGACTACAGAGTGTGACATTTTGTTGACTAGGAGTGTGACATTTTCTTGACTACAGAGTGTGACATTTTGTTGACTGCAGAGTGAGACATTTTGTTGACTAGGAGTGTGACATTTTGTTGACTATACGAGTGTGACATTTTTTGACTAGGAGTGTGACATTTTGTTGACTATGAGTGTGACATTTTGTTGACTAAGAGTGTGACATTTTGTTGACTACAGAGTGTGACATTTTGTTGACTTGTGTGTACAGAGTGTGACATTTTGTTGACTACAGAGTGTGACATTTTGTTTTGTGTTGACTACAGAGTGTGACATTTTGTTGACTACAGACTGTGACATTTTGTTGACTACAGAGTGTGACATTTTGTTGACTACAGAGTGTGACATTTTGTTGAGTGTACATTTTGTTGACTGAGTGTGACGAGTGTGACATTTTGTTGACTACAGAGTGTGACATTTTGTTGACTACACGAGTGTGACACATTTTGTTGACTACTACAGAGTGTGACATTTTGTTGACTACAGAGTGTGACATTTTGTTGACTACAGAGTGTGACATTTTGTTGACTACAGAGTGTGACATTTTGTTGACTGCAGAGTGTGACATTTTGTTGACTACAGAGTGTGACATTTTGTTGACTAGGAGTGTGACATTTTGTTGACTATACAGAGTGTGACATTTTGTTGACTAGGAGTGTGACATTTTGTTGACTGCAGAGTGTGACATTTTGTTGACTACACGAGTGTGACATTTTGTTGACTAGGAGTGTGACATTTTGTTGACTACAGAGTGTGACATTTTGTTGATTTTGTTGACTATGAGTGTGACATTTTGTTGACTATACAGAGTGTGACATTTTGTTGACTACAGAGTGTGACATTTTGTTGACTGCAGAGTGTGACATTTTGTTGTCTATACAGTGTTTTACATTTTGTTCACTACCGAGTGTGACTTTTGTTGACTACAGAGTGTGACATTTTGTAGGAGTGTAGGAGTGTGACATTTTGTTGACTACAGAGTGTGACATTTTGTTGACTACAGAGTGTGACATTTTGTTGACTATACAGAGTGTGACATTTTGTTGACAACAGAGTGTGACATTTTGTTGACTACAGAGTGTGACATTTTGTTGACTAGGAGTGTGACATTTTGTTGACTACAGAGTGTGACATTTTGTTGACTACAGAGTGTGACATTTTGTTGACTATACAGAGTGTGACATTTTGTTGACAACAGAGTGTGACATTTTGTTGACTATACAGAGTGTGACATTTTGTTGACTATACAGAGTGTGACATTTTGTTGACTACAGAGTGTGACATTTTGTTGACTGCAGAGTGAGACATTTTGTTGACTACACGAGTGTGACATTTTGTTGACTACAGAGTGTGACATTTTGTTGACAACAGAGTGTGACATTTTGTTGACTACAGAGTGTGACATTTTGTTGACTATACAGAGTGTGACATTTTGTTGACTACACGAGTGTGACATTTTGTTGACTAGGAGTGTGACATTTTGTTGACTATACAGAGTGTGACATTTTGTTGACTACAGAGTGTGACATTTTGTTGACTAGGAGTGTGACATTTTGTTGACTATACAGAGTATACAGAGTGTGACATTTTGTGTGACATTTTGTTGACTACACGTGTGTGACATTTTGTTGACTACACTACAGAGTGTGACATTTTGTTGACTACAGAGTGTGACATTTTGTTTTTGTTGACTACAGAGTGTGACATTTTGTTGACAGGAGTGTGACATTTTGTTGACTATACAGAGTGTGACATTTTGTTGACTACAGTGTGTGACTTTTTGTTGACTATTCAGAGTTGACTATACAGAGTGTGACATTTTGTTGACTACAGAGTGTGACATTTTGTTGACTATACAGAGTGTGACGTTTTGTTGACTAGGAGTGTGTCATTTTGTTGACTATACAGAGTGTGACATTTTGTTGACTATACAGAGTGTGACATTTTGTTGATTACAGAGTGTGACATTTTGTTGACTACACGAGTGTGACATTTTGTTGACTAGGAGTGTGACATTTTGTTGACTATACAGAGTGTGACATTTTGTTGACTACAGAGTGTGACATTTTGTTGACTATACACAGTGTGACATTTTGTTGACTACACGAGTGTGATATTTTGTTGACTATACACAGTGTGACATTTTGTTGACTACACGAGTGTGATATTTTGTTGACTACAGAGTGTGACATTTTGTTGACTATACAGAGTGTGACATTTTGTTGACAATACAGAGTGTGACATTTTGTTTACTATACAGAGTGTGACATTTTGTTGACTACAGAGTGTGACATTTTGTTGACTACAGAGTGTGACATTTTGTTGACTATACAGAGTGTGACATTTTGTTGACAACAGAGTGTGACATTTTGTTGATTACACGAGTGTGACATTTTGTTGACATTTTGTTGACTACAGAGTGTGACATTTTTTGTTACACACGTACAGACATTTTGTTGACTACAGAGTGTGACATTTTGTTGACTACAGAGTGTGACATTTTGTTGACTACAGAGTGTGACATTTTGTTGACTGACTACAGAGTGTGACATTTTGTTGACTACAGAGTGTGACATTTTGTTAACTATACAGAGTGTGACATTTTGTTGACTACAGAGTGTGACATTTTGTTGACTATACAGAGTGTGACATTTTGTTGACTACACGAGTGTCACATTTTGTTGACTACACGAGTGTGACATTTTGTTGACTATACAGAGTGTGACATTTTGTTCACTACCGAGTGTGACATTTGTTGACTACAGAGTGTGACATTTGTTGACTACAGAGTGTGACATTTTGTTAACTACACGAGTGTGACATTTTGTTTGTTGACTACAGAGTGTGACATTTTGTTGACTACAGAGTGTGACATTTTGTTGACTATACAGTGTGTGACATTTTGTTGACTAGGAGTGTGACATTTTGTTGACTACAGAGTGTGACATTTTGTTGACTACAGAGTGTGACATTTTGTTGACTATACAGAGTGAGACATTTTGTTGACTGCAGAGTGTGACATTTTGTTGACTGCAGAGTGTGACATTTTGTTGACAATACAGAGTGTGACATTTTGTTGACTATACAGAGTGTGACATTTTGTTGACTACAGAGTGTGACATTTTGTTGACTATACAGAGTGTGACATTTTGTTGACTACAGAGTGTGACATTTTGTTGACTACAGAGTGTGACATTTTGTTGACTATACAGAGTGTGACATTTTGTTGACTAGGAGTGTGACATTTTGTTTACTATACAGAGTGTGACATTTTGTTGACTACAGAGTGTGACATTTTGTTGACTGCAGAGTGTGACATTTTGTTGACTACACGAGTGTGACATTTTGTTGACTATATAGAGTGTGACATTTTGTTGACTATACAGAGTGTGACATTTTGTTGACTAGGAGTGTGACATTTTGTTGACTATACAGAGTGTGACATTTTGTTGACTAGGAGTGTGACATTTTGTTGACTAGGAGTGTGACATTTTGTTGACTGCAGAGTGTGACATTTTGTTGACTATACAGAGTGTGACATTTTGTTTTTGACAAAACAGAGTGTGACATTTTGTTTAGGAGTTGACATTTTGTTTACAGAGTGTGACATTTTGTTGTGTGACATTTTGTTGACTACAGAGTGTGACATTTTGTTGACTGCAGAGTGAGACATTTTGTTGACTACACGAGTGTGACATTTTGTTGACTACAGAGTGTGACATTTTGTTGACTATACAGAGTGTGACATTTTGTTGACTACAGAGTGTGACATTTTGTTGACTATACAGAGTGTGACATTTTGTTGACTACAGAGTGTGACATTTTGTTGACTAGGAGTGTGACATTTTGTTTACTATACAGAGTGTGACATTTTGTTGACTACAGAATGTGACATTTTGTTGACTACAGAGTGTGACATTTTGTTGACTACACGTGTGTGACATTTTGTTGACTATACGAGTGTGACATTTTGTTGACTACACGTGTGTGACATTTTGTTGACTATACGAGTGTGACATTTTGTTGACTAGGAGTGTGACATTTTGTTGACTATACAGAGTGTGACATTTAGCGACAACACGTGTGTGACATTTTGTTGACTACCCGAGTGTGACATTTTGTTGACTACACGTGTGTGACATTTTGTTGACTACAGAGTGTCACATTTTGTTGACTAGGAGTGTGACATTTTGTTGACTATACAGAGTGTGACATTTTGTTGACTACAGAGTGTGACATTTTGTTGACTATACAGAGTGTGACATTTTGTTCACTAGGAGTGTGACATTTTGTTGACTATACAGAGTGTGACATTTTGTTGACTATACAGAGTGTGACATTTTGTTGACTAGGAGTGTGACATTTTGTTGACTACAGAGTGTGACATTTTGTTGACTACAGAGTGTGACATTTTGTTGACTATACAGAGTGTGACATTTTGTTGACTAGGAGTGTGACATTTTGTTGACTACAGAGTGTGACATTTTGTTGACTACAGAGTGTCTATACAGAGTGTGACATTTTGTTGACTAGGAGTGTGACATTTTGTTGACTACAGAGTGTGACATTTTGTTGACTACAGAGTGTGACATTTTGTTGACTATACAGAGTGTGACATTTTGTTGACTAGGAGTGTGACATTTTGTTGACTACAGAGTGTGACATTTTGTTGACTACAGAGTGTGACATTTTGTTGACTATACAGAGTGTGACATTTTGTTGACTAGGAGTGTGACATTTTGTTGACTATACAGAGTGTGACATTTTGTTGACAACAGAGTGTGACATTTTGTTGACTACACGAGTGTGACATTTTGTTGATTACACGTGTGTGACATTTTGTTGATTACACGTGTGTGACATTTTGTTGATTACACGTGTGTGACATTTTGTTGACTATACGAGTGTGACATTTTGTTGATTACACGTGTGTGACATTTTGTTGACTACAGAGTGTGACATTTTGTTGACTATACAAAGTGTGACATTTTGTTGACTACACGTGTGTGACATTTTGTTGATTACACGAGTGTGACATTTTGTTGACTATACGAGTGTGACACTTTGTCGACTACACGTGTGTGACATTATGTTGACAAGTGTGACATTTTGTTGACTATACAAAGTGTGACATTTTGTTGATTACACGTGTGTGACATTTTGTTGATTACACGAGTGTGACATTTTGTTGACTATACGAGTGTGACACTTTGTCGATTACACGTGTGTGACATTATGTTGACAAGTGTGACATTTTGTTGACTATACAAAGTGTGACATTTTGTTGATTACACGTGTGTGACATTTTGTTGATTGCACGAGTGTGACATTTTGTTGACTATACGAGTGTGACACTTTGTCGACTACACGTGTGTGACATTTTGTTGACTATACATAGTGTGACATTTTGTTGACTATACGAGTGTGACATTTTGTCGACTACACGAGTGTGACATTTTGTTGACTCTACGAGTGTGACATTTTGTTGACAACAAAGTGTGATATATCGTTGACTATACGAGTGTGACATTTTATTGCCAACAAAGTGTGACATTTTGTTGACTATACGAGTGTGACATTTTGTTTACTACATGTTTGTGACACTTTGTCGACTACACGTGTGTGACATTTTGTTGACAACAAAGTGTGACATTTTGTTGACTACACGTGTGTGACACTTTGTCGACTTAACACTTTCACTTTCATCAGACATTTGTTATAGTTTCCTGGTTGTTATCATTCACAAAATAATTGCATGCTTTTTTACCATATTAACATCAAACAGCAAAATCTTTATAAATCATAACAGTGTAATAGCTTAGAGAGCCAATAGGGGACATTTTTTAATTTAGCAATCCTCAGTATGCTTGTTTTTTCCCGTTATTTCAGTTTTCTTCTCTCAGTTTCATATCCTTGTTTTCCTTCATGGCATTCTGACACATTATTAACAGGTTCATATTTTTAATCATTCCTATACACGTGTCCAAACTTTTGATGTAACATATTATTGTGTGGCCTTGTTCTTCTATTTGTCTGTATTTTTAGCTTAGCTGGCCGAAGGGGGCTAAATGACATACCGCAGTCGTCCGCCGTTTGTCTGTCAATTTTTTCTAAAAATTGTTACTTATCATGAACAACTGAGCAGATATTGACCAAATTTGGTCTGATGCATTCCTTGGTAAAGTGCAATCAAGTTCATTTAAAATGATGCATCTCCTGTAGGAATGATTTGATTTTGCCCAAATATGATCTGAAGCATTTTTTAGTGATGGGGAATCAAATTGGTATAAATGGTGGGCCTCAGCCCCTTGGGGAGGTAGGGTTGGAGCCCAATAGTGGGAATGAGCAAATTCTTTAAAATCATTGTTCTGTAGGAATGTCAGGATTCTGTCCGAATTAGATCTGAAGCAGTCTTGGGTAAAGAGGGATCGGTTTTACATATACGGTGGGTCTCGACCCCCAGGGGTGGTATGAGTAGGTAGGTCACAATTTGGAGAAATACAGAAATTCTTAAAACCTGTTCTTATTCTGTAGGAATGATTGAATGTTGCCCCAATTAGGGTCTGAAATATCCTAGGGTGTAGGGAACAATTTGTGTAAACGGTGCGTATGAACCCAATAGGCAGAGGGATGGGGCCCAATAGAGGAGATCTTTCAAATGCTTTTCGTTTTGTTTAGATAATGCAATTTCAGCAATCTTAACCAGATGAGTGAAGCAGGCGAAATTGGCCTCTTGTTATTTATAAGCGTTATTGATCCTTGTCTTGATTATGTTAAGAGATCTCTCTTAGTTACTACTGAATTTTTATCAGTTTGGAAGGCTTAGTCACAGTATTGTCGTGAACAGCAGTTCGATTAGACTGTATCTGAAAAATGTAACTGATCCTTCTTTGCTTCTTTGAAGATGTTTTTCCAGAGTTTTGGGAAGAGTTATTTCCCTTCCTTTTTTCCCTCAATGAAGAATATTTCCAGCATTTTGATATTATTCAGTGATTTCTCCTTTCAGTTTCCACCTATCTGTTTGATACTGGCTGTGCTTTAATTTATCATTAAAACCCATGGCATTGATTTCAGTCTTGACATTTGAACGCTTTTACCATTTTCATGTCTACAAATATATTATTTTCGATACAATATGTCATAATTTCGTCGGTAAAGAACGAGCGTATTATGTTCCATCCCGCGGTACTATTGTTTTATGCTGGACTTTGGTAGAACATCGAACAAATGTCACGGTTCAACGAACGTCCCATAACGTTGGAACTCTTTGAATCGGTGAATGTACTTACAGTTAGTAAGGTAATGAACTGTTAAAAGTTTTTTTTTAAATAACAAACCGTGTCTAGAATTGGAATGATTGCTTCTCATAATCTCATTATCTGAGACGAAAATCTTTTCTATCAAATCCGATGAAACGAGGGCAAAATATGAACAAAGAAAAAATACACGGACACTCCTGAAAAAGTACCAGAACAAGACCACTTGTTCCGACAGGGTAAGCATCTTCTGTTTCTTGGCCAGTTTAAATAAATAATTAAGAACAGTTTTGGTTTTTCCTTCTTGGATGACATCAGTGACGTCACCTCCTATTCTACTATAACATTTAGAAGGGCACAGCAGGTAGGTTCTATCGCCAGACCTGCCCGGGTCGGATAGGCTTGAAAATTAATCACGAGATACAAAAATTAACTGTGAAAATATATTTATTATGAAAATAAATGTGAAATGTAGATATGAATGTGACACTTGAGTGAACAACTCCTCTCTATTTCGTTCTTGTGAGCATACTCAGTTCCCAACATGAAAGTATTTAACAGCGTTCATCACTATAGATTTAAACGTTACCTGCGGTGTTTCTTTACAATGTTCCTGTAAAACACTGAAAGTGAGAAGATTTGTAGTTTCTTCTTTGTCCTTCACGACAGAAAATATTCATTTCTTGCCATATCTAAACGGATGCTTTTTGGAATGTGGGTGTTTGTTATGGCGTTTCTTTACGTGCTTGTGTTTTCTTGGTCCTTTTCTCGCAGAGAAGAATTGATTCATGCGCAAAGGTGCCAATACAACGAATCTCTTTTGCCGAGTGATCTCTTCCAATTCGATGTCAGATTTCTCTGCAGTTAGCGTTTCCATGCGATCAATAGTATTTCCCACTGGTCCAAGCCCTGCAGATATCTTTGATGTCCGTACCACCAACGGGAGGGAGTAAATTCCGGCAACTGTACCAGCGACCAGTAGACGTGGCAGTAGTAACATCTGTGAAAATGCTATATAATTACTTACATGGAAACGTTTTACTAAAAAATATCAATTATGATTTTTTGTAAGTAGTAACAGATGTTCAAAACTTCCAACGACTTTTATAATGGAGTGTTGATAGCTTCTTACTGAATACAAACCGAAATAATATAGATAAATTCTACTGTTGCTAATGTTTAGGTAAATAATTCAATAACAAGAGGTCTTTTGGGTCTGTATCGCTCACCTGGTTTACTTCAGTGAAATGGCTTCATCTAAACAAAATGCAAAGCATTTAGATGATTGATATCTATCTCCACAAATAGGCCCCAACCCTCTGTCCCATGGGGATCAGATGCGCCGTTTACATGAAACAAGCATGCCTCAGACGAAATTGGGACAGAATCCAGGCATTCCGCCCTTCATCAAAGTATGGAGTCACTGCATATTCTACTTGTTGAGAATTATCGAAATTTGTGCGTCTAATATAACATTTTCCAAACTTCCAATCCCGTCTGATGCCTGATTCTGGATTTTGTTACAGAATTCTACCTTTCGACAGAAGAAACCCAATCTACCAAAGAAAGAGGCGAACCTTAAACATTATATTGATAGGAAGAAGAGAATGTTTCAGTAGACTTACCGTGAGAAATGCGGCGAGGATCTCAACTTGCTCGTAATGCCTACCAACTCTAGTGCCGTTATCCTTTTATATCTGTGAAGTGTTTATGTCATGTCCAATCAGCGAGCGTTATAGAGCAACTTAGACAACAGGTCATCATATGTGGTAATTAACGATATAGCTGTTCAATATTCACCAGGTATTGGTTAAGACAATGTTAAACTTGGATAGATAGACAATTTTTTTTTCAGTAAGCGAATTAAAGTGATACCGCCATTGGTTGTACGGTTTTGTTACACAATATCAGGTTTATTGAGTGGGATATATCACAGCTGTGTGAATGCAAAGAACATAAGTTGATTCTAGGTCTTTGGAAAGAGTGAGTGGCTTCATCGACGACATCTGCCAATCAAATAAGTAATGTCATGTTCCCAAATGAGAAAAAGATATACAGCAACGGAACCAACTGACAAACTAATGAGCATCTAGCATGCCCTGTTCCATACCACACAAAGAGATAGACTATTTCCCAACTATGACGACTGTGGAACTTCCCCATAATTTTCATCAGCCTAAATCTCTTAAAATCCTGTAATATGAGTTTACATGTTAGTCATGGTATTGGGAACAAACCCTTTAATATCGAATCAACTTCGACATTAAGACATCATAGATTGGGGCTGCAAGGTGTTGCTATCCAGAAATTGACAATTCATGAAATGAAAACTCAAACCATCACGATTTTCATACATCTTGATGGAAAGCTGTCCATATAGTTTCATTGCAGGAAATAAAAAAGATAAACAACTGATGTAGAAGATTCTGTCGTGTCCTTAATTTCCAACTTTTATTGGTATCTACGATGGACGAGGTGAATAAATGTCGTTTATATACAAGACCATTTCGAATTGAATACAAAAGAGCCAAATAAGGAATTAAACTGTATCACACAGCTGTTTGCCCTTTAAGGACTCATTGGTGGGTACGACTGAGGGAAATCAAAGGAGGCGACTAGCCTCATAGTTCAATAAATCTCGTAAGTAGATTTCCTAATTTTCTTGTATTTGATCATTTCTGAAGAATCTTTGCGAACATTTCTTATAGACGTAAATGAAATCTGCCAAATCAATATTGCTCAGAGAATATATTTCGGCTTGGATTTACGGAGAATTTCAAGAGATGATGATTAACCTGGCAACAAATTACCCATGGTTGGAGTTATTTCACTTCTCTGTGAAAATCGGATAATATTCCATTACAAGGAGAGATATTATCGACCAACACCTAGTGAGTCCAAGTAACGGATGTAGGTTGGGAAAATAATGACACACTGGCTTATTCCATATGAGTGTCCTCCTCTCTCAATGGGTGCCTATAATGGCTACAGATACGTCTTAAAACTTAAGCAAGCGAATGAAGTGAAATGAAAATTAAGCCAATACGGACCATAAACAGCTGTTCGGTAAAAATAAAGTATTTAGATAGCAGTGTTTTGTCGCAATTACTTAATGGAATGACTTACAGTTTCGCCTTATGCGCAATAAGACGTTTGATACATACATTTATATTAATATATTCATATTAAACTTTAAATGAATAAAACAACAATTTCGAAACAAGTTTGAGGAATCGAACCTCGGACACCTAGGTGGAGGACAAGTGTGTTTATCCATGTGAAACAGCAATTGAAAGCATCAAGAGATTTCGTGAACCTTGTATGCCCACGATAATTATGCCTCGATAACACCGGTCTCTGTCGTACGGGTCATTTAATTAACCCATTGCAGTTTTATCACTGTTGCCTAAACAAAACAGAGAGTTAATCCTTTAATAGAGAACGAATAAAAATAAATTACACTGTATATTAGATTAATAATTTTAATTTTCTTCGTGTGACACATTTAACAGTACAATATCGAATTCGCAGTAGTGGCTGAAGTCGTAGTTTTTCAGAATAGAAGTTGCTCTTACAATGTTCCCTTAGACACAAGTATTGACAGAATTCGTATATTTCTTTGTCAGAATATAAGTTGTTCGTATAATGTTCCCGTAGAACTCAGGTAGTAACAGATTCGTAGTTTTTTTCAGCATTTCCTGTCAAATATCGATAGTGACAGAATTCGTAATGAAATTTGCATTCACTTCTTTCCATACCTAAATGGTTTCTTTAGGCCTTTCTCCTTTTTCTGTTTCTTGTGATGACGGGGCCGTTTGTTCTTGTGGAAGGGTTGCTTCACTTCCAAAGGTGCCCATATCAAAAATCTTTTTCGTCGAGATAACTTTGCCCCTGTTGGTATCCAGTCTATTCCAGATTTAGGTGCAAGAAACATGTGACCCATAGTATTTACTGGTTTTCCAAGGGCTGTAGAAGTGGTAGACATCGGTACTTCCCATGGGAGTGAAAAACCTCCGGTTACGGTACCAACGATTAACAGACATACCAGTAGGACCATCTGTGAAAATGTGTATAATTACTTAAATGGAAATGATTGGAGAGAACAAATTGTTACAACTAAAGCTATTTTTAATGAAAGAAAATTTTATGTATCCAAAATTCCAATAGTAAAGGTTTTACTGCATTAATATTCAGACAACTTTATAACATAGAATGAAAACAATTTTTAGGTTTATTCTCAGACAGTGTTTCTATGAAACTTCTCTCCGATTTAAGTACCTACATCAAATATAATTAGATAGAATAAAACATTTCTATACTTATTCCTAATACCATGTTAATGATAGTGGAATTAAAAACTCGTTAAATACCTACGATATGAGAAATTATTAAATACATACAAACAATTTGGTAGTGGGGACCGTTACGTTAGGCCCCAAAACTCCCTCTCAGTCGTAAGAAATCTTTAATCGAAAATACCAAATGTCATCACATTAGTCGCCTCACTATGGAAGCCAGTTTGTCCAATAAGGCGAGAAGTATTTGTAGTAGTATTACACTAAACGCCCATACAAATATGATAAAAATCCAAGAATTCTATATTCTACCATTGTCCTAGGAGTTACCGTTGTATTCGTCTTGTCAGACACACAAGCACACATACAAAATCGGAAATTATCTAAATTTCTACCGACCCTCAGTTTCCATTGTGTTAAATCAGAAAATGGCCGAAGCCATTGTAATCCTGATGTCAGACAATACCTACAAATATATATACCAGTCTTTGGGAAAGCGGATAATATCTAAATTTAGACCAACCAGAAGCCTACATACCTATATAAACTATATACCAATTTTCGCGAAAATCTGACGATATCCAAAATTTCGACCATTCAAAATCCCCAGCCATTTCTGTCGGCAATGTCATTTCTTTTTAACCGCAAAAGAACACGTCGTACTTATTCTTTCCACTACTGTCCACCTGGATGTGCTAATTAGAACAGAAGTTATAAGCAAAAAGGTCTCAGAATTATAATCTAGAAAATGGGAACCATTTTTTTCATTTGGAATTTTGTCACGAGACATGCGCGTTTCAAAACTAGGGTCACTCACAAATACACTTTTTAAGTTTGGTTAGGATCCTGCGAATAGTTTCTGAGAAAACCTACGGACACGCTTTGTGGAAAGAAGAAAACCAGTAATTTTAGTAAGTCTCCCACTTATAAATGACTGTATTTGTTTAACATCAACCAAAGCTTAACCACAACACCAGCTGATACCACAGTTAATAAATCACAGAGCTCGCGATTGAAATAACCCGCAAAATACAGGTCAATTGTAATGAAGTAACTGGTTAGTATACATTTTAAGTGATACGCTTCAGATAAACGTAGCACATAAATCAGTACTATTTCACCACAAAAAGGTTTACCTTATATCTTGGGTATCGGCGCTGACAATAAAAATCGCCAGAACAAGATATCTTTTATGTCAGTCTACCCTCTTTGTTTCATCCAATCCGTGAACACCAAGGTGATGAAGTCATAACTAAGGCGACAGATATTAACACAAAGGTAATGCTGTAATTTTCAGGTAAGGTTTATAATTGTTATGACGCAGTTGTCATGACATTTTCAATACGGTAATAAACGAAATCCAGTGATGATGTCAATGTTTTTTTTTCTGATTCCATACAATGTATTATTGTAATGTGTTGATCCTTCTCTGATTTTATAGATATATCTTCAATTGTCATTATATGAATTTTATCAAAATTTCAACATTTATTTTTTTGTTTGTTTTCGAATAAAGGTGACCGAACATGTCCAATGCTTAGACTTCAGTACCTAAAATGGAACACAATGATAAGCAAGACGCTCACCTGGATATTTCAGCTGTCACTTCCAGGAATTTGTACTTAAAACGTATTTATATGTCTTGTTGGTTTGACGGGATAGAATGTATTTATATGTCTTGTTGGTTTGTCGGGACAGGACGTATTTATATGTCTTGTTGGTTTGACGGGATAGAATGTATTTATATGTCTTGTTGGTTTGACGGGACAGGACGTATTTATATGTCTTGTTGGTTTGACGGGATAGAATGTATTTATATGTCTTGTTGGTTTTGTATATGTCTTGTTGGTTTGTCGGGACAGGACGTATTTATATGTCTTGTTGGTTTGACGGGATAGGACGTATGTATATGTCTTGTTGGTTTGTGGGGATAGGGTGTATTTATATGTCTTGTTGGTTTGTGGGGATAGGACGTATTTATATGTCTTGTTGGTTTGTCGGGATAGGATGTATTTATATGTCTTGTTGGTTTGTCGGGATAGGACGTATTTATATGTCTTGTTGGTTTGACGGGATAGGACGTATTTATATGTCTTGTTGGTTTGTGGGGATAGGGTGTATTTATATGTCTTGTTGGTTTGTGGGGATAGGACGTATTTATATGTCTTGTTGGTTTGTGGGGATAGGATGTATTTATATGTCTTGTTGGTTTGTGGGGATAGGATGTATTTATATGTCTTGTTGGTTTGTTGGGATAGGATGTATTTATATGTCTTGTTGGTTTGTCGGGATAGGACGTATTTATATGTCTTGTTGGTTTGTCGGGATAGGACGTATTTATATGTCTTGTTGGTTTGTGGGGATAGGACGTATTTATATAGGATGTATTTATATGTCTTGTTGGTTTGTGGGATAGGATGTATTTATATGTCTTGTTGGTTTGTCGGGATAGGACGTATTTATATGTCTTGTTGTATTTATATGTGTTGGTTTGTCGGGATAGGACGTATTTATATGTCTTGTTGGTTTGTCGGGATAGGACGTATTTATATGTCTTGTTTGTATTTATATGTCTTGTTGGTTTGTTCGGATAGGACGTATTTATATATCTTGTTGGTTTGTCGGGATAGGACGTATTTATATGTCTTGTTGGTTTGTCGGGATAGGACGTATTTATATGTCTTGTTGGTTTTGTTCGGATAGGACGTATTTATATGTCTTGTTGGTTTGTCGGGATAGGACGTATTTATATGTCTTGTTGGTTTGTCGGGATAGGACGTATTTATATGTCTTGTTGGTTTGTCGGGATAGGACGTATTTATATGTCTTGTTGGTTTGTCGGGATAGGACGTATTTATATGTCTTGTTGGTTTGTGGGGTATTTATAGGGATAGGACGTATTTATATGTCTTGTTGGTTTGTGGGGATAGGACGTATTTATATGTCTTGTTGGTTTGTGGGGATAGGACGTATTTATATGTCTTGTTGGTTTGTCGGGATAGGACGTATTTATATGTCTTGTTGGTTTGTCGGGATAGGACGTATTTATATGTCTTGTTGGTTTGTCGGGATAGGACGTATTTATATGTCTTGTTGGTTTGTGGGGATAGGACGTATTTATATGTCTTGTTGGTTTGTGGGGATAGGATGTATTTATATGTCTTGTTGGTTTGTCGGGATAGGACGTATTTATATGTCTTGTTGGTTTGTCGGGATAGGACGTATTTATATGTCTTGTTGGTTTGTCGGGATAGGACGTATTTATATGTCTTGTTGGTTTTGTATTTATATGTCTTGTTGGTTTGTGGGGATAGGATGTATTTATATGTCTTGTTGGTTTGTGGGGATAGGATGTCTTGTTGGTTTGTATAGGACGTATTTATATGTCTTATGTCTTGTTGGTTTGTGGGATAGGGATGGGGATAGGATGTATTTATATGTCTTGTTGGTTTGTCGGGATAGGACGTATTTATATGTCTTGTTGGTTTGTGGGGATAGGACGTATTTATATGTCTTGTTGGTTTGTCGGGATAGGACGTATTTATATGTCTTGTTGGTTTGTCGGGATAGGACGTATTTATATGTCTTGTTGGTTTGTGGGGATAGGATGTATTTATATGTCTTGTTGGTTTGTTGGGATAGGGTATTTATAGGATGTATTTATATGTCTTGTTGGTTTGTGGGGATAGGACGTATTTATATGTCTTGTTGGTTTGTCGGGATAGGATGTATTTATATGTCTTGTTGGTTTGTGGGGATAGGACGTATTTATATGTCTTGTTGGTTTGTGGGGATAGGACGTATTTATATGTCTTGTTGGTTTGACGGAATAGGATGTATTTATATGTCTTGTTGGTTTGTCGGGATAGGACGTATTTATATGTCTTGTTGGTTTGTCGGGATAGGACGTATTTATATGTCTTGTTGGTTTGTGGGGATAGGATGTATTTATATGTCTTGTTGGTTTGTGGGGATAGGACGTATTTATATGTCTTGTTGGTTTGTCGGGATAGGACGTATTTATATGTCTTGTTGGTTTGTCGGGATAGGACGTATTTATATGTCTTGTTGGTTTGTTCGGATAGGACGTATTTATATGTCTTGTTGGTTTGTCGGGATAGGACGTATTTATATGTCTTGTTGGTTTGTCGGGATAGGACGTATTTATATGTCTTGTTGGTTTGTGGGGATAGGACGTATTTATATGTCTTGTTGGTTTGTGGGGATAGGACGTATTTATATGTCTTGTTGGTTTGTGGGGATAGGTTGTATTTATATGTCTTGTTGGTTTGTGGGGATAGGACGTATTTATATGTCTTGTTGGTTTGTCGGGATAGGACGTATTTATATGTCTTGTTGGTTTGTGGGGATAGGACGTATTTATATGTCTTGTTGGTTTGTCGGGATAGGACGTATTTATATGTCTTGTTGGTTTGTGGGGATAGGACGTATTTATATGTCTTGTTGGTTTGTGGGGATAGGACGTATTTATATGTCTTGTTGGTTTGTGGGGATAGGGTGTATTTATATGTCTTGTTGGTTTGTGGGGATAGGACGTATTTATATGTCTTGTTGGTTTGTTCGGATAGGACGTATTTATATGTCTTGTTGGTTTGTGGGGATAGGACGTATTTATATGTCTTGTTGGTTTGTGGGGACAGGACGTATTTATATGTCTTGTTGGTTTGTGGGGATAGGACGTATGTATATGTCTTGTTGGTTTGTCGGGACAGGACGTATTTATATGTCTTGTTGGTTTGTGGGGATAGGATGTATTTATATGTCTTGTTGGTTTGTCGGGATAGGACGTATTTATATGTCTTGTTGGTTTGTCGGGATAGGATGTATTTATATGTCTTGTTGGTTTGT
Source organism: Ylistrum balloti (assembly GCF_031769215.1). Lineage (NCBI taxonomy): Eukaryota > Metazoa > Mollusca > Bivalvia > Pectinida > Pectinidae > Ylistrum > Ylistrum balloti. The sequence continues at coordinate 599,408 of NW_026782201.1, forward strand.
GGGGATAGGATGTATTTATATGTCTTGTTGGTTTGTGGGGATAGGACGTATTTATATGTCTTGTTGGTTTGTGGGGATAGGACGTATTTATATGTCTTGTTGGTTTGTCGGGATAGGACGTATTTATATGTCTTGTTGGTTTGTGGGGATAGGACGTATTTATATGTCTTGTTGGTTTGTGGGGATAGGACGTATTTATATGTCTTGTTGGTTTGTCGGGATAGGATGTATTTATATGTCTTGTTGGTTTGTGGGGATAGGATGTATTTATATGTCTTGTTGGTTTGTGGGGATAGGATGTATTTATATGTCTTGTTGGTTTGTAGGGGATAGGACGTATTTATAGGGATAGGATGTATTTATATGTCTTGTTGGTTTGTCGGGATAGGGTATTTATATGTCTTGTTGGTTTGTCGGGATAGGACGTATTTATATGTCTTGTTGGTTTGTGAGGATAGGATGTATTTATATGTCTTGTTGGTTTGTCGGGATAGGGATATGTCTTGTTGGTTTGTCGGGATGACGTATGTCTTGTTGGTTATTTATATGTCTTGTTGGTTTGTATGTCTTGTTGGTTTGTGGGGATAGGACGTATTTATATGTCTTGTTGGTTTGTCGGGATAGGACGTATTTATATGTCTTGTTGGTTTGTGGGGATAGGACGTATTTATATGTCTTGTTGGTTTGTTGGGATAGGACGTATTTATATGTCTTGTTGGTTTGTGGGGATAGGACGTATTTATATGTCTTGTTGGTTTGTGGGGATAGGACGTATTTATATGTCTTGTTGGTTTGTGGGGATAGGCTGTATTTATATGTCTTGTTGGTTTGTGGGGATAGGACGTATTTATATGTCTTGTTGGTTTGTGGGGATAGGACGTATTTATATGTCTTGTTGGTTTGTGGGGATAGGATGTATTTATATGTCTTGTTGGTTTGTGGGGATAGGACGTATGTATATGTCTTGTTGGTTTGTGGGGATAGGACGTATGTATATGTCTTGTTGGTTTGTCGGGATAGGACGTATTTATATGTCTTGTTGGTTTGTGGGGATAGGACGTATTTATATGTCTTGTTGGTTTGTGGGGATAGGACGTATTTATATGTCTTGTTGGTTTGTCGGGATAGGTATTTATATGTCTTGTGGTTTATATGTCTTGTTGGTTTGTCGGGATAGGACGTATTTATATGTCTTGTTGGTTTGTCGGGATAGGACGTATTTATATGTCTTGTTGGTTTGTGGGGATAGGACGTATTTATATGTCTTGTTGGTTTGTGGGGGGGATAGGATGTATTTATATGTCTTGTTGGTTTGTGGGGATAGGACGTATTTATATGTCTTGTTGGTTTGTGGGGATAGGACGTATTTATATGTCTTGTTGGTTTGTCGGGATAGGACGTATTTATATGTCTTGTTGGTTTGTCGGGATAGGACGTATTTATATGTCTTGTTGGTTTGTGTATTTATATGTCTTGTTGGTTTGGGTATTTATAGGACGTATTTATATGTCTTGTTGGTTTGTGGGGATAGGACGTGGGGATAGGACGTATTTATATGTCTTGTTGGTTTGTCGGGATAGGACGTATTTATATGTCTTGTTGGTTTGTGGGGATAGGACGTATTTATATGTCTTGTTGGTTTGTGGGGATAGGACGTATTTATATGTCTTGTTGGTTTGTGGGGATAGGACGTATTTATATGTCTTGTTGGTTTGTGGGGATAGGACGTATTTATATGTCTTGTTGGTTTGTCGGGATAGGGATAGGACGTATTTATATGTCTTGTTGGTTTGTCGGGATAGGACGTATTTATATGTCTTGTTGGTTTGTGATAGGGATAGGACGTATTTATATGTCTTGTTGGTTTGTGGGGATAGGACGTATTTATATGTCTTGTTGGTTTGTGGGGATAGGACGTATTTATATGTCTTGTTGGTTTGTCGGGATAGGACGTATTTATATGTCTTGTTGGTTTGTGGGGATAGGATGTATTTATATGTCTTGTTGGTTTGTCGGGATAGGATGTATTTATATGTCTTGTTGGTTTGTCGGGATAGGACGTATTTATATGTCTTGTTGGTTTGTGGGGATAGGACGTATTTATATGTCTTGTTGGTTTGTCGGGATAGGACGTATTTATATGTCTTGTTGGTTTGTCGGGATAGGACGTATTTATATGTCTTGTTGGTTTGTCGGGATAGGACGTATTTATATGTCTTGTTGGTTTGTCGGGATAGGACGTATTTATATGTCTTGTTGGTTTGTCGGGATAGGACGTATTTATATGTCTTGTTGGTTTGTCGGGATAGGACGTATTTATATGTCTTGTTGGTTTGTCGGGATAGGATGTATTTATATGTCTTGTTGGTTTGTCGGGATAGGACGTATTTATATGTCTTGTTGGTTTGTCGGGATAGGACGTATTTATATGTCTTTTTGGTTTGTCGGGATAGGACGTATTTATATGTCTTGTTGGTTTGTCGGGACAGGACGTATTTATATGTCTTGTTGGTTTGTCGGGGTATTTATATGTCTTGTTGGTTTGTGGGGGGTATTTATATAGGATGTATTTATATGTCTTGTTGGTTTGTGGGGATAGGATGTATTTATATGTCTTGTTGGTTTGTGGGGATAGGATGTATTTATATGTCTTGTTGGTTTGTTCGGATAGGATGTATTTATATGTCTTGTTGGTTTGTGGGGATAGGGTGTATTTATATGTCTTGTTGGTTTGTCGGGATAGGACGTATTTATATGTCTTGTTGGTTTGTCGGGATAGGGTGTATTTATATGTCTTGTTGGTTTGTTGGGATAGGACGTATTTATATGTCTTGTTGGTTTGTCGGGATAGGACGTATTTATATGTCTTGTTGGTTTGTGGGGATAGGACGTATTTATATGTCTTGTTGGTTTGTGGGGATAGGATGTATTTATATGTCTTGTTGGTTTTGTTCGGATAGGTATTTATACGTAGTATTTATATGTCTTGTTGGTTTGTCGGGATAGGACGTATTTATATGTCTTGTTGGTTTGTTCGGATAGGACGTATTTATATGTCTTGTTGGTTTGTGGGGATAGGACGTATTTATATGTCTTGTTGGTTTGTCGGGATAGGACGTATTTATATGTCTTGTTGGTTTGTCGGGATAGGACGTATTTATATGTCTTGTTGGTTTGTGGGGATAGGACGTATTTATATGTCTTGTTGGTTTGTCGGGATAGGACGTATTTATATGTCTTGTTGGTTTGTCGGGATAGGACGTATTTATATGTCTTGTTGGTTTGTCGGGATAGGACGTATTTATATGTCTTGTTGGTTTGTTGGGATAGGACGTATTTATATGTCTTGTTGGTTTGTTGGGATAGGACGTATTTATATGTCTTGTTGGTTTGTCGGGATAGGATGTATTTATATGTCTTGTTGGTTTGTCGGGATAGGATGTATTTATATGTCTTGTTGGTTTGTCGGGATAGGACGTATTTATATGTCTTGTTGGTTTGTCGGGATAGGATGTATTTATATGTCTTGTTGGTTTGACGGGATAGAATGTATTTATATGTCTTGTTGGTTTGACGGAATAGGATGTATTTATATGTCTTGTTGGTTTGTGGGGATAGGACGTATTTATATGTCTTGTTGGTTTGTCGGGATAGGACGTATTTATATGTCTTGTTGGTTTGTGGGGATAGGACGTATTTATATGTCTTGTTGGTTTGTGGGGATAGGACGTATTTATATGTCTTGTTGGTTTGTGGGGATAGGACGTATTTATATGTCTTGTTGGTTTGTGGGGATAGGATGTATTTATATGTCTTGTTGGTTTGTGGGGATAGGACGTATTTATATGTCTTGTTGGTTTGTGGGGATAGGACGTATTTATATGTCTTGTTGGTTTGTGGGGATAGGACGTATTTATATGTCTTGTTGGTTTGTCGGGATAGGACGTATTTATATGTCTTGTTGGTTTGTCGGGATAGGACGTATTTATATGTCTTGTTGGTTTGTCGGGATAGGACGTATTTATATGTCTTGTTGGTTTGTCGGGATAGGACGTATTTATATGTCTTGTTGGTTTGTCGGGATAGGACGTATTTATATGTCTTGTTGGTTTGTGGGGATAGGGTGTATTTATATGTCTTGTTGGTTTGTCGGGATAGGACGTATTTATATGTCTTGTTGGTTTGTCGGGATAGTACGTATTTATATGTCTTGTTGGTTTGTGGGGATAGTACGTATTTATATGTCTTGTTGGTTTGTCGGGATAGGACGTATTTATATGTCTTGTTGGTTTGTCGGGACAGGACGTATTTATATGTCTTGTTGGTTTGTAAGATAGGATGTATTCATATGTCTTGTTGGTTTGCGATAGGCGTTATTGGTATATCTTTTCGGGATTATAAAAGTTTTTTGGCGATAGGATTGATAAAAGTTTTATCGAGGTAAAATTTCTTGGTATGTTATATCGCGATAAGTTTTATACTTTAGTTTAAATCAATTTTATTGCATGATAATATACAAACGGATCGGAGCAAGTTATCACAACTTATCACTGTGCTCTCCATAACATAAGTTTACAAATGCAATGCATAGCAATGACCTTACAATAATCAGTACATAATATATTTAACATGGTTACTACAAGCTTTAACTTTTTGTTACTTATTAATGATTCATAAATTATCACCGTTTTGGCTACCCATTTCCGATTCTATTTAAAAGGCGAGTTGTAGACCGAGAGATAAAAAATCAACTTTATTTGAATAGTTTGTGTTGTAAAAATGAAGTTTATCAAGAAATAGAATTCATTTGAGAAAAACAGGATCAAACAATACAAACTTGAATTTTACCCTTTAGAAAATGTGCAAACATAAACACAGATATCCACCACTTTCGCACCATAAATGTATTTGTATATTTATTCTCATCAAATGTCTTTTCCGTCCACATGGTGATTTTAAATTCCGATTCATTTATTACAAAAATGACCTTTCTCTAGACATATAATACATGTAAGTTATACAGACAGCCGGAACCGGAAGCAGTGCATGGAGCAAGTAAAGTTGTTGTAACGTGAGGTCGTATCTGTGGATATTTTTTTAGACTTATACTGGTAATTCACCGATCAGTTTTCAAATAAATCGACCAGTATGAACACATTTCAAGTCATTTATGTATTCATTTGGTGGCAGTTCATCAACATAGCGTGGCTAGCGAAAAAAAATTCTTAAGGGTTCCGAAACTGATGAGCCAAGGATATATATGTAATTCAGTATGTTATCTTTACGTACAGGGAAGAGATACTTAACAATCGGAGGTAGATGAGAGACAGATTTTTATGTTCTGTAAATAAAACAAACAAACAAAACCACCAAGAATAGATATTTTATTGGAGTAGCACGTTTTTAAAGATATCGAATTATATTAATATAAAAATGATAATACAAAAAATCCCCAACCCCGATTCTCTACCCCCTCCCTCCCCCTCTATTACGCTTCTACACGACACAGAAAATTACGATAGAAACCTGTGCTTCTAAATATAGTACATCAAAGTTAGAAAATGTAAAATGAAAAATATCAAAATACTTTTAATTTAAAGAAAATATACAAATAGAATGAATGAATGAAACAAACATTTAGTCACAAGTCAATGGCTACAATGTCCTTGACTTTCATCGATAAATTGATTGGAAGCAAAAAGTTCTCCTCTCTACCAGTAAAATCCAGACATCTCTTTTGTAGAGTCAATATTGATGTTTTGTACAGCCAGTACCCGTACGTAGGAGAGTCAGTACCCGTATGTAGGAGGATGAACAAACATGCCCCATGTCTTCTCACTGTCAAAGGATGACTTCCGGGTCCAGCCGAACCCAACAGTACCATTAAGCAACCCCATCTTACACTTCACGTGCAGATCTACAGTCAGGAAAAAAAGGAAATTATATTTATACGAATTTTATATTTTAATTGCATTAATAGTCATAGCTAAAAGATATAATATTGATAACGAAGATACAAAGATACACCTAAATATTAGGCACGTCTTTCAAAGTATATAGTGCCACTAAACATACATATGATTTCATTGCTATTTTATTTAAAAAATGAATATCTTTTATAAACACGTAAGAAGAAGCAGAACCGTTATGTAGGCTGTACATAATGATATAAAGAACGTGGAAATCTATTTCACCTGATTGCAAATCAAAAAAGCCAGGCAGCGGGTTGGAGGCGTCTTTTCTCCCTGAAATCTTTAACCGGAAACCACTGCGGTTCTTTGAGAAGCACAAACCATCTATAAAAATGAGATCAAAGTGTTTGATTGAAAAAAGTTGCAACAGGTTTGAAGAAAATCATGAAATAAAGATGTAAAAAAGATATTTTTCGAAAATAAAGAAAGGACATGCCACACTTTCATTTAAAGATCATGACTTAAAATGGTTGTACCTGGTGAAAAACAAGCTTTCCTCTCCTTTAACGGTGTAGAACAATTCGTTACTTTCTTCAGGCAGACGTTTCCTAGAGCCTGAAAGTTAAGGGTAAACTTTAAAATAAATCTTTTATCGAATCAGGCCCCGTAAAATGTCAATCACGCGTGCGATCGTGCTCAATGACTTATTAAAGGAGTGTTCTGAACACCAATTCCAAAATTGTGATGTCCCAATACCAAGAGATATAGCAGGTCTTAAAATCTGAGTGAGTCAAACAGGAAAATCGCGAGTCAATGACTCAACTATCTGACTCCCAAAAATAACGGCTACAATGGTCAAAATACTTACTTTAAGATTTGTTTTAGAAGCCCGTGAGATCACGTCCTCAGCTATGGCTGAGATATCTAGGGTGTTAAGATTTGCCCACACAAGTTTTGTGCACAATCTGCAAAGACGGAAGATTAGCAGCCTTCAAAATTTAATACTTTAAAAGGTGATTTTTTTTCACCATGTATTTTTTGCGAAGCATAATTATATTTTTATTATTGAATTATATGGCGAAAGTATCTAAAAACAAAAAAGAAGAAAGCGAAAGTTCCACGATTGTAAGTACAGTAGACATATTTACCTACCCTTGTCGTTTGTTGCAGGCCCTGTAGAATCCTTCATTTGCCTTAAGCAAACTCGTCACAGAACTAGTCACGTGACTTTCAACAGTTGCTCGTATTTGCTGAAGCTGTTTTTCTGTGGGTTTAACTCTAGTTTGAAACTTTTTGTTTCTGAGAGCCAAGCTGGACATCAACTTGTCATTCAATCTGGCCAAGAAAAATCATTACCATAACAATGTTGTATATCGATTAACTTTAGCCAAACAATATATAACAAATAAGATATGAGGAGTTCGGACATTGAAGTCTGAAAACACTAAGCATATTTTTGAGAAAATAAATAAATAAGTAAATGTTTGTAAATGGAGGGAATTGTATTAGCAATGTTGGGTACTTACATTGTGGTTGCTTTAGTCAGGGACACTTCCCATAATCCACTGGAGCGGCACGGGAAAGTTCCCAGGAGACACGCTGTGTTGGCTATGGAGGCAACAAATTTGGTCAATTCTGGGTTTTCTGTAGGAAAAAATATTGCTGTTAATCACCTTCATATATTATGATTTAAGAAGTTGATTTAAAAAATAAAAAGAAAGTGGCGCGAACAGATTTTCCCCCTTGGTTAAGCTAATATAATGACTAGACGAATCCTGCAAGTTCTCGATAATAAGACGTTTCGGATGCATGGTATGTTCATATCATTAAACTGTTCAATTGATATTTTAAACGTTTATTTCATTATCTGTTTTTTCTTTGTTATTAATTTTCCCCGATTCAGATTGAAAATTTTGAGATGGGTTGTGAATTGTTCGATTTACCAAGTGATTCGGCCACAGGTTTTCTAATACTTTAAAATGAAATGACTTAAATCGGAATGTCAGAATCTTTAGTCTTGTGTAAACAGTACAATCTAACACACTTACCGATGTTTGCTAATTTCTTCTGGTCGTACGCGAATTTCTCGAGGATGTAAAAGGGGACAGAACTCATTTTGATGGTAGTGCCTGGGTTGCTCACGTATTCACAAAGCGAATGACAGTAGCTCTGGTACTTCTCCAAACTAAATAATAAATTACAGTTAAAACATACACAACAGTCATGAAAATATCATTTGGAACGGATATAAAAACAATTTTTGGTTGTTTGATTGGTTTTTATTCACCTAATAATCATAACAAATCGATGCGTTGAATTGCTATTGATACGATAGTCACATATAAAGATACACGAATTTTACTTGAAGTTTTAACTTGAAAATGAAACCAGTATATATATATTTCAGTACGTACTCTCGGCATTTTTGTAGCAGTTTTCCCAAGTCCATTTCGTCGGTATTTGTAGGTGACATCTGTTTTCATGAGATATTATAAAAAGCAGCCTTCAGTCTGAATCGTCGTGATGCTGTAACCATGCATAATTGTTCGCGAGATGGCGCGAGATTTTTGGCGTCATCTTAATTGTTATCGAGATATTGTGACGTCATTTGATTTTGAGATCCATATTCTTCATATTGTAAGTATTTTTAAAAAAATGTTCAATTTAATATAGATTTTGAGTCTGATAAATATTTAAAGAACATAACTAAAGAAAGCAAATCAAAGATTATAAGACTCTTTTCTGTATGGGTATGTAGGATAGGGATATTCCACCCGAGGGGTCACAAAATATGGTAAAACCCGAGGCTTGCCGAGGGTTTTTACCACATTTTGTGATCCTACAAACCCATATAGAAAAGAGTTTTTTTCTCTCATTTCTAATCTCATATTATCAAATATTTGCACTCACCTCGCGGTAGCCAGCACTGGACGCCGCCATTTTTCAGAATTCTATTTTTTTCCCCTTGGTTTATATACATAAAAAAATTGCTGAAATAGATTCTCCATCCCCGAATTTAGCAAACTAAGTTTGCGGTCGAAAACATAATATGGACTGTGAATGTAAATATCCAACGTCAGTGTTTAACTGTTTTTTCATATCAGAACATAGTAGTCGTTCGCCAAGAGTTACGTCCCCTTCACATCTCCGTCGTAACAGGCTTCCCATTAGAAAGATACGACATTTGGCATGTTTTTATTAAAGTTAAGGTACAAATGGTTGTTGCTACATCTATTACATTTCGTGACAACGACACAAGGATGTTTTATGCATGCTCCTGTAGTTATAATGAAAAGCAATCAAAGGAAACATCCGTAAAATTACTCGAGTTCATCTTGCAGCTTGCTGCTATTACAACGTGAAACACCATGGCGGACGAACGGGTTTCCCCAAGTTCAATATAGGTTGCTATAAATATTTATCCAATAAGCTATTACGCTCGATATGACGCATTAGGGATTTAATCCCATCTGTCAAATGAAATTGGTCAACAGAAAATCTATTTTAAGCCCGTAATTACCGGCATGACGATGCAGTGTTGATGCAAATAGACGCCTTCAGAAATAGTTCCGGGCCAAGGAAAAACGGACCAATGACAACAAAATTGAAACAGTAACTTTATTAACAACAATAAATTGACATTCCTTGTCAAATCAAGCATATATCAAAACTAGATATACATATATCCATTATCAAAAGCCATCACTCCACAACTATTTTTTTATTTAAAACGAAGTCATAAACACTTGCATATTTATATGTAGCCACAATGGCTTGTCTAGATAATTAAGATAATAAAAATAATTTCGAAAAGTCCCTGTGATTTTGCTACTTCTGGTTATTAATTTTGTAAATATGCTTTTTTTTCTCACATGATGTAAAAAATATTGCCCCATTAGGATATTCTGACAAGGTGAAGTTAACGACGCCATCAAAAGACCATGGCTGCAATAGTAATAATGGTATTGACTTATCTGCAAATAAATTGGCAACCATACAACTTAATGCTAGAATCACTGTAATTCCTCCACCAGTATGAGTGATTTACATTATTCTGATAGTGTAACAAACAAGCTCTGTCCCTTCAGTTTATCCTAATAGGGATCTATGAAGGTATAATGGAATGCTGACAATATTCATATATTGAACAATCATTTTAATTTGTCACACGAAAAAAAAACAAAAAAAAACAAGAGCCTGTTTCAGGTCACGAAATACGCCTGTGATTTTGTCTGACTATCACCTACACTATTTATGCTGTATATAATATATTGCATTTGTTTCAATGGTAATTGCGTAATACTTTGCAAAGTTATTGCACCGACATTGAAAAGGTTACAGACATTAATGGGCCGTAACTCTAAAAGTTGTGGATCAAAAATCATGGAAATCAAACTCAATCTAGCTTTGATTGTACTTAAGCTTGCAATGAAAGTTAAAAGAAATCTGTTAAGGCTTAATAAATTCCAAAATCGCTGGGACATTGAAATGTTTACGAACAGAGGGACATACGGACGGAAGATGGACGGATGGAAGACGAGAATACCATAATATGTCCTGTCATTTGACGGATGTATAAAATACATAAATATCAAACAAAAGAAAAGAAGTAAATAAATGTAAAGATCATAAATCTAAAATAATAAGCAAAATCACTTGAGGTACGCATATTGTGCATAAAAATACATTGAAAAATTAATTTAAGATTAGAAACAAGAGGCCCATGGGCCTTATCGGTCACCTTAGAATCAATCACTTCACAAGCAATGGTAAGAACTGACAGTATTTCTGATATTGATTTACATTTATTATTAACAGCTAATAGTTGTCTGCTGTTTAAAGAATTATAAAAAAATCAT